>NC_091285.1:143652255-144023505 GCF_032444005.1 Ranitomeya imitator | reverse complement strand
CCTGGTGTGATGAGACAAAATTAAATGTTTAAGTAACTTATGGCTTCAAAACTGTATGGTGTCACAAAGCTGAGGAGTACAAAGACAAGTAAAGCACTTTTTTGCTCTCCAAAAAAATAAAAAAATAAAAAAGTATGTAGTTTTCAATTTTTTTTTCAATAGGAGACAGATAGAAATGTATAACAGTACATTTCAATATGTCTAAAATGTATATGATTTTAAAGAAAATTTGTCAGCAGGGCTTCCCACTAAAATTATATATATATATATATATATATATATATATATATATATATATATATATATATATATATATATATATACTGAGGCTCTTTCAAAGACAAGTCCAGCAATACCTTTACATGGCCATTCCATTCCTCTATTACTGGGAAATCAGTGTTTGAATTGATAAGCAAATGAAACAGCAGATCTGAAGCCTTTGTCCCTCCAGCTCTATTCCTCTCTCAGTAATGGGGGCTTTGGATATCAATACTTTTGAGGGGATGGAACAGGTTGTCTCTACTTTTGCTGGGGGGAGGGACAGGCCTGGATGTGACTTGCGACCCTCTGTTAGAACTGAGCGTCTCTCAAGGTAAGAAAGGTTGAGGACCACTGTTTTAGGCAAGCCCAACATAACTTCCTGATACATTGGACAAATTATATATTAAAAAGCTCAATCAGTTAGTTGGTTTAAACATATTTCTGAACCTGTGCTGTGGACCTGGTGACCTGGTGTGGCCGCATCATACAAATCTGTCTGTATCAGGGGTGCTACAGTTTTTGACCTGTGCTTGGGCCCGGGTTTGTTGGCCAGGACAAAGGCAAGCGTTTTGCACTTGTATGAAACTAATCTTATTGTAGGAACCCACTTTAAAGTGGTTGTTCTTAAGTGGTTACTCTCATAATTACTGTATGTGTTGATGATATATAGAAATTCAGTAAAGACTGACTGACAAAGTGTCAATGGACTAGAGCACAGCAAATTTGGCATCTATGTTCATGAAGGGCTTTATGTTCTGGCAAAATATAGATACAAGAAAGACTCTCTTGATGTTAAGTTGTTTGAGTGTCTTTTAAAAGATCGTATGCATGACTATGCGACAAAAGTTGTGTTTATAGTGTTTTTCGGCATTGCACATTCATGCAATATCCGCTTTATGGGTAAAATAAGGTCTGTAATCTTTCATCTATAATTGGATTAATGGCTCCAAGACTGCATGCATTAAGTGATGGTAAATGAGTCTTCATCTGAATGGTCCATGTTCTCTCTCTCTCTTTTTTTTTATATATAGCACTAACATATTCCGCAGCGCTTTACAGTTTGCACACATTATCATCGCTGTCCCCGTTGAGGCTCACAATCTAAATTCCCTATCAGTATGTCTTTGGAATGTGGGAGGAAACCGGAGTACCCGGAGGAAACCCACGCAAACACGGTTTGCAGATGTTGTCCTTGGTGGGGTTTGCAAAGCTGCTGTGCTAACCACTGCGCCACCGTACTGCCCACAAATTTTAAGCAATGTACCTGAAGGTTAGGTGTTGGAACCAATATTTTTATTAACGTTTAACACAAGTGCGACTAAATTAGTAATAATAAACTTCTATATTCTTGGGAACACAGTTGGTGAGGCAGGACTTCCCTCCTGTGCCGTTGGCCAGAGCACTTTGCATCATAATATATTAGTGTTTATATTGCTGCATTTTTATACTCATCTTCGATCAGGGTAAAAACGCTCAGTTTTGTTGCAATTTTTTAAAATCTCAGCTGGTTTGATAAAGAGCAGCAGTAACATGTGAACACAGCCTTACACGCCCCAGTTCTAAAGAGCGCCAGCCACAAAGTTAAACTAGAGAGAGCTATGAGACTCAGTGCATGCGCCAGAGGATACAGGCAGGATACTGTTCCGATGGGGGATGAGCATGCACTCCGACACAGTGCATGTTTGGATGGAGAATGATTGTTACACTGGGGGCCCCCTACTTAGCAAGAATCTTTGTGCAGTCAGTACAGAGTACAGAATATGAATTGCAAAGACAGCCTGAAGTGGACGGAGAAATAAATAGTGGTTGCATTTCAGCAGCATGGAATGGGAAGAAAAAATAAAAAGAAGTTCATAGAGTGCATTAGAAATATACAGTAAATCAGTGAGGCAACAATTATATTAAATAGAAATATAAATGTCTGTTATCCTTTAACCCCTTCACTCCGAAGCCTGTTTTCATCTTCCTTACCAGGCCAATTTTTACAATTCTGACCACTGTCAATTTATGAGGCCATAACTCTAGAACACTTCAACGGATCCCGGTGACTCGGAGACTGTTTTCTCGTGACATATTGTACTTTATGATAGTGGTAAAATTTATTTGATATTACTTGCGTTTATTTGTTAAAACAATGGAAATTTATCGAAAATTTTGGAAATTTCACAATTTTCAAACTTTTAATTTTTATGCCCTTAAATCAGACAGTTATATCGCACAAAATAGTTACTAAATAATACTTCCCACATGCTTACTTTACATCAGCATAATTTTGGAATTATATATTTTTTGTTTGGAAGTTATAAGGGTTAAAAGTTGACCAATTATTTCTCATTTTTACAACAAAATTTGCAAAACCATTTTTTTAGGGACCACCTCACATTTGAAGTGACTTTCAGGGGCCTATATGACGGAAAATACTCAAAAATTACACCATTCTAAAAATTGCACACCACAAGGTACTCAAAACCACATTCAAGAAGTTTATTATCCCTTCAGGTGCTTTTCAGGAATTTTTTGAATTTCACAAAAATTTTCCTGTAGACCAAATTTTTTTTAACTTTCTCAAGGATAACAGGAGAAAAAGGACCATATATTTTGTTGTGCAGTTCACCTGAGCATGCCAATACCCCGTATGTGGGAAAGATCTACTGTTTGGGCACACGGCAGGGCTCAGAAGGGAAGGAGCACCATTTGACTTTTTGAATTAATTAGCCATTGCCATGTTGTGTTTGGAGAGCCCCTTATGTGCCTAAACAGTGGAAACCCCCAAGAAGTGACACCACTTTTGAAATTATAACCCTTTGGGAATTTATATACAGATGTAGTGATGATTTTGATTGCATGAGGGTGTTTTCCAGAAACAAGCAGCAGTGGATGTTGCTAAGTGAAAATTGCAAACTGCCGTTGTAGTGACCAGTGCATTATGCCCAGCTCTTGCTTCTGGAGACACGCACCTGTAAATTAGGTGGGCTCTCATCACCACAGAAATACCAAACATGTGGGTGCTAAATGTGTTTTAGACACACTGGAGCTCAGAAGTAAGATGGGCATTTGGATTTGTGACCTGATAATTTGCTGCATTTCTTTTGGGGAGCGAGGAGACATTTCACTTTTCTAGAGCCTTTGTGCTACCAGTAACATGGAAGCCCCTATATTTCCATTAACAGATGACAGACCTGAGTGGGGACTTGCTTTTGTGGATTGAGTGGAAGCTATTATTGGGAACATTTTACATAACATTTGGGATCACATTTATCTGGCGCTCTATGCTGATCACTTAAGGTACCGTCACACTCAGCAACTTTCCAACGATCACGACCAGGCCGTGATCGTTGGAAAGTCCTTGTGTGGTCGCTGGAGAGCTGTCACAAAGACAGCTCTCCAGCGACCAACGATGCCGAAGTCCCCGGATAACCAGGGTAAACATCGGGTTACTAAGCGCAGGGCCGCGCTTAGTAACCCGATGTTTACCCTGGTTACCATTGTAAATGTAAAAAAAAAAAAACACATACTCACATTCCGGTGCCTGTTCCGTCCCCCGGCGTCTGCTTCCCTGCACTCCTTCTGCATCCTGTGTAAGCGCCGGCCGTAAAGCAGAGCGGTGACGTCACCGTTGTGCTCCGCTTTATGGCCGGCCAGCGCTGACACAGGATGCAGGAGGAGTGCAGCGAAGCGGACGCCGGGGGACGTGACAGGCACTGGAATGTGAGTATGTGTTTTTTTTTACATTTACAATGGTAACCAGGGTAAACATCGGGTTACTAAGCGCATCCCTGTGCTTAGTAACCCGATATTTACCCTGGTTACCAGTGAACACATCGCTGGATAGGCGTCACACACGCTGATTCAGCGATGTCAGCGGGTGATCCAGCGACAAAATAAAGTTCTGGCCTTCTAGCTCCGACCAGCGATGTCACAGCAGGATCCTGATCGCTGCTGCGTGTCAAACACAACGATATCGCTATCCAGGACGCTACAACGTCACGGATCGCTATCGTTATCGTTGTAATGTAAATCTCAGAGTGACATGACAAATGAAACCCCCAAGGGATGCATTCACTATATATCGCTGATCTGACATTGCAAAACTGCACAGCAGAGTATCAGATCAGCGAATTGAAAGGCAGTGAAGGAGGCATGCCGGTGCCTGCTCTCAGCAGGCGTTCACAAGCCACCTTCCCTGCAGGACCCGGAAGGACCTTGCAGCCATCTTGGTGCTGGGAGTCTCCATGGAGACGATCAGGCCAATGTGATCGCATAACTTTGGCCTGATGGAGGTGCAGGGAGCCCACTCCTTGTGCAATGCTTCTCTATGCTGCTGTCATTACTGACAGCGCCATCAGAGGGGTTAAACACCCGCAATCAGTGCTAGTACTGATCATGGGCATTGCTGTAGTGTGTCAGCTGTCACATACAGCTGAAACCCGCACGCGATTGTCGCGCCGCTCAGTGTGAGACCGTGCGATCATGAAGCTGTATATATACATCTCTTTGCGGAAACGCACCTCCCGCAGAGCAGTATATTTGCGGCGCATGTTGGGAAGTGGCTAAAGCTATAGAGAATGGGGTTAACAGCTTGGCTCCTATTTTTGCAGATGAGACGAAAGTAGAGAGTACAGTACTGCGTAACTACAAGCTGAGTTTATCATGCTGAGTTTTTGCAACCACTTGAAAAGTGAAATTCATTATCAATTAATGTCTTGCATCTAAGTGCTAAAAGTCTGCATGCAGCAAATGTCCTAGGTGCAATAAATCTAAGAGTCATATGGAGAGAAAGATCTGGGTTATAATTGTAAACCATTGACTTACAAACAGAGTGCAAAGTCAATCAGCAGCATCTTAGGCCAGATGAATACTGTTGTATTTTAACCCCTATGCAACTTCTGCTGTACATGTGTGGTGTGACAATTGTGTCGGCACACCTCGCAGAGTTGGCGCGATCATCAACTTTGTCAGCAACACACTATATCTGACACCCTGGCGTGATGGCCACAATAGGTGCTAGCCCCAAACACTGAAGTTTAACCACTTTGATGCTGCTATCATTAGCAGGAGTGGTATCAATTGGCTCGCAGTTCCCTCTCTTCTACGATCAGCACAACGCAATTGCAATTGCATTGTGCCATAGGCCTCAATGGTGACCCTGGTCTGAAAGGTGTCAGCGGGGTCACCCAGGTACTGTGGCCTGTAAGTTCCTGCTGAGAGGAGGCACTGGCACATTTTCTTTGCGAGATGCCCTGCAGTGCAAAATGATTGCAAAGTATTAGGTCAGGGAAAGTTGATGTCACATACTGGGACAAGGTAAAAAAATGTAAAAAAAAATAAAAAAAATATTTTTAGAAATCAGAAATTACAGAACCAAAAAAATGAAAAAAAAATTATACCAATAAAACATATATTCTTGTAAAAACTAAAATAAACAAATAAAGTACACATATTTGGTATATATTTGTGTCCAAAACGAACTGATCTATAAAACTAACACTTGTTAACCTCTGCAGTGAACACCACAAGAATAAATAAAAAGTGTTGCAAAAAACGATTCATTTTTATAATACCTCCAAGAAAAAGTGGAATATAACGCGATCACAAAGTCGAATGTAAATAAAGATGTTACAGCTAAAAATGTCATCTTGTCCTGCAATAAAAAGCTATAGCTCTCAGAATAAAGAGATGCAAAAACAGTTTTTTTTCTAAAATTGTTCTTATTGTGTAAAAGCGGCTAAACATAAAAGATGATATAAATGAGGTATCACTGTAATCGTACTAACCCGAAGATTAAAGATGCCTTATCAATTTTACCGTACATTGAACGGCACATAAGTAGACACAGTTTCTGAATTGCTGGTTTTTGTTCATTCTGTCTCAAAGAAATTGGAAAAGAAAGAGATAAAAAAAAAGTATGTGCACAAAAATTGAAACTGCAATTGATTTGGCGAAAAACAAGTCCTCACCACGCAAAAAAAAAAAGCCCTTACATTGTTCTGCTCTGTCAGCAGAAATATAGAAAAATCACAGCCCTCAAAATATGATGACACAAAATAATTTTTTTATTATTTCAAAAGAAAACAAAACATGTTTCCCTGTCTGATAGTTAAAAGAAAAGCAGACGTAAATCTGGTATCGCTGTAATCGCTCCAACTTGAAGAATAAAGTCGCCTAATCACTTATACCGCTCAAGAAACGGGATAAAAATAAATAAAACCAATTGTTGACCTGCTATTAACTCATTTATTTACGCTGAGCACTTACACCAGGGTTTCTGTGTAAATCTCTGAAATACGTGATTCAAACAGAGCCACCAATGGAACATTTCCTATAATGAGGCAGATGGAGGCACTGTGAATGTCGTCTGACCTGTGATCCGGTGGTGTCTGTCTTTTTAAGAGTGCACAAAAATGTGGTCCCTCACAGTTTTGTGCACCTCTGAAATGAAGCACAACACTGAACTGAGGCCAGACGGAGTCCAGAGTGAATTATACTGGGTGGTCCAAAAGTAGGTGGACAGTATGTGTAATAGGGTTATGAAGGGGGAGATTTATCAAACATGGTGTAAAGTGAAACTGACTCAGTTGCCCTTAGCAACCAATCAGATTCCACTTTTCATACTTCACAGACTTTTTTGGAAAATGAAAGGTGGAATCTGATTGGTTGCTTAGGGCAACTGAGTCAGTTTCACAGATCCAGTTTTCACAGATAAATCTTCCCCAAATCAGTTTTTTTTTTTCAGATAATTCAGATAACCCATAATGGCAAATAATTTAACCCCTTTCTGACCTCGGACGGGATAGTACGTCCGAGGTCAGAAGCCCCGCTTTGATGCGGGCTCCTACGATGAGCCCGCACCAAAGCCGGACATGTCAGCTGTTTTGAACAGCTGACATGTGCCCGTAATAGGCGTGAGCAGAATCGCGATCTGCCCGCGCCTATTAACTAGTTAAATGCTGCTGTCAAACGCAGACAGCGGCTTTTAACTACCGCATCCGGCTGGGCGGCCAGAAATGACGTCATCACCGACCCCTGTCACATGATCGGAGGTTGGCGATGCTTCCCCATTGTAACCATAGAGGTCCTTGAGACCTCTATGGTTACTGATCGCCAGTAGCTGTGAGCGCCACCCTGTGGTCGGCGCTCACAGCACACCTGCAATTCTGCTACATAGCAGCGAACAGCAGATCGCTGCTATGTAGCAGAGGCGATCGCGTTGTGCCTGCTTCTAGCCTCCCATGGAGGCTATTGAAGCATGGCAAAAGTAAAAAAAAAAGTAAAAAAAAATGTGAAAAAAAAAAAATATATAAAAGTTTAAATCACCCCCCTTTTGCCCCAATCAAAATAAATCAATAAAAAAAATCAAATCTACACATATTTGGTATCGCCGCGCTCAGAATCGCCCGATCTATCAATTAAAAAAAGCATTAACCTGATCGCTAAACAGCGTAGCGAGAAAAAAATTTGAAACGCCAGAATTACGTTTTTTTGGTCACCGTGACATTGCATTAAAATGCAATAACGGGCGATCAAAAAAACATATCTGCACCAAAATGCTATAATTAAAAACATCATCTCGGCACGCAAAAAAATAAGCCCTCAACCGACCCCAGATCATGAAAAATGGAGACACTACGAGCATCGGAAAATGGCGCAATTTTTTTTTTTTTTTTTTGGCAAAGTTTGGAATTTTTTTTTCACCACTTAGGTAAAAAATAACCTAGTCATGTTAGGTGTCTATGAACTCGTACTGACCTGGAGAATCATAATGTTCAGTTTTAGCATTTAGTGAACCTAGCAAAAAAGCCAAACAAAAAACAAGTGTGGGATTGCACTTTTTTTGCATTTTCACCACACTTGGAATTTTTTTTCCTGTTTTCTAGTACACGATATGCTAAAACCAATGATGTCATTCAAAAGTACAGCTTGTCCCGCAAAAAATAAGCCCTCACATGGCCAAATTGACGGAAAAATAAAAAAGTTATGGCTCTGGGAAGGAGGGAAGTGAAAAACGAACATGGAAAAACGAAAAATCCCAAGGTCATGAAGGGGTTAAATACATATCCAAGAGAATGGATTTTAAAAGAGTATTGGAAATCTCAAAATGCTGAAACATTTCGAGCAAATTGGGTTGAAACATTTGGTACTCAAGCCCCAAAAAGACAAACCATTTACCGCATTCATGGCAAATTCGATGCCACTGGCTCAATCCTTAATGCTCCAAAAACTAGTCGACCCAAAACAGCCTGTATAGAAAATAATAAACAACTTGTTGCTGAAACATTTGTTAAGAGTCCAAAAAAGTCCACCAGAAGAGTCTCTTTAGAACTGGGATTTTCACGAGCTTCTGTCATGCGAATCCTGAAATCTATTGGGTGGAAAGCTTATCGTCCACATCTAATTCATGGTTGATTGGAGGATGATCCAGACAGGCGGCTGCAATTTAGTGAGATTATGCTTAATGAAATTGAAGAAAATCCAGTAATTTTAGATAACACTATGTGGAGTGAGGAAGCTTCTTTCAAATTTTCTGGCTATATTAACAGACATAATTGTATTTACTGGTATAATGAGAACATGCATTTAACATTAGAGCAACAACTAAATGAGCCTGGTGTTAATGTTTGGGGTGGTATTTCAAGTTTTGGTGTTTTTTTTATGGAACAGTCGCAGGAGATAAGTATCTCGAAATTCTAATGAATCAAGTTGTTCACCAGTTACAGCAACAGTCTAATTCAAATGACCTTTATTTCCAACAAGATGGGGCCCCTCCACATTATTCAAGAGTAGTCCGCGAGTATCTTGATGAAACATTTCCTAATAAATGGATTGGCCGAAGAGGCCCACTTGATTGGCCGGCACGTTCCCCAGACTTGACCCCAATGGATTTTTTCTATTGGGGAGTACTCAAGGACAAAGTTTATAGTCAAAAACCAAAAAGTGTTAGTGATTTGAAAAATTACATAAGAGATGAATTTCAAGAAATTAATACCCAAAGAGACTTGTGCAAAAATGTTTGTTGAAGCTTAAGAGGCAGACTTCAAAGCTGTGCAAATTGTGATGGAAAATAGTTTGAGCACTTGCATTGATAAAATTTAAGAGCTTTTGTATTATTGTTCAGAATAAAATGTAATTGTCAATGTTATGCTTGTGTTAGTAAATATAATTTTATATATAAATCAAAATAAATGTTATTATTTTCTGTCCACCTACTTTTGGTCCACCTACTTTTGGACTACCCTGTACTATAGTGAATTGATCTCTCTGAGGTTTCATCTGAACCACGTCATTCAGAGATTTATATGAAAACTCCAATGTAAGTGCTCAGCGTAGAGTACAGGATAAATGTGATCCAAAATGTTATGTAACATGTTCCCAACAAAAGCTTCAACTCAATCCACAAAAAAAGCAAGTCCCTGCTCTGGTCTGTCATCTGTTAACAGAAATATAAAGGGCTTGTACTGGAAGCACAAAGGCTCTGGAAAAGCAAAATGGCTCCTTGCACCTCAAAAGAAATTCAGCAAATTCTGCACTTCCAAATCCAAATGCCTCACCTCTACCTGAGCCACAAAATGTGCCTAAACCACATTTAGTTTCTATATGTTTGCCATTACTGTAGCAATGACAGCCCACCTAATTTAAAGGAGTGTGTCGCCAGAAGCACGAAATGGGTATAATATACAGTCATGGCCAAAATTTTTGAGAATGACACCAAAATTATATTTTCACATGATCTGCTGCCCTCTGGTTTTTATTAGTGTTTGCCTGATGTTTATATCACATACAGAAATATAATTGCAATCATATTATGAGTACCAATAGGTTATATTGACAGTTAGAATGAGTTAATGCAGGAAGTCAATATTTGCAGTGTTGACCCTTCTTCTTCAAGACCTCTGCAATTCTCCCTGGCATGCTCTCAATCAACTTCTGGACCAAATCCTGACTGATAGCAGTCCATTCTTGCATAATCAATGCTTGCATTTTGCCAGAATTTGTTGGTTTTTGTTTGTCCACCCGTCTCTTGATGATTGACCACAAGTTCTCAATGGGATTAAGATCTGGGGAGTTTCCAGGCCATGGTCCCAAAATCTCTATGTTTTGTTCCATGAGCCATTTAGTTATCACCTTTGCTTTATGGCAAGGTGCTCCATCATGCTGGAAAAGGCATTGTTGGGCGCCAAACTGCTCTTGGATGGTTGGGAGAAGTTGCTCTTGGAGGACATTCTGGTACCATTCTTTATTCATGGCTGTGTTTTTAGGCAAGACTGAGTGAGCCGATTCCCTTGGCTGAGAAGCAACCCCACACATGAATGGTTTCAGGATGCTTTACAGTTGGCATGAGACAAGACTGGTAGTAGCGCTCATCTCTTCTTCTCTGAATAAGCTGCTTTCCAGATGTCCCAAACAATCGAAAATGGGATTCATCAGAGAAAATGATTTTGCCCCAGTCCTCAGCAGTCCACTCCCTGTACCTTTTGCAGAATATCAGTCGGCTCCTGATGTTTTTTCTGGAGAGAAGTGGCTTCTTTGCTGCCCTCCTTGAAACCAGGCCTTGCTCAAAGAGTCTCCACCTCACAGTGCGTGCAGAAGCACTCACACCAGCCTGCTGCCATTCCTGAGCAAGCTCGGCACTGCTGGTAGTCCGATCCCGCAGCTGAAACAGTTTTAAGATACGGTCCTGGCGCTTGCTGGTCTTTATTGGGTGCCCTGGAGCCTTTTTGACAACAATGGAAGCTCTATCCTTGAAGTTCTTGATGATGCGATAGATTGTTGACTGAGGTGCAATCTTTGTAGCTGCGATACTCTTCCCTGTTAGGCCATTTTTGTGCAGTGCAATGATGGCTGCACGTGTTTCTTTAGAGATAACCATGGTTAACTGAAGAGAAACAATGATACCAAGCACCAGCCTCCTTTTAAAGTGCCCAGTGATGTCATTCTTACTTAATCATGACTGATTGATCGCCAGCCCAGTCCTCATCAACACCCACACCTGTGTTAATGGATCAATCACTAAAACGATGTTAGCTGCTCCTTTTAAGGCAGGTCTGCAATGATGTTGAAATGTGTTTTGGGGGTTAAAGTTCATTTTCTGGGCAAATATTGACTTTGCAAGTACAGTAATTGCTGTTAAGCTGTTCACTCTGACATTCAGGAGTATATGCAAATTGCCATTAGAAAAAATGAAGCAGTAGACTTTGGAAAAATTTATATTTGTCTCATTCTCAAAATTTTTAAACATGACTGTACTATGCTCTACAATGTACTAGGGCACTACAATGTACTGGGTACTGCAATGTGTACTAGGAACTACAATGTACTGGGCACTACAATGACAGATTTGCGATTTTCACACAGCAACATTTATTGATGTATTTTTCTGGAAAACATCCATGGAAACAAAATTGTCACTACACCTGTAGATAAATTATCAGAGGGGTATAATTTCCCAAATGGGGTCACTTGAGGGGGGATGCTGCTTTTCTGGAACTTAGGGGCTCTGTATATGGCATCCGCAAACTATTCAAGAAGAACCTGTGGCTAAGCAGTACTGTACAGATGCATATGGCATATTGCCACATTCAGCAGAAATTGTGTGATAGGATTTTGTGCCATTTTTACCCATTTTCACGTGTGAAAATGTAAAATCTGGGGCTAAAACAACATTTTTGTGGTAAAAATGTGATTATTTTTTCTTCACCACCCTAGGTTCTGTGACACACCTGTGGTGTCAATATGATCACTGCACCCTTAGATGAATTCATTGAGGGGGGTAGTTTTTTTATGAGGTAACTTACAGGTTCTGTTATTCTAGAATCTCTGGGGCTCTGCTAATGTGACATGGCACCCGCAAACCATAAGAGCAAAAACAGCACTACAATATGTCACTTCTTCCCTTCTGTACTTTCCACTGTGCCTCAAAACTAGTTTTTGACCACATAAGGGGAACTGGCGCACAGAGGACATATTGCTTGACAAATTGGAACATTATTTTTTCCTCATTACTCTTGCAAAGATTAAAAATTCTGGGCTAATGCAACATTTTTGTGGGAAAAATATTATTTTTTATTTTCTCGACATAACATTACAACGTTCTGTAAAGCACCCGCTCATCAGGGGCTCTGCAACATTTTATGGCATCCACAATTCATTCCACCCAATTTTGCAGTAAAAAAAGGCAAATAGTTTCCCTTCCTTCTGAGCCTTGCCATGCACCCAAACAGTAGTTTCCCCCCACATATGGGGTATTGATGTAGTCAGAAGAAATTGAACAACAAATTGTATCGTTAATTTTTGTCCTTTTACTCTTGTGAAAACTAAAAATTTGTGGCTAAAGGAATATTTTTATTTGAAAAATTTGATTTTAGATTTTAACAGCTCAACGTAATAAAACTCTGTGAAGCACCTGTGGGTTCAAGATGCTCACGATACATCTAGATAAATTCCTTTGAGATGTTTAGTTTCCAAAATAGGGTCACTTGTGAGGGGTTTCTACTGTTTAGGCACATCAGTGACTCTACTTACATGGCATTTTGTCACTATTACAGCCAATGTTGCGCTGCAAAAGTCAAATGGTGCTTCTTCCCTTGCGAGCTCTGCAGTGTGCACCAACAATAGTTTTTGGACACATATGTTGTGTTACCGCATTCAGGAGAAACTGCACATCAAATTTTGGGGTCCATTTTCATCTGTTATCCTTGTGAAAATGAAATATTTGGGGCTTAACCCCTTCATGACCATGGGATTTTTCATTTTTCCGTGTTCGTTTTTCACTCCCCTCCTTCCCAGAGCCATAACTTTTTTATTTTTCCGTCAATTTGGCCATGTGAGGGCTTATTTTTTGTGGGACGAGTTGTACTTTTGAACGAATTCATTGGTTTTAGCATGTCGTGTACTAGAAAACATGAAAAAAATTCCAAGTGCGGTGAAATTGCAAAAAAAGTGCAGTCCCACACTTGTTTTTTGTTTGGCTTTTTTGCTAGGTTCACTAAATGCTAAAACTGACTTGAAATTATGATTCTCCAGGTCAGTACGAGTTTGTAGACACCTAACATGACTAGGTTGTTTTTTATCTAAGTGGTAAAAAAAAATTCCAAACTTTGCTAAAAAAAAAAAAAAAAAAAATTGCGCCATTTTCCGATACTCGTAGTGCCTCCATTTTTCGTGATCTGGGGTCGGTTGAGGGCTTATTTTTTGCGTGCTAAGATGACGTTTTTAATGATAGCATTTCGGTGCAGATTCGTTCTTTTGATCGCCCGTTATTGCATTTTAATGCAATGTCGCGGCGACCAAAAAGACGTAATTCTGGTGTTTCGAATTTTTTCCCATTACGCTGTTTAGCGATCAGGTTAATGCTTGTTTTTAATTGATAGATCGGGCGATTCTGAGCGCGGCGATACCAAATATGTGTAGATTTGATATTTTTTTTATTGATTTATTTTGATTAGGGCGAAAGGGGGGTGATTTAAACTTTTATATTTTTTTATTTTTTTAACATTTTTTTCAACTTTTTTTTTTAACTTTTGCCATGCTTCAATAGCCTCCATGGGAGGCTAGAAGCAGGCACAACGCGATCGCCTCTGCTACATAGCAGCGATCTGCTGATCGCTGCTATGTAGCAGAAATGGAGGTGTGCTGTGAGCGCCGACCACAGGGTGGCGCTCACAGCCACCGGCGATCAGTAACCATAGACGTCTCAAGGATCTCTATGGTTACAATGGAGATGCATCGCCGACCCCCGATCATGTGACGCGGGTCGGCGATGACATCATTTCCGGCCGCCCGGCCGGAAGCGGTAGTTAAATGCCGCTGTCTGCGTTTGACAGCGGCATTTAACTAGTTAATAGGTGCGGGCAGATCGCGATTCTGCCCGCGCCTATTACGGGCACATGTCAGCTGTTCAAAACAGCTGACATGTTCCGGCTTTGGTGCGGGCTCACCGCGGAGCCCTGCATCAAAGCAGGGGATCTGACCTTGGACGTACTATCCCGTCCAAGGTCAGATAGGGGTTAAGCAACATTTTTTGAGAAAATTCCTGTCAAGCACCTAAAGTGTTAATAAACTTTAAAATGTGGTTTGGAATACTTGGAGGAGTGCATTTGTGTTATTTTGGGGTATTTTCTGTCACATAGGCCCCTCAAAGTCTCTTCAAATGTGGTGTAATTCCTAAACAAATGGTTTAGTAAATTTTGTTGGAAAAATTAGAAATTGCTGATAAATTTTTAACCCTTCTAACTTCCTAACAAAAAATATGAACAGAACCTGATGAAAAGTAGACCTGTGGGAAATGTTATTTATTAACTATTTTGTGTAATAACACATTCTGGTTAAAGGACATAAAAAATAAAAGTTTGAAAATTACTAAATTTTCATAATTTTCTCAAATTTCAGTTTTCACAAATAACCTAACAGTATTGACTTAAATTTACCCCTACCATGAAGTACAATTTGTCACCAATCAGCAGTCTCAGAATCACTGGGATATGTTGAAAAGTTCCAGAGTTGTTGGCTCGTAAATTGACACCGGTCAGAATTGGAAAATTTGGCTTGGTCAGGAAGGTTAATACAGACTGGGATGAGGGGGTTAAACAAGTCATAGACTTAGGGGCCAGAGACATAATTATTACCGTACAAGTCACTAGTGCAGCCTAAGGAAAGTCTTTGTTTCAGCCAACTCTGTAACCTAATTTGGAGAATACCTAATCAATAACATCAGTAAAGCAACTATTAAAACTTGAAGTTCATTTAGAAATACGTAAAATTCACTTGCCCTTAAATGGATTGTCCAGGTCATTAAAAAAAAAAAAAAAAAAAAAAAGGGAGTCCAATAAGTGAAATCTTAGCAGTGTGAAATATACTCACTGTTAGGTTGAATACTTAAGACGCGTTCGATTTTGATCTGAGGGTCGGATCAAAATCTGCAATACAAGTCTATGTGTCCATGAGAAAAATCAGACTGCACTTGGATGACATGTGAATGGGGTCCGATTTTTATGGACTTCCAGAATGAAGAAGGTGGAGATGTTTTTTTTCCATCTCTTCATGTATGAGAAAAAATCGGACGACACTTGTACTACATTGCGATCAAACTCTCATCAAAACAATTGTTCAGATTTTCTCGTGCGTGAAATAATCGAAGGTCTGCATGAGTCCTAAGTATTTACTGCAGACATTTCTTCATCAAAAACGTGTCTTAGCAAAAAATACATGCGTTTTTGATAGGGTTTTTAGTGTTTTTTTTTTTCCATTCATTAAAAAGGGTGAAAAACGCTGAAAAAACGCAGAAAGAATTTACATGCTACAGATCTGAAACTGCTTCAAATATGAAAGGAAAGTAAAATGCATTTCTTTGCTGCAAAAATTTGAAAAAAAATGCAAGCAAAGTGCAGTAAAAAAGCAGCGTGTGAACATACCCTAATACTCCATTACCAGCACTCTTTTCAATAATCCTAGAAACTTTACTAATATTAAAACCTAAGCTTTTAGGATCACAATACTAAAGAATTTGTTATCATGATGTATGGTCACCTCATTTCTTTCAACTTATTGTTCTTTTATTTCGTCTTGGAATCTGAACAAAATACTCACTTTATGGAGAAGAAAATCCTAAAATTAATTAGTTCTACAAATGCAAGCCAAGCTGTGTTAGACTATAAGAAAATGCCAAAGAAAATCTAGAGATTATACTTAACTCCATCCAGACATAAAAAAAAATCTTACTGCAGAAAGCTGTGTTATTAGAAAAGTGACATTCACAGGCAGGAGCTTATGAAATGTTTATGGCACAAGTTACATGTGAGGCTACACTAAACAAGGAGAAGAAATTCTGTGGCCTGGAGTAAATCTAATGAGCACATATAACCGAGCAGGATAATGTTCCAGATGTCACATCACAAACATCATCTCTTTCATCTTTGTTGTTTTCTGGATTTTCAAAAATTTCCTACAAACTTAGAAAAATCACAAATCAAAGACTAAAGGAAATGTCAAATTTGTGGATTTACTGTAGATGACAGTTTCCGTTCCTTGTGCTACTGAGCAAATAAATTAGCAGCACTGTAACCAACGTTAGGCTACATTCACATTTGCGTTGTTGGGCGCAGCGTCGTCGACGCATACCGATGAATGAGTCATGCGCCCCTATCTTTAACATGGGGGGCGCATGGACATGCGCCGGTATGCGTTGTATTACCATTGTATTGTTGTATTGTCCATTTGACGCACCAGACAGGGCACGGACGACGCTACTTGTAGCGTTTTGCCTGCGCCAAAATTCATGAACAATACTAGTCTATGTCAACGCATGCGCCAAAAAACGCAGCGTTGTGTATATGCGTTGTTGGTTGCGTCGATGACGCTGCACCCAACAACGCAAATGTGAACGTAGCCTAAAACATGTACACCCTTACCTAGTAGAGACGAAGACTCACTTTTAATGCATCCAGTGCTCTACAATTACACAGTTGCTGTACCTCTGTGTTAACAACCATAGGAAAATGTATTTTTCACTGCTTTATTGTAGATATTTCCGTAATTAACTTTCTTGGCATCTCATCTAACTTATCATGCATTTACCATTTTATAGAGCTTGTGTACATAACAATACCAATTGGCGTAGCCAGGAAAACAACCATTTTCTGCGTTAGAATAGGTAGAAACATACTAAACCTTGGTATAGTATAATACAGTATAGTATTACTATGGGGACGTGAGTCTATGGGGACGATTCATTACCACGGGTGTTGTGTACTCCAGTCTTACTGAAGGGCTTGTCAGAGTAATATGCGAACAATTCATTATGAATTTGGTGCATCAACTCAGTGGCATACATCTCCGACTGGAGTATCATTTCTGGTCACTGCCCTTAAACTGGATATGCAGGCATAACCAGGCCCTGGTTGCTCCCCGACCTTGCCCATTTTGGCAGAGTTGCTTCAAACTCGAGTGAAAACTCAAAAAGTCGCAAAGCTTTTGTGCAACTCTGCTTTGCGCAAACAATTTATTTTATGCCCATTTGCCATCTTAACACTTTAGATGAAGCTGCGGCTATATTGTGATTGTTTTCCATGTACTTTCACTGTTCAGAATGCTCCGTCTCTGCTTTGATATATTTCTGTGGTTTTCAAAAATGAACTTGCTAAAAAATATATGGAAGTCGAGGAGGAGAACATTATACTGACTAAAGAAAGAGTTTATTTTAGTTACACAATGCTTGTCTTTAAATGGTCACTGTATTTTCAATAAACTTTGCAAATTATAGTACGAGTGAATGAAACAAACTTTGTAATACTCCTAATCAGAGAAATTCATTTTTCTCCAATTATAAGCCACTTCTTATCCCAACCTCCCTCTTCTGCTTCTTGCTCATTCACTCTCATTTACTATGATACCTCAAGACAAGATGGACTACCAGGTCACTTAGGAATCAGATTACATGCTTTCTATTTAGGTCTATGGACAGAGGAAGGGGTGGAGCAAAGTCAGAAAGAGACAGAGAAAGACATACAAAGACTTAAAGGGCCACTGTCACCCCCCTCCAGCAGTTACAAACTAAAAGAGCCACCTTGTGCAGCAGTAATGCTGCATTCTAGCAAGGTGGCTCTTTTAGTTTTAGGTTCAAGTATACCCCAAATAAAGCGTTTTTATACTTAGCCACAATTCCTGTCTCTAGCCAGGGAGGCGGGTCCTCACACCCCAGCTCTAACCGCTCCTCTGCCGTCACTCCAATCTTCCTGCGCTTTCGGCGCTGCCCACTCAGCGCTGTGTACATTTCAAAACCGGCGCCTGCGCAGTGTACTGCTGTGCTGCGCAGACGCAGTAAGCTCTGGCCGTCTGATGTCCCAGCCAGGCTTGCAGACTGCGCCTGCGCGGGCATTGCGGCCAGCCACCTTTGGAATCCCTGCCCCGCACTCTTGTCCCATCTGGTCCTCGATGTATCTTCTTATCCCGCCATGCATTGAATTCCTCTCCACGCTAGGCCGGGACTTCCATCCATGACTAGGCATGGGATCTCCTTGTGCATGTGTGCCACAAGGTCACAACGTCATAGCGTTGCGGTCCTATGATGTGACCAGGCCCAGGACATCCTTCTGCATGCACCTAGAGTCACAATTTTTTATGTTTCAACGTTGTGACCTTACGACATGCATATACAGGGATGTTCAAGTCCTGGTCAATATCTTATATTTATTAAGCTCTGGGGTCTCAGTTTTTAAAATGTTTTTATTTGCCTAAAATACAAAGGAAATATGTAATCTTTAGCCTTAGCCCTTTCAGAGATAATTTCAACTTCAACAATAACAGTAATTTTGATCAGTGGTGCCCAAACTTTTACATGCCACTGTATGTATAATAATAGAAAGAATAGATGTTAATGGGTACAAGTCTGGATTTGCACTCAGGGTTTAGGTCCTTTTCTGTGGCTCATTTCAGGTTTTTGTTGTTGACAAAAATGTTGCATCTACTGGCTTTCTGTTACTCTTTTGCACAAAATATTGCAATTGCTAATTCTATTTCTTAAGCAGTATACACTAATAATAGACAATCTTAGAATATGCCACATTTATTAAAATGGCTCCTACTGGATGAAAATTTGGCCAATAAATTGTGGCACAGTTTTGATGCAAGGTGTTGTATAATGCCTTCTTTCCCTTTGTTGAAAATTCAGGCACATTTAGCTTTGTAATTGTTCTTCACTGTGGCTTGATTTGTAAGTACTTCTTAAATCTTTCTGATTTCAGTGCTCTAGGTATAGCATTTATGGTGTCTTCACCCTAATAAAATTGAGGGTGATTTATGTAACTCATTTTGTGCAGTTTTCAAGGCCAAACAAAAAAAATTCACAAAGGAAGCCTCTTACATCAGAGGCTTTTATTCTCTTTCAATTCACTTTAGTACATTTTTAAAGGCCACAAAAAACAAAGAGGATTGGAGAGTGTGGGTATTTTTATGAAAGAATTTGATTTTGTGCAATATAAAATGTAATGTAATATAAAATGAAGCAGCAACTCCTGGATGAAATGGAATATTCCAAATGTAAAGTAATTTCCACGGTATAAATATATAAGAGGTTCACTATTGACACAATATTATAGGGGCAATTGAGTGCGTTGGTTTAATTAAGAACACACCATCTATTTTTCCAATTTGGTATTGCAAACCTGGCTCTCAAGGTTCTTATAATTAAAATTATATACTCAATACATTACTATTACTTTATTGTTTCCAACATAAAAAAGCTGATTTCCTATCTAATATACATTTTACAGATCATGTACAGTTGAGATGAGAAGATTCCGAGGGAAAGAAAATGGCCTAAACGGATTCTGGTGTATTACTTTCAGTAGTGTAGTCAGCACCCGTTCAGTTTTCCCATGTGCATGAGAATGTAGGCCACTCTCTCAACTTATCTTCAAGCTCCAAAGTATACTACACTCTAAATACCAGGAGCAACAACTATAGACAGGGACAATTGGAGAAAGGTGACCATCGATGCGACAAAATGTATTTTTGAAAAAAGAAGCTGAGCTAATCTTGCGCACATATGGTTTTGGATCTGGAAGTTTAAATGATCATAATAATATGAGCCCACTTCTTTAGTAAAAGCTGATTAAAGGGCTTGTCCAGGCTTGGGGTTGAAGTATGCAGTCACTCTATGTGAATCCTCAGGGTATGTTTCCATGGTCAGGAAACGCTGCGTGTTTGACGCTGCATACAGCCGCAGCATCAAACAGGCAGCGTCCAGATGTTACAGCATAGTGGAGGGGATTTCATGAAATCCTGTCTCCACTATGCATTAAAAGACACATGCGACAGACCCGCGTAAAACGGACATGCCTTTCTAGAATGCAGCATGTCTGTTCACAATGCGGCGACTCTTTGTCGCCTCACCTTAAATTTACCATAGACTATCATGTGTAGTCACATGTTTAATAACTGCATAAACTCAGCTTACTGTACATGTCTACTAATTTAAATAATCTCTTACCTGTCACAAAGCCAGTAGTCCGCGTCCATTGCAGGTCTCGCGATATTTTAGCTTGCCATGAGAACTGCCGTACACGTGACCGGTGGTTATCTCCGGTCACCTTAGGTTAGTTGTCACGGTCAGCTGACTGTGAGTGCTAGAGTGTAGGTGACCGCTGGAGAGTTATCTCCAGTGGTCAACTACAAGCTCTGCTATGTCTGGATGTCAGGCATCCAGATGTAGCAGAGCTGGACTCGTCATGGGACATTCATTATTAAGAACTGCATCGGACCAGGAAGTATACTGTTGGTTTATTATTTTTCTTTTCAGAAGATCGATGGCTTCACTTGGATTACCAGTGTAATAAAGATGGCAAAACTGTGTGGTGTTTTATTTAATTAAAATACTTTATTCAGCATGGGTGTGTTTTAATAACCCTTTACCAACTATAGGATTGGTATTGGTAGGTATCTTATTGACTTCTCTTCATTACTAAGCCGGCTTAATGTCACCTTACAAAGGTGACATTAACCCCTTATTACCCCACATGCAACCACTACAGGGCAGTGGGAAGAGAGGCTAAGTGCAGGAATAGGCGCATCTTACAGATGTGCCATTTCTGGGGTGGCTAGGGGCTAGTATTTGTAGCCTGGGGGTTAAATATCCATGGTCCCTTCCTAGGCTATGAATATCAGCTCACAGCTGTCTGCATAGCCTTTCTGGCTATAAAGTATAAGGGGACGCCACATAATTATTTTTGGGGGCCCCCCATTTTAATAGCCACTAAAGGCTAAATATACAGCTGCAGGCTGATATTCATAGCCTGGGAAGATCCACGTGTATTAACCCCTTCCCAGGCTACAAACATCAGTCCCCCAGTCGCTGGCTTTCCCTCTCTGGTGCAGAAAATTGCACGGGAGCCCACATAATTTTTTTTCATTTTTTTTAAATTAAACAGATATTGCTTTTAAGGCCAGGGTCACACTTGCGAGAAACTCACACGAGTCTCGCACCTCAATACCTGGCACTGCAGCTGGCATTGGTACCGGAGCATTCAGTTGTATAGAAATACATGCAGCTGCACACTCCGGTCCCGAGTGTCGGTGGCAGTGCTGAGTATTGAGCTGCAAGACTCGTGCGAGTTTCTTGCCAGTGTGACACCGGCCTAATGCAGATTTCGTGTGTGTATCTTTATTTAAGGCCAGGATCACACATGTGAGAAACTCGGAAGAGACTCGCATCTTAATACCCAGCACTGCCGCCATCACTTGGGAGCGGAGTGTGCAGCCGCACGCTCCGCTCCCGAGTGACGGCGGCAGTGCAGGGTATTAAGATGGGAGACTTGTCCAAGTTTCTCGCATGTGTGATCCCGGCCTAACTCTTTAGATACCATTTTATTATGTTTATTACTAAAGATCGGGCTTGGCATTATCTATAGATATATCTTTCTATCTATCAATATATCTATCTATCTATTATATATCGATCTATATATCTATCTATCTATTATCTTTATAACTATCTATCTATTATCTATCTATTATCTATATATAGATATATCTATCTATTGATAGATATATCGATAGATATATTTTTATATAGATAGATAATAGGTAGATAATAGACACATTTTCCAATAGATACAATAGACTCATCTATGATATAGATAATAGATAGATGATAGATAGATAATAGATAGATTGATAGATGGATACATCTATAGATAGATAATAGGTGATTAAGTGACATGGCTAGTTGAAATTTGTCCAAAAGTATGTAGAAGTAAATCACATACATGTGGTCATAAGTGCCCACTCATTGTGCACACACAGAGAATCCTGACAGTGTTCACACTGCGCAATTCATTATTCACAAGTCTGCGGTCACATAAATTATTTACAAAAACGTGAGGAATGTACTCACTCTTGAGATATATGGTAGCTGTAAATTTGGGTTCCTGTTATTTTTAAGGACAGCACCAAGTCTTCTAGGCATAGAATAAACACGTTGACAACATTGCAACATCTATCTTTTCCCATTCTGCAATAATGACTTATTTTACAGCCTGGAGGCTGGATGGAGAGTAATGCACAACTTGTATCTTCAGAATTCCCCATAGGTGTTTGACTGGGTTCAGATCAGGAGACATACTTGGCCACTGAGTCACTTTCATCTTTTTCTTATTCAGAAATACAACAGTGGCCTTAGATGTGAGTTTCGGATCATTGTCATGTTGGAAAACTGCATGTCTTAAAAAGGCATGAAGTGATGACAACATGTTCTCTTTCGATATTGAGCAGTACATCTGTGATTTCACAATACCATCAATGAAATGAAGTTCCACAATATCAGCAGCTTTCACACAGCCCCATATTGGGACATTTCCACCACCATGTTTCACAAAAGGTACCATGCATTTTATTTTGCACTGCTCATCTTTGTAGCGACATATAGTTTTGAAGCCATCAGTTACAAAAACATTCTCTTGATCTCATCACTCCAGATTATAGATCCCAGCAGTCTCTATATTTTTCAGCATCATCCCTGGCAAAATGTACGTGGGCTATTTTGTGCATGGACTTTAGTAGAGGCTTCCTTCATGGACGACACCAATATATGCTATTTCTCTGCAGTGTACTGTGTCATAGGAAATACTCACCCCATTTTGACTTTCTACTTCCTTTGCTAACTTCAGTGAATTTGAAAGTCAATTTTCTTTGACTCTTATTTGAAGATGCTCTAGTTTAGGTGTTAACTTCTCTGGTTGGCCTGGGCGACTCTATGAAATGGTTGCAATTTCATTTTGTTACATTTTTGTATAATTTTTACTACAATGTTCTTACTGATCAGTAAATCTTTACTTTGCTTATCTTCTTGTAGCCTTTTCCTTTCTTGTGAAAATAAATTATTTTCTTTATCAAGTCTTGTGACATTTCTCTTCCATGTGGTGCCATGGCTAATAGCATGAAATAAGAAAGGGTTGTTGTTGTTAAGTAACTCACTTTTATAGTTATCTGTCTGTTGGACACCTGTTTAATGAATAATTAGATTTACCTGTGATTGGTTTCTTGTTATTTAGGATTTTGTAATCTAAGCTTTAGCTTTGCTAAGACTTTCATTGGAGTATGCTCATTTTTACAACATATATAAATTTGATAATAAAATTACTTTTTGCATGTGCAAAGTAACAAATCTTGTTTGTAGTCAATGGTGCACATTTGTGTGTATTTTGTAGTTAGAAATCCTATTGAAAATGTTCATTGTGTAATGAAACTAAAGATTTTCTGAAATATCTGTTGCGGTGTACTCATTTATGCTGAGCAGTGTATGTACAAGTTATATAGGTTATCACATCTCCAAAAATGCAGAAAAAGGTTAGATAATCACATATAGATTTAATTTATAGTTCAGCAATATTCCAATGAACTATCATTAAATTAAAGTGGATCCAGTACTTTTTTTTTAAAGATGATTGAATAATATTGGCCATAAAAGGTATAAATCCAGGAGATCGTATTATCAGTTACCAAAGAAAGGATTTAGTAATGCTCAGAAATGTAAAGAAATACAGCCATCTGTTTGTTTTTTTAATAGCCACTCATACAAATATATTGGGGAATTAATTATACCGGCTATTGAAACTGTGAATTGTTGCAACATTAAGAGGAATTAAATTCTATTTATTTTATAGTCAATAGAGACCAAGTATTACTGCTAAAATGGATTTATCAAGCTCTAGGTTTCAGATAGCCCAATCTAATACACTTGCACAACTATATAACTAGAATAGATAATTCAAACTAGGGATCATAGTAAGACTAAACGATTATGCGTGCGCAGTAAAAATAAATGAGATGGTTCTGAAGATGTCACACTTCCTTCAGAACCTACTTCAGCAGTGCCTGCTCCTGTTGCCAGATGTCACCATAATCTGCTTGCAATGCTGGTGACTGGGAAGACTTCAGAGCCAGAAACTCTAGGTGGTACAGGTTTTGTCCTGCCACTGAGACTGGGGGGACAGGGACCTATGGTACCTCATCCAATAGGACAGGGACCTATGGTACCTCATCCAATCTAGCAGTATGGAGGTGAGCTGTCCAGCTGGAGTAATCAACTCTGAGAAGTTTAACAGAAAGTAAATTAACAGTCCTCCATCATACTTACTATTGAGGAGTACTGCACTGAGCTTCAGTTCTTGGCCACTGACTCACTGTGTAATGACCAGGCCAGTCGCCATCAGTTTTGTACTGGCCAAGTCAAGATCGTATTAGTGAAATAACCTTCTCCTGACTCTCTTCCCTCAGCCATATCCCTGGAGGTCCATCTAGATAGGGGGTTGCATGACTGTACACATGAGCATACCACTGCACCTTCATCCAAGACTTGTGCATCTATGAATTTTACTGAGTAATTCATGCAGATTGGAGTGACTCACTCTCATCAACAACATGTGGTCAAGCAACAAAAACTGTAGAGAGTATAGACGTCAGATCTACTGTACAGTATGTTAACCTAAGACAACTGCTGATAGAAAGATTCCAATGCACAGGTGGGGTCAGGGATGCCAAGGTAGGCAAACAGGTATTTTCCTGTGGCTCTGAAAAATAATTACTCCATTTATATTATCAAGACAAATCTCTGTTGGTATTTATTTATTGCAGTTCCTTTGCTGCAGATTTTATTGATGCTAAAGTGGCAAAGGATCATTTTTTTACCCTTGCTAAAATTATGCTTTTTTATGAAAATTACTGCTACTGATGATACTGACACCCCCACTGTGAGGTAATATGTATCACTATGGCTAGTTTCACACTAGCGTTTATCCGGGCTGCGGATGGATGCGGAATTCCTCCGTGAAACCCCGCCCACTGCTGTGCCTCCTTGTTCAGCTCCGCCTACGGCTGCATGCGGCGTGCGCACCCTATTTTTAACATTGGGTATGCAGGCCATGCCGCTGTATGTGGATGCCGCCGCATGCGTCATTTTGACAGTGCGACAACCAGTGGCGAACGCAACATGTTGCATTTTCGCGCAGATGCTGCACCATCAAAACGACGCATGCGGTGGCATCTGCATACAGCGGCATGGCCTGCATACCCAATGTCACAGATAGGGTGCGCACGCTGCATGCAGCCATAGGCGGAGCTGAATGAAGAGGCGTGGCAGTGGTTGGGGCTTCACGGAGGAAGTCTGCATCCCTCCGCAACCTGGATAAACGCTAGTGTGAAACTAGCCTAAGGAGGATTAGCTTTTTGCTGGAGCTTTAGATTTTGAATCTATGTTGTTTTTTGCCTAAAAAAAAGTTTTTGGCTGTGGCCTTGGGCATGCCTTGGTTACATAAATATAACCCGGTCATTGACTGGTACTAGGGTGATATTGTATGCTAGAGATCTGAGTGTCAAACCAAATGTCAGCTTTTATCTGTGAGTTTGTTTAAATCCACCCCCAATCATTTACCTAAAATATTTAGAAATTTTCTCCTATTGTCTACATCTAAAAAAAATTACCCCATCACAGAAATTATGATTGTGGCATTGATTTACTGTCAATCTTCCATCTCACTAAGGCTAAAATATATATAACATTTATGGTCCAGAATGTCAGGCCTTGAAAGATTATCCCCTTTACCCCCGAAGGTGGTTTGCTCGTTAATGACCGGGCCAATTTTTACAATTCTGACCACTGTCAATTAATAAGGTAATAACTCTAAGAGCACTTCAACGGATTCCACTGATTCTAGAATGTTTGTACTTCATGGCAAAATTACTGGTATAATTTCTTTGGTATGACTTGCGGTTATTTGTAAAAAAAACAGAAATCTGTCGAAAATGTTGCAACTTTACAACTTTGAATTTTCATGCCCTTAAATCACAGAGATATGTCGCACAAAATAGTTAATAAGAAGTGATGAGCGAGTGTACTCGTTGCTCAGGTTTTCCCAAGCATGCTCGGGTGGTCTCCGAGTATATATGACTGCTCGGAGATTTAGTTTTCATCCCAGCAGCTGAATGATTTACAGCTAATAGCCAGCTTGAATACATGTGGGGATTCCCTAGCAACCAGGCAACCCTCACATGTACTCAGGCTGGGTAGTAGCTGTAAATCATTCAGCTGAGGCGATGAAAACTAAATCTCTGAACACTAACAAATACTCAGAGATCACCCGAGCGAGCTTGGGAAAACCCGAGCAATGAGTATACTCGCTTATCACTATTAATAAGTAACATTTCCCACATGTCTACTTTACATCAGCTTAATTTTGGAACTAAATTTGTGTTGTTGTTAGGAAGCTATAAGGGTTTAAGGTTGACCAGCGATTTTTCATTTTTCCAGCACATTTGAAGTCACTTTGAGATCTATATGATGGAAGATATTCAAAAGTGACACCATTCTAAAAACTGCACCCTTCTAGGTGCTCAAAACCACATTCAATAAGTTTATTAACCATTCAGGTTATTCACAGAAATTTTGGGAATGTGGAAAAAAATGAACATTTAACTTTCTCAAAATTTTTTACTTCAGATACAACTTAAAGGGTTAACAGGAAAAAATGGACCCCACAATTTGTTGTGTAATTTCTTCTCAGCATGCCGATACCCCATGTGAGGGAGAAAGCCACTGTTTGGGTGCATGGCACAGCTTGGAAGGGAAATTGCGCCATTTGACTTTTCGAATGTAAAATTTGCTGGAACAATTGGCGGTCGCCATGTCACATTTGAAGAGCCTCTGATGTGCCTAAACAGAGAAAATCCCACAAAAGTGACACGATTGTGGAAACTAGACCCCTCAAGGAACTGATCTATATGTGTGGTGAGCACATTGAGCCCTCAGGTGCTTCACAGAAGTTTATAACGTTAAGCCATAAAAGTTTAACAAAAATCAATTTTTCCCCACAAATATGTTTTTAGCCAAAAATATTGCATTTTCATAAGGGTAGCAGAGGAAACTGCATCATTCAATTTGTTGTGCAATTTCTCCTGAGTATGCCAATGCCCAATATGAGGGAGAAAACTATTGTTTGGGTGAATGGTAGGGCTCGGAGGGGAAGGAGCGTAATTTGACTTTTTCAACGCAAAGTTTGCTGGAATCAGTAGCGGCCATCATGTCCCATTTGGAGAGCCCTTGATGTGCCTAAACAGTGGAAATCCCCCTCAAGTTACCTAATTTTGGAAAATAGACCCCTTAAGCAATGTATTTAAATTTGTGGTGAGCACCTTGAAGCCCCAGGTGCTTCATAGAAGTTTATAATGTCGAGGCGTGAAAATAATAATCACATTTTCCTAACAGAAATGTTATTTTAGCCTCATATTTTGCATTTTCATAAAGGTAAACGGAGATATTGCACTATACAAATTGGTGTATTCTGAGTACGCTGATACCCAATATGAAGGAGAAAACTATTGTTTGGGCGCATGGCAGGGCTCGGAATGGAAGGAGCATCATTTCACTTTTTGAATGTAAAACTTCCTGGAATCATTAGTGGACATCATGTCCCATTTGGAGAGCCCATGATCTGCCTAAACAGTGGAAACCCCCCACAAGTAACCTCATTTTGGAAACTAGACCTCTCAAGGAATGTATTTAGATGTGTGGTGAGCACCTTAAAGCCCCATGTGCTTCACAGAGGTTTATAACTTTAAGCCATCAAAATAATAAAATCACATTTCCCTGCAAAAATGTTATTTTAGCCTCATGTTTTGTATTTTAACCCCTTAATCCCATTGGATGTACTATCCCATCGAGATGACCAGGGACTTAATTCCCAGTGACGGGATAGTACATCCAGCGCTATCAGCCGTGCTCATGGGGGGAGTGCGGCCGATCGCGGCCGGATGTCAGCTGACTATCGCAGCTGACATCCATGGTCATGGACCACTCCTGGCACATTAAAACCTGGAACACTGCGATCAAACATGATCCCAATGTTCCGGCGGCACAGGGAAGCATCGCGCAGGGAGGGGGCTCTCTGAGTGCTTCCCTGAGACCCTCAGAGCAACACAATGTGATCACATTGCTCTGAGGGTCTCCTACCTCCTCCTCCCAGCAGGCCCCAGATCCAAAATGGCCACAGGCTCCTTCCGGGTCCTGCAGGGAGGTGGCTTGCAAGCGCCTGCTCAGAGCAGGCGCTTGCAAGCCTTCTGCAGTGCCTATGAGATCGCTGATCTGACAAAGTGCTCTGCAAAGTGTCAGATCAGTGATCTGACATTATAGTGTGATGTCCCACACTGGGACAAAGTAAAAAAGTAAATATATATATATATATATATATATATATATATATATATATATATATATATATATATTTAGGTGTGTAAAAAAAAAATTCCTAAAAAAAGAAAAAAAATATTGTTCCAATAAATACATTTCTTTATCTAAATAAAAAAACAAAACAATAAAAGTACACATATTTAGTATTGCCGTGTCCATAACGACCCGACCTATAAAACTGTACCACTAGTTAATCCCTTTAGTGAACACTGTCACAAAAAAAGAGGCAAAAATCAATGCTTTATCATCGTACCACCAAACAAAAAGTGGAATAACACGCGATCAAAAAGATGGATCTAAATATCCATGGTACCGCTGAAAACATCATCTAGTCCCGCAAAAAACGAGCTGCTACACAACATCATCTGCGAAAAAATAGAAAAGTTATAGTCCTCAGTATAAAGCAATGCAAAAATAATTATTTTTTATAGAGTTTGTATTGTATAAAAGCGCCAAAACTTAAAAAAAATGATATAAATAAGGTATAGCTGTATTCGTACTGACCCGAAGAATAAAACTGCTCTATCAATTTTACCAAAGGTGGAACGGTATATAAACGTTCCCCCCCCCCCCCAAAAAAAAAAGAAATTCATGAATAGTTGGTTTTTGGTCATTCTGACTCACAAAAATCGGAATAAAAAGCAATAAAAAAGTCACGTGTCCAAAAATGGCTCCAATAAAAACGTCAACTCGTCCCGCAAAACACAAGACCTCACATGACTCTGTGGACCAAAATATGGAAAAGTTATAGCTCTCAAAATGTGGAGACGCAAAAACTATTTTTTGCAATAAAAAGCGTCTTTTAGTGTGTGACAGCTGCCAATCATAAAAATCCGCTAAAATACCCGCTATAAATACTAAATCAAACCCCCCTTAATCACCACCTTAGTTAGGGAAAAATAATAAAATTTTAAAAATGTATTTATTTCCATTTTCCCATTAGGGTTAGGGTTAGGGTTGGGGCTAAAATTAAGGATTGGGCTACAGTTAGGGTTGGGGCTAAAGTTAGGGTTGGGGTTAAAGTTAGGGCTAGGGTTGGGGCTAAAGTTAGGGTTATGGTTGGGGCTAAAGTTAGGGTTAGGGTTGGGGCTAAAGTTAGGGTTATGTGCTACAGTTAGGGTTGGTGCTATAGTTAGGGTTAGGGTTGGGGCTAAAGTTAGGGTTAGGGTTGGGGCTAAAGTTAGGGTTGAGGCTAAAGTTAGGGTTAGGGTTGGGGCTAAAGTTAGGGTTGGGGCTAAAGTTAGGGTTGGGGCTAAAGTTAGGGTTAGGGATTGTTAGGACTGGCGGAACGCACCAAGAGAGATGATATAGATGCGTTCGCAGTCCGGGGTCCACCGTGAAGGTGAAACCTGCTGCTAGGAAATGACAGACTATATGGCGGTATACAAAAGTATACACGCGTGGGTTAAACCTCACCCAGCGTGAAGAAAGCGATCCTATTGCGACACAGGACCGCGGTACCACACATAGAGTGCGAGCAAGTGGTCAGCGAACTTAACCCCAACAGGGATTGTAGTCCGATTAGACCCTTGCTGGTACTACACCGCTACTGGGTGTGTAAGGAAATATATAATTATAGCACCGAAGTGCGAACTGTGCCGTGCTGGCAGGTACCACTAAGCACCCAGACGTGGGTCAGGAAGCGCACACTGGCGCGTGGCACCGCACTGGCGGTCACAGCAATAGATGCTGATACGTGTGTGACACGTTGAGTGATTAGTCGGGCGCTAGATAGCAGCCATACACCATACGCGAACAGTCATACAATAGGTTAGGGGTATTTAATGAACGACTTGCACTCACAACAAACACACGTATTAAATTGTACACTAGCGCATGGCCGTGCGGTCATGCGCAGTTTATATAGTTGCAGGACAGGAAGTGGCCACAGAAACTTTGCCCTTCCAAGACCTGCCAAGGGGACCAATAGAATGCGCTGCAGAGTCTGAGCACATGACCCTCGATCTCCAACGGGAGATCTTGCCCTGGGCATGCTCAGTGTGCGCAGACAAGGACTTAGTCCCAGAGAAGTCCACTCGCTGCTGACCAGCACTGACTTTAATGGCAGGAGCTGAAGAAGCAGCAGTAACTCTCTGAACAGAGTGAGACCGAGCAAGACGCTGGGACCGACGTCCCTGCTGAGCAGGCTCCACTGCGGCTGGATAGGAATGGGGGACCGCAGCGGAGACGGCTCGAGATTCCCCCTGTGCAGAAGCGGGAACTCGAGACCTAACAGGGATGAGGCTAAAGTTAGGTTTAGTGCTACAATTAGGGTTGGGGCTACAGTTAGGGTTGGAACTAAAGTTAGGGTTAGGGTTGGGGATAAAGCTAGGGTTAGGGTTGGGGCTAAAGTTAGGGTTAGTGCTACAATTAGGGTTGGGGCTACAGTTAAGGTTGGGGCTAAAGTTAGGGTTAGGGTTGGGGCTAAAGTTAGGGTTAGGCTTGGGGCAAAAGTTAGGGTTAGGGCTACAGTTAGGGTTGAGGCTAAAGTTAGGGTTAGGGTTGGGGCTAAAGTTAGGGTTAGGGTTTGGATTATATTTACGGTTGGGATTAAGGTTAGGGGTGTCAGGGTTAGGGGTGTGGTTAGGGTTGTGCTGGAGTTAGGGATGTGGTTAGGGTTGGGATTAGGGTTAGGGGTGTGTTGGGGTTAAGGGTGTGGTTGGGATTAGGGTTAGGGGCATGTTCAGGTTAGGGGTGTGATTATGTTTAGGGTTGGGATTAGGGTTAGGGGTATGTTTGGGTAAGGGTTTCAGTTAGAATTGGGGGGTTTCCACTGTTTAGGCACATCAGGGGCTCTCCAAACGCGACATGGCGTCTGATCTTAATTCCAGTCAATTCTGCGTTGAAAAAGTAAAACAGTGCTCCCTCCCTTCTGAGCTCTCCTATGTGCCCAAGCAGGAATTTACCCCAACATATGGAGTATCAGCGTACTCAGGACAAATTGGACAACAACTTTTGGGGTCCAAGTTCCCTTGTTACCCTTGAAAAAATAAAAATTTGGGGGGCTAAAAATCATTTTTGTGGAAAAAAAAAGATTTTTTATTTCCACGGCTCTGCGTTATAAACTGTGGTGAAACACTTGGAGGTTTAAAGTTCTCACAACACATCTAGATAAGTTCCTTGGGGGGTCTAGTTTCCAATATGGGGTCACTTGTGGGGGTTTCTACTGTTTAGGTACATCAGTGGCTCTGCAAATGCAACGTGATGCCTGCAGACCAATCCATCTAAGTCTGCATTCCAAATGGCACTCCTTCCCTTCCGAGCTCTTCCATGCACCCAAACGTTGGTTACCCCCAACATATGGGGTATCAGCATACCCAGGACAAATTGGACAACAACTTTTGGGGTCCAATTTCTCCTTTTACCCTTGGGAAAATACAAAACTGGGCATCTGTCATCCACCATCTTAACTTGGGTCCACTGCACTTTGGTTAGTGTAATTGTTTGGAGGCCTTGGACAGGTAAGCATCTTTGCCTGCATACTGTTTTTTTGTCAAGAATAGTGGAGGTGTTTTCCTCTTATGGTGTTTTTTTGTTAGAGTAGGACTGGCAATACGTAAGGACCCTTGGCGTGGGTTGCCAGCTTAAATATTTTGGCCATAATACCAACCAATACTTTACATACATTATGTTTTTGGGCACATAATTTTTTCAGAGTGCAGCTGGGCCCTAGATGGCTCTGTAAACTGTGGCCTCTGTTCAGGATGCATTATAGCAATGGCTGGCCCGCTTTAAGGCATCACTAATAGGCCTTGAGCCATATGCTCTGCATTTCTGTGTGAACATGCCACATACAGATCATTTTGCACAGGTGTGCCAGGCGGCCAAATCCTGATTGTAGGCTGGCTGCATTATCGGTATTATTGCACCTGTGCATCTGTCATCCACCATCTTAACTTGGGTCCACTGCACTTTGGTTAGTGTAATTGTTTGAAGGCCTTGGACATGTAAGCATCTTTGCCTGTGTACTGTTTTTTTTGTCGAAAATACAAAACTGGGGGCTAATAAATATTTTTTGTGGAAAAAATGATTTTTTATTTTCACGGCTCTGCGTTATAAACTGTAGTGAAACACTTAGGGGTTCAAAGTTCTCACAACATATCTAGATAAGTTCCTTAGGGGGTCTACCTACTTACCAAAATGGTGTCACTTGTCCCCTACAAGTTTCAATGTTTACGGGCTCTCCAAACGCGACATGGCTTCCCATCTCAATTCCAGAAAATTTTGCATTGAAAAGTCAAGCGGCGCTCCGTCCCTTCTGAGCTCTTCCATGTGCCCAAACAGTGGTTCCCCCCACATATGGGGTATCAGCGTACTCCGGACAAACTGGACAACAACTTTTGGGGTCTAATTTCTCCTGTTACCCTTAGGAAATTACAAAACTGGGGGCTAAAAAATAATTTTTGTGGAAAAAAAAAGAATTTTTATTTTCACGGCTCTGCGTTATAAACTGTAGTGAAACACTTGGGGGTTCAAAGTTCTCACAACACATCTAGATAAGTTCCTTAGGGGGTCTACTTTCCAAAATGGTGTCACTTGTCCCCCACAAGTTTCAATGTTTAGGGGCTCTCCAAACGCGACATGGCTTCCCATCTCAATTCCAGTCAATTTTGCATTGAAAAGTCAAGCGGCTCTCCTTCCCTTCCGAGCTCTGCCATGCGCTTAAACAGTGGTTTACCCCCACATATGGGATATCTGCATAATCAGGACAAATTGCACAACAACTTTTGGGGTCCAATTCTTCTGTTACACTTGGGAAAATACAAAATTTGTGGCGAAAAGATCATTTTTGTGAAAAAATGTGATTTGTTATTTTTACGGCTCTACATTATAAACTTTTGGGAAGCACTTGGTGGGTCAAAGTGCTCAGCACACATCTAGATACGTTCCTTTGGGGGTCAACTTTCCAAAATGGTGTCACTTGTGGGGGGTTTCAATGCTTAGGCACATCAGGGGCTCTCCAAACAAAACATGTTGTCCCATCTCAATTCCAGTCAATTTTGCATTGAAAAGTCAAACGGCGCGTTAGGAGTCGAGTTCCGGACGCTGCACAGGGGGAATCTCGAACCATGTCTGCTGTGGTCTCTCATTCTGCATCAGCTGCAGTGGAGACTGCTCAACGGAGATGTCGTTCCCAGCGTCTCGCTCAGTCTGAATCTGTGCAAAGAGTTAGTGCTGCTTTTCCAGGCTCTGCTATTGTAGCCTGTACTGAGCAGCGGCAAGCAGACATCTCTGGGACTAAGTCCTGCTTTTCCCCTTCTGAGCATGCCCAAAGGAAGACCTCTCATTGGAGGTCTGGGGTCACATGCTCAGGTACTGCAGTAGCTCCTATTGGTCCTCTAGGAAGGTCCTGAAGTTGCTCAGTTACTGTAGCAGTTCTCATTGGTCCTCTAGGAAGTTCCTGAACTTGCTGCAGCTATAAAAGGTTCGCATGGCCGCACGGCCATGCCCTAGTATACACTTGTTTATGTGTGTGTGTTGTGAGTGAAAGTCGCTCTTTAATCATCCCCTCCCTTGTGTTTGAATGCTCTCATAAGGAGGATGATTGTAATCTAGCGCCCGACTTGTTACCAACACTGGTACACAAAAAGCGTCTATTGCTGTGACCGCCAGTGCGGTGCCATGCGCTATCACCACGCTTTCCAAACCCAAGTCTGGGTGGTTAGTGGCGTCCGCCAGTGTGGCACCGCATGCATTCTTGTGCTACTTAATTATTATTTCTGTTACATGCGGTACTGCGGCCCTGTGATGCAACAGGGTTCGCTTCTTTCACACAGGGTGAAGCTAACCAGTGTGTGTATCCTCATTGTACCACCATATAGTCCATCATTGCTTAGCATCAGGTTCCATCTCTGCACGGTGGACCCCGGGCTGCGAACGCACCTTATTCCTTTTCTCTAATTACAGTATTTGGTGCGTTCTGCTAGCCCTAACATGGCGCTCCTTACCTTCCGAAGCTCTGCCATGCTCCCAAACAGTGGTTTATCCCCACATAAGGGGTATCAGTGTACTCAGGACAAATTGCACAACAACTTTTGGAGTCCAATTTCTTCTGATACCCTTTGGAAAATAAAAAATTGGGGCGAAAACATCATTTTTGTGAAAAAATATGATTTTTTATTTTTACGGCTCTGCATTATAAAGTTCTGTGAAGCACTTGGTGGGTCAAAATGCTCACCACACATCTAGATAAGTTCCTTAGGGGGTTTAGTTTCCAAAATGGTGTCACTTGTGGGGGGTTTCAATGTTTAGGCACATCAGGGGCTCTCCAAACGCAACATGTCGTCCTATCTCAATTCCAGTCAATTTTGCATTGAAAAGTCAAATGGCGCTCCTTCCCTTCCGAGCTCTGCCGTGCACCCAAACAGTGGTTTATCCCCACATATTCAGTATAAGCATACTCAGGACAAATTGCACAACAACATTTAGGGTCCAATTTATCCTTTTACCCTTGGTAAAATAAAACTAATTGGAGCTGAAGTAAATTTTTTGTGAAAAAAAGTTAAATGTTCATTTTCTTTTAAACATTCCAAACATTCCTGTGAAACACCTGAAGGGTTAATAAACTTCTTGAATGTGGTTTTGAGCACCTTGAAAGGTGCAGTTTTTACAATAGTGTCACACTTGTTTATTTTCTATCATACAGACCCCTCAAAGTGACTTCAAATGTGATGTAGTCCCTAAAAAAATGGTGTTGTAAAAATGAGAAATTGCTGGTCAATTTTTAACCCTTATAACGCCCTAACAAAAAAAAAATTTGGTTCCAAAGTTGTGCTGATGTAAAGTAGACATGTGGGAAATGTTACTTATTAAATATTTTGTGTGACATATCTCCGTGATTTAAGGGCATAAAAATTCAAATTTGGAAAATTGTGAAATTTTCAAAATTTTTGCAAAATTTCTGTTTTTTTTCACAAGTAAACTCAAGCAATAGCAAAGAAATTGTACCACTATCATGAAGTACAATATGTCTCGAGAAAACAGTGCCAGAATCACCAGTTGAAGCATTCCAGAGTTATAACCTCATAAATGGACAGTGGCCAGAATTGTAAAAATTGGCCCGGTCATTTACGTGCAAACCACCCTTGGGGGTTAAGGGGTTAATAAGGGCAACAGGAGAAATTGCACCATACAATTTGTTGTGCAATTTCTACTGAGCAAACTGATACACCATATGTGGGGGGAATACTAATGCTGAGGCAAAATGCAACGCTCAGAATGGAAGAGGCACCATATTGGAGTTCAGATTTTGCTGGAATGGTTTGAGGGTGCCATATCATATTGGCAGAGCCCCTGAGGTGCCAGAACAACTGAAACTCCCTATATGTGAACTGATTTTTCAAACTACACTCCCCATTGAATTCATCTAGCGGTGCAGTGATAATATTCACATATTTTCAGGCACAGTGCAAGGCTCAGAAAGTCAGAAGACAAGGAACACCAGATTTTACTGTTATGGTTTGCAGGTGCCTTGACCCACTGGGAGAGACCATGAGGTGCCAAAAAACCCCAATAAGTGACCCCAATATTCAAATTACACCTCTCAATGAATTGATCTAGGGGTGCAGTGATCATACTGACACCACAGGTGTGTCACAGAATTTTATACCATTGGGCAGTTAAGAAAAAATAACTACATTTTTACCACCAAAATAATGTTTTAGCCCCAGATTATATATTTTCACACAATAAGTGAGTAAAAATTGCACCATAATTTTTGAGCACTGTAACATTTTTATTGTTTCTCCAGTACAGCTGTATAATGTGTAGTTTGCTACAGGATGAATTGAAGCTTTTATTGATATCATTTCGGGCTACATAAACATTTTTTGATTGCTTCTTTTCTGATTTTTGAGAGAAAGAATGAATAAAAAACAACAGTTCGGGATGTTTTTATTTTATTTTTATAATACCATTCACCTTTTGCGAGTGATAAGAAAACTTTTCTTACAGCGAATCAGATTTATATTGTGTTTTTTCTACTTTTACACAATAAAACTTATTTTACTACAAAATATATTTGTGCATTGCCACTTTCCTAGAGCAGTAACTAACTTTTTAATTTTTTTATCGTCACCTTTGTATGCTTGTTTTTTTTTGCAGTTTGAGTTGAAAGTTTTAGTTTATCAGTTATATTCACTTTATTCAATTTTTTGTGTATTTGGTATGATGAAAAGACTACATAATTTTGTCATATTTTCAGCTATTTCATTATTCAACCATGCAGTTGAATAATGTGACATCTATATAGAGCAGGTATTTTCAGACATACATGGTAATACCAATGCTGCTTTCTTTTTTGTTTTACTTTTCTTTCTACTTAAAAAAAATGATGTTTTTACTGTCAAAATATTTTTTCATTATATTTTACGAACTCTATTTTAACAAATTTGACTGGACTTTTTTTTTAACTTTATTACTTAGTCCCACTGGCCTACAACTTTCACTGTTTTTTTTACTACTGTAACACACTGCAATATGTATGTATTATATGCCATAAGCAGAGCCTATCGGGCCTGCTGAAATACGTAAGTGCTTATGGCAGGGTCTAATAAGCTACCATGGTTGGAAAATCTGGAGGCAATTTGTTGGTCTCGGCTGACCATAAAAACCTTTGGCACCGCAAAATCACATCACCGGTGTGCGGATGTAAGGTAAGAGGGATCTGTCGCCTTCTCACAACCATCTAGATGCCACGTTAACTATTGGTCTTGGCAGTGTTAAACTGCATTTTTGGGCATAGCCCCCATTGGAACAATTGAAGCAAGGTGTGAGTTGTCATATACAGATGAAACCCACTGCTGATGGCTCAAGCTCTGCTTCACAACCACATTCATCACCACGCTGTATATTTACAGCATTTGTGGGTACTCCTTGCCCGCTGAGGCATACAGTAGATTCTGACATGGATTTTCAAAGTAAGTACTCCAATTTCATCAGTTTTAAGAGAATTATTTAATGATCCATATGATCCATGCAGTTTGTATTGAGAAAACTCAATTAATAGATTAAAAAAATAATAGTGGAATCAGCTGTTATTTTATTTCAGTAACAATCTAATATATAAAGCTGAATGTGTGCGTGTGTGTGTGTATGTCCGGGATTGGCATCTGCACCGTCGCAGCTACAGCCACAAAATTTTGCACAGTCACACATCTGGACCCCGAGAGCGTCATAGGCTATGTTGTGAGGTGAAATTTTAACCCCGCGCGTTCCAATTCACCAAACAATTTTGCCCCCATCTACATAATGGGGAAAAAAGTGAAAGGAAAAGTGTTGGAGGCGTCGCAACTACAGCCACAAAATTTTGCACAGTCACACGTCTGGACCCTGAGAGCATCATAGGCTATGTTGTGAGGTGAAATTTTAACCCTGCGCTTTCCAATTCACCAAACAATTTTGCCCCTATCTACATAATGGGGAAAAAGTGAAAGGAAAAGTGTTGGAGGCGTCGCAGCCACAGCCACAGCCACAAAATTTTGCACAGTCACACGCCTGGACCCCGAGAGCGTCATAGGCTATGTTGTGAGGTGAGATTTCAACCCCGCACTTTCCAATCCACCAAACAATTTTGCCCCTATCTACATAATGGGGAAAAGTGAAAGGAAAAGTGTTCGAGGCAAATTGACAGCTGCCAGATGTGAACAAGAGCGATGGCGCCAAAGAGTATATACCGTACAGTTGCTAAGGTGGGGCCCCGACATGGGATACTCACCACACACGGGGATATGAACACACACACAAAATGCGCCACACACTACCACGTGCTTGAACACTTATACCACCCTCAGCACACATTTCACCACACATACACCAACCTCGCCACATAAAAGTCGAAACACAAAAGTCGCCACTCAAAACTCGCCACGCGCAAAACTCGCCACATGCAAAAACTAGGCTCACGCAAAACTCACCACAAGTGCAAAACTCACCTCATGGAAAACTCGCCACACGCAAAACTTGCACACGTGGAAAAATTGCCACATGCACAAAAGTTGCAACTCATGCAAAAGTTGCCTCACACAAAACTTGCACATACTCAAAAGGCACCACACATAAAACTCGCCATGTGCAAAACTCGCCATGTACAAAACTTGCTGCACACAACTTGCTACACTAACCTGTCACATGCAACTCGACACACAAAAAGTTGCTACACGCATGTTGCCACACAAAACTCATCTCACAAAAGTCGCTACATGCATGTCGCCACACGCAACTCAACACACACAACTTGACACATGAAACTCGCCCTAAAACACACACAAGTCTGGTATTATCCTTCAAAAATAAAAATCTTATTAATAAGCAGACAAACTACAAGAGCAACAAATGTACCATATAGGAAATACGGCAGCTGTCAGTCACATAACTCTATTATGTGTATGTGTGAGCTAATATGTACTGCCAGGGGGAGGGCTTCCTGTTGACTGGGGATTTATCAGGCTGCCAATTTAGCTTACAAATACTGAGGTAAAAATACTGAGCAAATAACGTGTGAATGAGGTCTAATACAGGAGGAGATGACACACAGGTATATACTATATACAGGAGGAGATGACACACAGATATATACTATATACAGGAGAGATGACACACAGGTATATACTATATAGAGGAGGAGATGACATACAGGTACATACTATATACAGGAGGAGATGACATACAGGTATAAACTATATACAGGAGGAGATGACACACAGGTATATGCTATATACAGGAGCAGATGACCTACAAGTATGTACTATATACAGGAGGAGATGACATACAGGTATATGCTATATATAGAAGATGACATACAGGTATATACTATATACAGGAGGAGATGACATACAGGTATATACTATATGTAGAAGGAGATGACATACAGGTATATACTATATATATAGAAGATGACATACAGGTATATACTATATACAGGGGAGATGACACACAGCAGGTATATACTATATACAGGCGAGATGACATACAGGTATATACTATATACAGGAGATGACATACAGGTGTATACTATATATAAGGGAGATGCAAACATGTATATACTGAGGTGAAAATGAGGGGTGTGAGGTGAAAATGAAAAGGTGTGAGTGCAAAATGAGAGGAGCGAGGAAAAATAGTGGAGTGATTGGAAAATGACAGATCTGAGGTCGAAATGACAAGTGTTAGGGGGGAATGAGAGGAGTGAGGGAGAAAATGAGAGGTGTGAGGGAGAAAATGAGAGATGTGATTGGGAAAATGAGAGGTGTGAGGGGGAAAATGAAAGATGTGATTGGGAAAATGAGAGGTGTGATGGGAAAATAAGAGAAGTGAGGTGCTATAACTAACCACAGATATTTACTATGCCCAGGCAACGCCGGGCTCTTCAGCTAGTTAAATATATTGTGCAAATAGTTCTAACTGTGAAAACTTTGAGAGGCAATATCACAGTACTATAAAAAAAAGTGTCTGAATTCATCATTTCAAGGCCAGAGTATTCTGTATTTCAAAGCCCATTAGGATTATATCTAGAAAACTTCCATAAGTGATGAATTTAATTGGATAACAGAAAAGAATAATAAAATCATAAATCTACCTCTTAGCGAATGAAAGAATATTACAACTGGTGATACTGCACCCTAAGAAATCTGTGTGATCAGGTTACAAGCTAGTGCTTTTAATTCAATAAAACATTAAGAGAACAGCGTAAAATGATTCTAAAATGTTTTGCTGGAAAAAAAGAAGTTGGGAAAAAGTTAGTGAAATAATTCATGACATAAAATATGAATTCTGAAACTAAAGTTTCCAATGAGTCATCATAGTTATATAAACCAGTTGACAGTTTAAAGAATTATTTCCACTTTAGTAAATAATATATCTATTTTTATGTGTCTGAGTCATATTCATGGTCAGATTAAAAATTTTGATGAAAACTTGCAAACTGACTGCAGTTTATGATAGGTCTTGAGCTTATCTTTAAGTTACATGTGGACATTTGTCAGGCTGGTTAAAAGTTGCATATAATATTTAAAAGGAATCTGTCATCTTGGTGCACTTCCTCTAAACCGCTTATATGGTCAGGCAGCTCTTATGAAGCCAGGTCAATCCCAATCATTCATTATAAAATAATAATTTGCTTGACTTACAGCTCACAGGCTCAACACTGGGAGGATCAAGGTGGAGACTTGACTTGGAGAGGCAGAAGCCACCTCAATCAGGGCAGTTGCAACCTCATTGTGATAAAATGTGGATTTTTCTATTATTGAGCCAATTATTTATTATGAAGAAAAGTATACAATGATTTATCTTTAAATGAGCGGTCTGACCATATAAGCAGTCTGAGAGAATACACAAATTCCATTTAAGCTGAATTGAAAAGTGTAGTTGGCTGTTCTTTTTAAAAGTGTTGCCCATTTTTTAGATATTTTGGACTCTTTCTTAGGATGGTGGTGATGTGAATGGCATTGGAGATTGTTTTCAACAATTGTCACTCCACCAATTCCAATGTACAGCATCCAGATGTAAACAGTGCACAATGTCAAATCAGCATGCCTTTATATAGCTCAGCTCTTAATTACTTGACAATCTCCAGGATCTTTATCTGAGGAGTGGTAAAACCTCTTAGCCTAGTGGCAAGGTAATCCAATTCTCAATGCCTATTTGAGCAATACAATCTTCAAATTGCAAGAAAATAATTCCTACTTCCTGATAGAAGCTTAAAGAGTTCTCTCAGGAGATATTCAAAGTGGCCACCGTCACATATTTCAAGCAGCAATGCATCCTAACCGTGCATGAATTAGGATGGGTTGCAAACTGAAGAAACCCTGGACAGAACAATATTAGAATTAAAGCAGGTTCCTGTTTGTCAAGCTCAGGAGCAAAATTGTGAACAGGAATAGCTCATCTATTCACTCATTCCACCAAATTTGCAATTCGAGATGAAGATTAGCAGAAAGAAAAAGACTCTCCATGGCTGACTGAGCAGAACTGGCTTTTTTTCTCCTGCTTCAGTCTTCTTCCATGCTCAGTTATGATACAGGAAAGAAATATATCTTGGTACCGTGTTAGCCAGTAGATAGAAAAATATTAGATAGAATTGAGAGTCCTCAGTGGTTGATACCTTTTGATGGCTAACTGAAAAGATGGTAACAAATTGCAAGCTTTCGAGACTACATACGTCTCTTCATCAGGCAAAGACTAAAACAAATTCTGAAGAATCACATATTTATGCACAACATAGTATAGAAAAAAAACCAAAAAAAAACTATGTTGTGCATAAATATGTGATTCTTCAGAATTTGTTTTAGTCTTTGCCTGATGAAGAGACGTATGTAGTCTCGAATGCTTGCAATCTGTTACCATCTTTTTAGTTAGCCATTAAAAGGTATCAACCACTGAGGACTCTCAATTATAAATATTTTTCAATGCTCAGTTATGAAACTGTTCTAAACAGTCATCCTAACAGCTTTCACAACAGGGCACAGAAACTGCCCGAGCATCTGCAGTGTATGATGTGGGCTCAGCTCTTGAGCCTGCTCCATTCATCTACAATAGGTGTACTGGTACATCATATAGCGAGAGGATGATAAATAGTCTTGCTAGATATAAATGCTATTGCTCAAATTGTCTGAAACACTGCATAGTGAACCATTACATTTATGATAATATAATGTTTAATATCAGATAGTTTATAGCTCCATGTTTCTGGTGTCCAGTGTCTGGGGTAGTTGTATGTCCACTTTTTGACCATCCAGTTTGGTTCAATCGTAATTTTTGACGAGTATGAAAAAAAATAGTTCTGCTGACTGCCCTGTTGATCATGCTGTGGTGCATAGTTCATGTGTAATATAATAAAAAAAAGTATTGTCAATAAGCAAAATTGTAACTAATTTCTGGTTATACAGTAACATACTGTGTATTTGGTGGTGGCACAGTAACATAATATTATGGTTTTAGCCAAAGGATAGTTATACACAACTGGTGAAAAATGATCAATTAAAGAGATACCAGTAGGGTAAAAATATCCATAATTTTGGCGATACTCAAATTACAATTATATAGAAAAGGAGGACATAGAGTTTACACAAAATGCAAACTTTATTTAAATAAAAAGATTTACATTGATAAAAAATGGATATCATAAGTCAAGTACTGTAATATGTGAACCATTCCCAGGTGTGATAACTTGACCAGTGGTTCCCACTCTAAACCAGAAAGGTAGGCTTTTGTTCTATCTAGGTGGTTATACTGAGTGTGGGTGTAATGACTATTACTAAATATCATCCCTCGGAACGCTGTTCCTAAATTGTCAGCCACCCACTGCTTCGTGAAACGCGTGTTGGGGTGACCGAAGCTCTCACTAAGACTGGATATGGGTAATTATTGATTTTGATTCTTATTAGATCTACAGGCTATATTCGTTTCTTGATGGTATAATTATAAGAGCAGTGGGTGGCTGACAATTTAGGAACAGCGTTCCAAGGGATGATATTTAGTAATAGTCATTACACCCACACTCAGTATAACCACCTAGATAGAACAAAAGCCTACCTTTCTGGTTTAGAGTGGGAACCACTGGTCAAGTTATCACACCTGGGAATGGTTCACATATTACAGTACTTGACTTATGATATCCATTTTTTATCAATGTAAATCTTTTGATTTAAATAAAGTTTGTATTTTGTGTAAACTCTATGTCCTCCTTTTCTATATATGGTGAAAAATGATCAATGTACTTGAGAGTTAATTATTGCCAATGATTATTGTATTTGATGCCTTGAAGCCAAAAGCATTTTAGTATATTGAGTAGATGCCAGTGAACTACTGCTATAATAAATACTGAACACAAATCACCTAAATCTATATTCTAGTTCTGTGCTATTTCTCCATAAACAGGAAGATATTTACAATCCATCATTTTGATGATCAATATGGGCATGGTCGGTAATTTGTAAATGTGTGGGGATTTACTACCATACTTGTATAGTAATAACATACACACATCCTTGCAGACTCACACAAATACACACAATCATGGTCGTACACATGTACCTCTGCCAGATTTCATTTCACTTATGTCTACAGAAATGTTGTCACTCAGCCATCTTTTGATGAAAGGTGAATATAAACCATGTCATGGTCATCTATGGCTAGGCTGTGAGCTTTGACATCTTCTCACTATCCAGAGTCACCTCAAAATGGCTGTTGAATTCCCTGCATCTGTTTTTATGCAGAGTATAATAGTCCCTACTGGTTGGTTGTGATATAACATGTCTGCAAGATGGGGAAGACTGCCCACCTGTGTCTGAGGTCAAGTGATCCTTGTTTAATGAATGCAAACTTTGACAAAGTATAAAATGGCGGATACCACTTTAGGCAAATAGCATGTGACTTATCCCCTTTACGATCTGTGACGTATAGGTACATCATAGGTTGCCTCCCCATCTTTGGGCAGGCGATCTAATCAGCTGTCATGTGCACGATCCACCTGTGGCTGTTAAGATGTTAAATGCCGCTATCAATCTCTGACAGGGGCATTTACCTCTCACAAAAATTAATGCGCGTTATTAGTGCCGCCCATCAGCACCCCTGTCACATGATCGTGGGGAACAGACAGATTGGAATAAAAAAAACTATGGATCTGGGAAGAAGGGGTGCAAAAAAAACAAAATGGAAAAACCCAAGGTGAAAAGGGGTTAAATTCGCAGATTTCAGCAAATTACGAAAAATTGTACAAGAATTCAATTTGCGTTGATCTAATCTGCTCATCTCTAGTTGTAATTTATACTATAAGTCATTTATCAACTTAGGTGCAGAAAGAGGCGAACAAGAATTGTAGAACAGTTTCCTAAAAGCCCTTGGAAAGCCGTGAAAGAAAATATATATCGCAAATATCAAATATATCTCAAAGTTTATCAAATGCATTTGAAATCCCAATACTGCTGTCTTTGGTTTGTCCTCAGCATTCGTCTACATTTTAGCAATCTCCCTCTGTGGGTTGTCAATTTGCTACTTGATCCTAAAAGCATTAAATCAAATGTGCAAGGTATCAGGAAGTAGTTAGAGTTCATTTTTTTCAGAATTACACCCTGAGATAGACCGAAATAGTTGGAACTAAAGTGTTCACCTGAAGAGCTTCCTTTTAGCTCAGCAGAAGCTGAATACTACTGTTCCAATTGATCTTCACACTTTTGCTCATTCTCTGACAAATATGAAAATCAACAGGAATTTACAGATTCTGTAAAAAAGAAAATACTCTTGGGGCAAAGTGTTTCTTATATATTAGTTTATATTCATCCTTTTAGTTCTGATTTTAAAGAAAGCCGAGATATCCCTCAGGCCGTGCTCACATGCAGTATAAACACTGGATTTTTTTCTGTTGCTTTTTATCTATGTTTTCTGCAAGTGTCCACACCATTATATGCAATAACAATCTTCTCTGATGATTGTGTTATTGCTGTCTTTTTTTTGCTTTGTTTTCTACTTTATTTTTATGGTTTTTTTTAATGCAGACCCGAACAGTATTTTAATGCATTTAAATGCATTTTTTTTAGTAAACTTTTGATTCTGTACCTAAAAACGTAACTTTTTTACATGCCTTTTTTTTACATTTTTAGGCTTCCAATAGAATTGTATAGTGAAAAAATTACCCCCAAAAAGCTCAGTTCATCAGTGTCTTTTGATTGTAAGAGGGTCATTGGTAATGTGCTGGAAGTGAGATATGTTTCACTGAGGTTATTAGCTTCAGTGATACAGTGGCATGTAGAAGTTTTAGCACCCCTAAAATGATCTCTAAATGGCCAAAAGCTAAAGATGTTGTCATGCAGCTTGTTGTGAATTCTGTTGTCAGGCTCCCTCCTGTGGTCATGAATGGTACTTCGGCTGATTCTGTCCATGGACTTTCTCTGGTGCCTGTGGGTGTTTCTGAGTTTCCTTCCACAGGTGACGAGGCTAATTCATTAGTGGGCTGCTCTATTTAACTCCACTTAGATCTTTGCCCCATGCCAGTTGTCAATGTTGTACTATGACTCTAGTTCGCTCCTGGATCGTTCTGAGTTCCTGTTTCTCCAGCAGAAGCTAAGTTCCTCTGTGCTATTTTGCTTGCTTGCTATTTTTCTGTCCAGCTTGCTTTTGTCAATATTGCCTTGCTTGCTGGAAGCTCTGGGACGCAGAGGGGCGCCTCCCGCACCGTGAGTCGGTGCGGAAGGTATTTTTCCCTGCACTCTCTGCGTGGTCTTTTGTAGGTTTTTTGTACTGACCGCAAAGTAACCTTTTCTATCCTCGGTCTGTTCAGTAAGTCGGGCCTCACTTTGCTAAATCTATTTAATCTCTGTGTTTGTATTTTCATCTTTACTCACAGTCATTATATGTGGGGGGCTGCCTTTTCCTTTGGGGAATTTCTCTGAGGCAAGGTAGGCTTTATTTTTCTATCTTCAGGGCTAGCTAGTTTCTTAGGCTATGCCGAGTTGCATAGGGAGCGTTAGGCGCAATCCACGGCTATTTCTAGTGTGTTTTGATAGGTTTAGGGATTGCGGTCAGCAGAGTTCCCACGTCCCAGAGCTCGTCCTTATTATCAGTAACTATCAGGTCCATTATTTGTCCTAACCACCGGATCATAACAGTACAGCTGGCCAAAAGTATTGATGCATCTCAATAGAGGGATAAGTGAAGCTCTGAGACCATTTTTTTTTCTTTGCAGTGTGTTCTGTCTCACTTTTCCCCTTTACCTCTGGGTGGTTCAGAACACAGGTGTAGACATGGACATTCAAGGTCTGTCCTCTTGGATGGATAATCTCACTACAAGGGTACAAAACATTCAAGATTTTGTGGTTCAGAATCCGATATCAGAGCCTAGGATTCCAATTCCTGATTTATTTTTTGGTGATAGATCTAAGTTCTTGAATTTCAAAAATAATTGTAAATTGTTTCTAGCTTTGAAACCTCGCTCCTCAGGTGATCCTGTTCAACAGGTAAGGATCATTATTTCCTTATTACGTGGCGACCCTCAAGACTGGGTATTTTCTCTTGCGCTAGGAGACCCGGCATTGCGTGATGTAGATGCGTTTTTCCTGGCACTCGAATTGCTTTATGACGAACCTAATTCAGTGGATCAGGCAGAGAAAATCTTGCTGGCTCTATGTCAGGGTCAGGATGAAGCAGAGATATATTGTCAGAAGTTTAGAAAGTGGTCTGTGCTCACTCAGTGGAATGAATGTGCCCTGGCAGCAATCTTCAGAAAGGGTCTCTCTGAAGCCCTTAAAGATGTCATGGTGGGATTTCCCATGCCTGCTGGTCTGAATGAGTCTATGTCTTTGGCTATTCAGATCGATCGGCGCTTGCGTGAGCGTAAAACTGTGCACCATTTGGGGGTACTATCTGAGCATGGGCCTGAGCCTATGCAGTGTGATAGGACTTTGACCAGAGCTGAACGGCAGGAACACAGACGTCAGAATGGGCTGTGTTTTTACTGTGGTGACTCCACTCATGCTATCTCCGATTGTCCTAAGCGCACTAAGCGGTTCGCTAAGTCTGCCACCATTGGTACGGTACAGTCTAAATATTCTTTTGTCCGTTACTCTACTTTGCTCTTTGTCGTCCTATTCTGTTATGGCATTTGTGGATTCAGGCGCTGCCCTGAATTTGATGGACTTGGAGTATGCTAGGCGCTGTGGTTTTTTCTTGGAGCCCTTGCAGCATCCTATTCCATTGAGAGGTATTGATGCTACGCCTTTGGCCAAGAATAAGCCTCAGTACTGGACCCAATTGACCATGTGCATGGCTCCTGCACATCAGGAGGATATCCGTTTTTTGGTGTTACATAATCTGCATGATGTGGTCGTTTTAGGGTTACCATGGCTAAAGGTCCATAATCCAGTATTGGACTGGAAATCTATGTCTGTGTCCAGCTGGGGTTGCCAAGGGGTACATGGTGATGTTCCATTTTTGTCAATTTCGTCTTCTACTCCTTCTGAAGTTCCGGAGTTGTTGTCGGATTATCAGGATGTATTTGATGAGCCCAAAGCCAGTGCCCTACCTCCTCATAGGGATTGCGATTGTTCAATTAATTTGATTCCTGGTAGTAAGTTTCCTAAGGGCCGATTGTTCAATTTATCTGTGCCAGAACACGCCGCTATGCGGAGTTATATAAAGGAATCCTTGGAGAAAGGCCATATTCGCCCATCGTCATCACCGTTGGGAGCAGGGTTCTTTTTTGTGGCCAAGAAGGATGGTTCTTTGAGACCTTGTATTGATTACCGCCTTCGTAATAAAATTACAGTCAAATTTCAGTATCCTTTGCCGTTACTGTCCGACTTGTTTGCTCGTATTAAAGGGGCTAGTTGGTTTACCAAGATAGACCTTCGAGGGGCGTATAATCTTGTGCGTTTTAAACGGGGCGATGAATGGAAAACAGCATTTAATACGCCCGAGGGCCATTTTGAGTACCTGGTGATGCCATTCGGGCTTTCCAATGCTCCATCAGTATTTCAGTCTTTTATGCATGACATCTTCCGAGAGTACCTGGATAAATTCCTGATTGTGTATTTGGATGATATTTTGGTCTTTTCGGATGATTGGGAGTCTCATGTGAAGCAGGTCAGAACGGTGTCCCAGGTCCTTCGTGCTAATTCCTTGTTTGTGAAGGGGTCAAAGTGTCTCTTTGGAGTTCAGAAGGTTTCATTTTTGGGGTTCATTTTTTCCCCTTCTACTGTCGAAATGGACCCTGTTAAAGTCCAGGCCATTCATGATTGGACTCAGCCGACATCTGTGAAGAGCCTGCAAAAGTTCCTGGGCTTTGCTAATTTTCATCGTCGCTTCATCGCTAATTTTTCTAGTGTTGCTAAACCGTTGACTGATTTGACCAAGAAGGGTGCTGATGTGGTCAATTGGTCTTCTGCGGGCATGGATGCTTTTCAGGAATTGAAGCATCGTTTTTCTTCTGCCCCTGCGTTGTGCCAGCCTGATGTTTCGCTCCCGTTTCAGGTTGGGGTTGATGCCTCTGAGATTGGGGCAGGGGCTGTTTTGTCGCAAAAAAGTTCTGATGGCTCGGGAATGAAGCCATGTGCTTTCTTTTCTAGAAAGTTTTCACCTGCTGAGCGCAATTATGATGTTGGTAATCGAGAATTGTTGGCCATGAAGTGGGCATTCGAGGAGTGGCGTCATTGGCTTGAATGAGCCAAGCATCGCGTGGTGGTCTTGACAGATCACAAAAATTTGACTTATCTTGAGTCTGCCAAACGGTTGAATCCGAGACAGGCTCGATGGGCGTTGTTTTTCTCCCGTTTTGATTTTGTGGTTTCGTACCTTCCGGGCTCTAAGAATGTGAAGGCTAATGCCCTGTCAAGGACTTTTGTGCCTGACTCTCCGGGTGTTTCTGAGCCAGCAGGTATTCTCAAAAAGGGGATAATTTTGCCTGCCATCTCCCCTGATTTGCGGCGGGTGCTGCAAAAATTTCAGGCTAATAGACCTGACCGTTGCCTAGCAGAGAAACTGTTTGTCTCTGATAAATGGACTAATAGAATTATCTTTGAGCTTCATTGTTCGGTGTTGGCTGGGCATCCTGGAATCTTTGGTACCAGAGATTTGGTGGCTAGATCCTTTTGGTGGCCGTCTTTGTCACGGGATGTGCGTTCTGTTGTGCAGTCCTGTGGGACTTGTGCTCGGGCTAAGCCCTGCTGTTCTCGTGCTAGTGGGCTGCTTTTGCCCTTGCCGGTCCCGAAGAGGCCCTGGACGCATATTTCTATGGATTTTATTTCGGATCTCCCCGTCTCTCAAAAGATGTCAGTCATTTGGGTGGTTTGTGATCGCTTTTCTAAGATGTTCCATTTGGTACCCTTGTCTAAATTGCCTTCCTCCTCTGATTTGGTGCCATTGTTTTTCCAGCATGTGGTTCGTTTGCATGGCATCCCGGAGAACATCGTTTCGGACAGAGGTTCCCAGTTTGTTTCGAGGTTTTGGCGATCCTTTTGTGCTAGGATGGGCATTGATTTGTCTTTTTCCTCGGCTTTCCATCCTCAGACAAATGGCCAAATCGAACGAACTAATCAGACGTTGGAAACATATCTGAGATGCTTTGTTTCTGCTGATCAGGATGATTGGGTGTCCTTTTTGCCGTTGGCTGAGTTTGCCCTTAATAATCGGGCCAGCTCGGCTACTTTGGTTTCGCCGTTTTTCTGCAATTCTGGTTTTCATCCTCGTTTCTCTTCAGGGCAGGTTGAGTCTTCGGACTGTCCTGGTGTAGATACTGTGGTGGATAGGTTGCAGCAGATTTGGACTCATGTGGTGGACAATTTGACATTGTCCCAGGAGAAGGCTCAACGTTTCGCTAACCGCCGGCGCTGTGTGGGTCCCCGACTTCGTGTTGGGGATTTAGTTTGGTTGTCGTCTCGTTATGTTCCTATGAAGGTTTCCTCTCCTAAGTTTAAGCCTCGTTTCATTGGTCCGTATAAAATTTCTGAGGTTATCAATCCTGTGTCATTTCGTTTGGCCCTTCCAGATTCTTTTGCCATCCATAATGTGTTCCATAGGTCGTTATTGCGGAGATACGTGCCGCCTGTGGTTTCATCCGTTGACCCTCCTGCTCCGGTGTTGGTTGAGGGGGAGTTGGAGTATGTGGTGGAGAAGATTTTGGATTCTCGTATTTCGAGACGGAAACTCCAGTACTTGGTCAAGTGGAAGGGTTATGGTCAGGAGGATAATTCCTGGGTTTTTGCCTCTGATGTTCATGCGGCCGATCTGGTTCGTGCCTTTCATTCGGCTCATCCTGGTCGGCCTGGGGGCTCTCGTGAGGGTTCGGTGACCCCTCCTCAAGGGGGGGTACTGTTGTGAATTCTGTTGTCAGGCTCCCTCCTGTGGTCATGAATGGTACTTCGGCTGGTTCTGTCCATGGACTTTCTCTGGTGCCTGTGGGTGTTTCTGAGTTTCCTTCCACAGGTGACGAGGCTAATTCGTTAGTGGGCTGCTCTATTTAACTCCACTTAGATCTTTGCCCCATGCCAGCTGTCAATGTTGTACTATGGCTCTAGTTCGCTCCTGGATCGTTCTGAGTTCCTGTTTCTCCAGCAGAAGCTAAGTTCCTCTGTGCTATTTTGCTTGTTTGCTATTTTTTCTGTCCAGCTTGCTTTTGTCAATATTGCCTTGCTTGCTGGAAGCTCTGGGACGCAGAGGGGCGCCTCCCGCACCGTGAGTCGGTGCGGAAGGTATTTTTCCCTGCACTCTCTGCGTGGTGTTTTGTAGGTTTTTGTGCTGACCGCAAAGTAACCTTTTCTATCCTCGGTCTGTTCAGTAAGTCGGGCCTCACTTTGCTAAATCTATTTCATCTCTGTGTTTGTATTTTCATCTTTACTCACAGTCATTATATGTGGGGGGCTGCCTTTTCCTTTGGGGAATTTCTCTGAGGCAAGGTAGGCTTTATTTTTCTATCTTCAGGGCTAGCTAGTTTCTTAGGCTGTGCCGAGTTGCATAGGGAGCGTTAGGCGCAATCCACGGCTATTTCTAGTGTGTTTTGATAGGTTTAGGGATTGCGGTCAGCAGAGTTCCCACGTCCCAGAGCTCGTCCTTATTATCAGTAACTATCAGGTCCATTATTTGTCCTAACCACCGGATCATAACAGCAGCTGCAGTGCAGTACAGCGCAACCTCCACCAGGGGGAGCCTGGTAGGGAAGCCAGACTGCACACACAGAGCAACTGAACAGACACCACCTAGTGGCAAGAGCGAGGTCGGGAAAGCCGAGTCAGATTACAAGACAGCACTATAGTACAAATGGGGTTAGACAGAATGAATAGTCAGGACATAGCAAGGGATAAGTAAACCAGGACGGGCAAAATACGGTACAATAGCGACAAACTGAAACAGAGTCAAAGAGCCAAGCCAAGATCATAACCAGGGAGTCAAGCAGATATACAAACAAACAAAGAGACATTGGGAAAGGGCAGGCAGGGGGAGATAGCAGACACAGGACAAGTCAGGGTTCACAGTAGGACAAACCAAGGGCTTCCAGAGTCAGGTTCACACGCCAAAGACAGAGCTATAGCTGACACCACCCTCAGGATACCTGGGAGCTAAATAGCAAACCCGAGCCCAGAATGAGGCAGATCAAAGTTAACCCTTGACATGATCCACCCAGAGAAAGAGCAGACAGGACTAAACTCCGGAACGGATCATGACAGATGTCACATTTACTTTGTATTTTAGACAAAAAATATATATATTTTCATATTTTTATTTTAAAATTTATAAAAAGAAAAATGAGCCGATGTAAAAGTTTGGGCACCCTGCATGGTTAGTACCTAGTAGCACCCTCTTTTGAAAGTATCATAGCTTGTTAAAGCTTTTTGTACCCAGCCAACAGTTTTTCAATTCTTGTTTGAGGGATTTGTATCCATTCTTTCTTGGAAAATTCTTCCAGTTCTGTGAGATTTATAGGTCACCTTGCATGCACTGCTATTTTGAGATCTAGCCATAGATTTTCAATGATGTTCAGATCAGGGGACTGAGGGTTATTGTAAACCCTTCAGCTTGTGCTTTTTAAGGTAGTCTATTGTGGATTTTGACGTGTGTTTAGGATCATTATTAGTGATGAGCGAGTATGCTCGTTACTCGAGTTTCTCTGAGCATGCTCGGGTGATCTCCGAGTATTTTGGCGTGCTCAGAGATTTGGTTTATGTCGACACAGCTGCATGATTTGTGGCTGCTAGACAGCTTGAATACATGTGGGGATGGCCTGTTTGTTGGGCAATCCCTATATGTATTCAAGCTGTCTAGCAGCCACAAATCATGCAACTGTGGAAGGCGGTAGAAGCAACAGCGAAACGTGCGTTGGGGTCTGGAGGCACGGCTTGTCACTTGGCAGTGGAATCTTTGTAGGACTCACATAGAGGTAATATGTGGAGGATCTGACTCATATTTTGTGGGAGGTTGGAGGAATTACATAGTATTAGGTTGATTAGGGGTGTTTTGCGATATGGATAAATTGTGCCCTCAGCACTTGCTCTAAACTGTGGATATGATTTCCGGTTTCCTGCTCTCCTTCTTTCCAATGCTTATGTGGATAATGTGTTTGGCATAGTTATTATATTATTAATGCTCAAAGAATAAGATTGCAATATGTCACTCATTAGATTTATAGCTATATACCTCTATAATAAATTTTAAAGAAATTTATCGGTGAAAAAATCTTTCTCCATTTGAGTTCCACTCGGCCTGCCTGACTTTCGGTTTTGCTTGGTTTGAGGCACCATTTGATTTTAATGTTTGGTTATTTGTATTTAAATAAATAAATTATTATATATTTTTACAAAAATTGTGTTTGGTAACACTTCTTAATCCTCTGAGAAGGGTCGTTATGTTTGAATATTGTTATGAAGTGTGGCCCATTCCCGTATAGGGTTTAAGGGTCGAGGTAGTATGTTTATTATAATTATAAGGACTATAGATAGTGCTGTTTTGTTTGTGTCAAGAAGACTGAATGTGTCTATTTCTTTTGTGTGAACTGTTTTATGAAGCCTGTTTTAATAAACTAATTGAAAATCTAAACATGAAGCATTCCTGTGACTATTTAGTTAAGCAGCTGAGTGATCCAATTTACCACAAGATGTACATTGGGGGTGAGTTTTTATGAAATCCCCTCTAATTTGTTTGGATTGTTAAATGCAGAAGATTTTTCTGCTCACAGCTGAAAAAATGCAGCATTTAAGTCTGAATTCACAATTGCAGAATTAAATTACGCATTCTTTAAATATTAAAAAATGACCTATTTAACCAATTGGCACTATGTGCTGTGCACTTACTAAAGCAACAACTAGATGTGGGGCAATTATTAAAAAAATCTACAGAATAAAGTTATTGTGCTAATAAACAAAACATCAAACAAATCAGTAGTCAAATTTATATTTTTGTTCCATTAATTACAGAAAAAAAAAAAACGTATAATATGTAAAAAGTTGCAAATAAAAAATACTGCTCATTCCACCAGTAAATCCCATGTACATTGTTGAGGGTGGAATACTTGACATACAGGTTAGTGATGAAACACAAAAAATCAGAGCTAAATCATCTATAACATATATTTTTTAAAATATTTTTTTTTCAGTATCATCACAGGCAGAATAAATATGAAAGGTAGCACCTCTATTACAAAACTACGGACAAGTTACATGGGTCATATCAGGGATATTAGACACAGCTCATCTCTTGCAGCATTGGGAAACCTCAAGAGTTAATAAGTTATTTTCTCTTAAAATTTAAAGAAAGTAGAACTGATTATGATCATTTTCCTAAAGTACAGCAGATTACAGTGCATAAATTGGCAATAGAATTTATGTTGAGGCTGTATAATATGCACTATTCACTTATTCTTTCTCCATGGACAGTAAAAAAGTATCATGCATTGTAATTGGGTCAGGGTGGAAGTTTTATTAAATACTGTATTATTAGTTCTCAGTAGAGTTGAGCGACCTTGACCTTTTTAGAGTCGAGCCGGGTTTTGCGAAACCCGACTATGTCCAAAGTCGGGTCGAGTGAAATCGGCCGATTATGACGTAAAGTCGGGATCGACCGAAACACGAAACCCAATGCAAGTCAATGGGGCAGCATAGTCGGCAGTGAGTGGGGGCCAGGAAAACACCTAGAGTGCCCATTTTAATGTCAAAACCATCCATTCTTCTTAATGAAGCTTGTCAAGCGTAATTTACCTTATAATAATTGGAAGGCATTTGAAATTGGGGGTCATTTGGCTAAAGTTGTGGGGGGTAGGGCTGGTTCAAGTAATTAGTGGGCCCAGGAAATCTGGACCACGTCACGGCAGTGGAGCAGGGAGAGGTAAGTATTTCAACTTTGCAAGTGCTGTGAACCTGAGCAAGCAGGGGGGGCCCACTCGTTGGCATTGGCACTGGCACAGGGCCCCTCAAAGTACAGCGGTGTGTTTGCACGGCGGGGGCGCCTCCCACCGGCAGCAACACTTTTGCGTACTATGAGAGGCCCTGTGCCAGTGACGTCGCCAACTAGTATTCCTCCCCCCACCTGATGAAGGAACCTGCACTTTCATCTGCACCTTCCTCTTTGTCCCCGTGTAAGGTGGTATGGTATGCGGGAAGAGCAACCTGACTTTCAGCAGGGTCACAATGTTGTTGTGTAGCGTGCACGGGGAATGTTGCGTTATGGGTCAATGTACCAGCAGACTCATCTATCACTGGCTGGGCAATGGGCACGATGAAGTGGAAACACAGATATAGGCCCAAAGAAGAAAGTGGGCTAAATGCAGTTCAAAATTGGTAACACAGGAATAACCAGGGGGCATTGCAGTGGAGGACAACTGGAATGAGAGGCTGACACAGAGAGTAGGGCCAAATCAGTAAGTAGTCGAAATGCAGTTCAAAATTGGCAACCGTAGTAAACAGGCGGCACAGCTTTGTTCAGTGGAGGAGAACAGCAAGGAGTGGCAGACACCGATAGTAGGCCCCAACCCAACTAGTAGGCCAAATGCAGTCTAACATTAACAACTACTTAACGAGAGGCTGAAAATGGTATTTCAGGACAGGAAACCAGGAGAACAGCAAGGAGTGGCAGACACCGATAGTAGGCCCCAAACCAACTAGTACGCCAAATGCAGTTGTTCCATTTAACCACAATTTAATGAGAGCCTGAAGATAGAAGCTCAGGAAAGGCAACCTGGGGAACACCTTGGAGTGTAACACACCATCTCTCTCCACCCCATACCCATTTTGTAGGCCTAATGCTGTGTACTTTTCTACAACTACTAAACGAGAGTCGGAAGACCGAAGCAATGGCAAGGAAACCTGGGGAACACCTTGGAGTGTAACACACCATCTCTCTCCACCCCATACCCAATTTGTAGGCCTAATGCAGCCTACTTTCCGACACCTACTAAACGAGAGCATGAAGATCGAAGCTCAGGAAAGGCAACCTGGGGAACACCTTGGAGTGTAACACACCATCTCTCTCCACCCCATACCCATTTTTTAGGCCTAATGCAGTGTACTTTTCTACAACTACTAAACGAGAGTCGGAAGACCGAAGCAATGGCAAGGAAACCTGGGGAACACCTTGGAGTGTAACACACCATCTCTCTCCACCCCATTCCCCATTTTTTAGGCCTAATGCAGTCTACTTTCCGACACCTACTAAACGAGAGCATGAAGATCGAAGCTCAGGAAAGGCAACCTGGGGAACACCTTGGAGTGTAACACACCATCTCTCTCCACCCCATACCCATTTTGTAGGCCTAATGCTGTGTACTTTTCTACAACTACTAAACGAGAGTCGGAAGACCGAAGCAATGGCAAGGAAACCTGGGGAACACCTTGGAGTGTAACACACCATCTCTCTCCACCCCATACCCAATTTGTAGGCCTAATGCAGCCTACTTTCCGACACCTACTAAACGAGAGCATGAAGATCGAAGCTCAGGAAAGGCAACCTGGGGAACACCTTGGAGTGTAACACACCATCTCTCTCCACCCCATACCCATTTTGTAGGCCTAATGCTGTGTACTTTTCCACCAACTACTAAACGAGAGCCGGAAGATCGAAGCTCATGAAAGGCAACCCGGGGAACACCTTGGAGTGTAACACAACCTCTCTCTACACCACGAAAGGGCTGATTCTTAGGAAGGAAGGCTGTTGTAAATAAGCATTGCGCGTCCGAGGGTGATTATATTCTTATTCGGTATCTACTCACCCTCGGACGCGCCATGCTTCTTGATTTGTAATTAATGTTTATTTGCAATGTGCTTTTGACTTACTCAATTATTTTTTTAATTATTGATTTTATTAAATTAATAGTTTAACATCTTATTGGAAATAATTTAAAGGAGACGCGACAGGACAACACTCGGTGGATGCCATATCTGTGTTAACAACTCCAAAAAACTTTCAGTTAACTTCTTGCAGGAGAAAGAAATTGTAGCTGTTGGACCTTTGTAGTACAGTTCCAGATATTTGTTGTGTGTTTGTTTTGATTGTTAAAATGTCTGCATTTGAGATCTCAACACGATCTTATTTTTTATAATCAAATTAATTTTTTAAATATTTTATTAGGTTGGTTCAAGGGGTACACGGGCCGCAGTAGACAGGTCAGTGGAGGCCTAGTGGAAGGAGGGACCGCAGATGCGCCACTGTTTCACCCATACACAATTAGTAGGCCTAATGCAGCGTAGTTTCCAACAGCTACTAAACGAGAGCCGGAAGATCGAAGCTCAGGAAAGGCAACCTGGGGAACACCTTGGAGTGTAACACAACCTCTCTCTACACCACGGAAGGGCTGATTCTTAGGAAGGAAGGCTGTTGTAAATAAGCATTGCGCGTCCGAGGGTGATTATATTCTTATTCGGTATCTACTCACCCTCGGACGCGCCATGCTTCTTGATTTGTAATTAATGTTTATTTGCAATGTGCTTTTGACTTACTCAATTATTTTTTTAATTATTGATTTTATTAAATTAATAGTTTAACATCTTATTGGAAATAATTTAAAGGAGACGCGACAGGACAACACTCGGTGGATGCCATATCTGTGTTAACAACTCCAAAAAACTTTCAGTTAACTTCTTGCAGGAGAAAGAAATTGTAGCTGTTGGACCTTTGTAGTACAGTTCCAGATATTTGTTGTGTGTTTGTTTTGATTGTTAAAATGTCTGCATTTGAGATCTCAACACGATCTTATTTTTTATAATCAAATTAATTTTTTTTATATTTAATGATGTTGGTTCAAGGGGTACACGGGCAGCAATAGACAGGTCAGTGGAGGCCTAGTGGAAGGAGTGACGGCAGACAGGCATCAAAGGCCTAACATTGGGCTGGCTGTAGGCAAGTTAAAATTGGTTCCAGGGGAACACGGCCATCAGTGGCCTGGTCAGTGTAGTTGTAGTTGAAAGAACGGGACGCAGACAGGCTTCGAAGGCCTAACATAACAAACTTGGGCTGGCTGTAGGCACTTTTAAATTTGTTCCAGGGGTACATGGGCAGCAGTGTATGGTCAGTGGAAGTCTAGTGGAAGGAGTGACCGCAGACAGGCTTCCAAGGCCTAACATAACAAACTTGGGCTGGCTGTAGGCACTTTTAAATTGGTTCCAGGGGTACACGGGCAGCAGTGGTCTGGTCAGTGGAAGTCTAGTGGAAGGAGTGACCGCAGACAGGCTTCCAAGGCCTAACATAACAAACTTGGGCTGGCTGTAGGCACTTTTAAATTGGTTCCAGGGGTACACGGGCAGCAGTGGTCTGGTCTGTGGAAGTCTAGTGGAAGGAGTGACCGCAGACAGGCTTCGAAGGCCTAACATAACAAACTTGGGCTGGCTGTAGGCACTTTTAAATTGGTTCCAGGGGTACACGGGCAGCAGTGGTCTGGTCAGTGGAAGTCTAGTGGAAGGAGTGACCGCAGACAGGCTTCCAAGGCCTAACATAACAAACTTGGGCTGGCTGTAGGCACTTTTAAATTGGTTCCAGGGGTACACGGGCAGCAGTGGTCTGGTCAGTGGAAGTCTAGTGGAAGGAGTGACCGCAGACAGGCTTCCAAGGCCTAACATAACAAACTTGGGCTGGCTGTAGGCACTTTTAAATTGGTTGCAGGGGTACACGGGCAGCAGTGGTCTGGTCAGTGGAAGTCTAGTGGAAGGAGTGACCGCAGACAGGCTTCGAAGGCCTAACATAACAAAATTGGGCTGACTGTAGGCACTTTTAAATTGGTTCCAGGGTAACACGGCCAGCAGTGGCCTGGTCAGTGTAGTAGTTGTAGAAAGAAGGGACCGCAGACAGGCTTCGAAGGCCTAACATAACAAAAATGTCAAAACAATGGTATTGTCAGTGCCAGGCATTGAAGGATGTCAGCGCCTAGACTACACATTGGTGAAGCTGTGAGAGATAATTTTGCTAGTGGTAGAGCACTGTTTGAGCTGGGGGGGGGAACTGTCTTGTGGCCGGCGGTACAGGCACAGGGCCCCTCATATTACAACGGTGTGTCTGACGTTGGGTGCGCACCACCACCGCCAGAGACACTTTATTGTACTATGAGGGACCCAGTGGCAGTGCCGTCGACCAAAAGCGGCCACACCCACCTCTTCAGACAAACAGCACTCTCAAGGGTCCAAGCGCAAAGTGGCGATAGCACGGCCCCGTGTGGGGAGTTTGGCCATTTCGTGAGGTGGAAACATGTCGTATGCTGGACAATCAGGTGAAGAAAATTACGAGATTGGAAAAGTCATTCAGAATAGTCCACAGGCAAGACCTTTTCATAGGAAAGCTAGGTGTCAGCCGGGCAGGGTGGGGCAAAAGATTTTGAAATCCAGTTGTGGTTCATTTTAATGAAGGTTAGATCATCTACATTTTGGGTAGCCAGACGAGTCCTTTTTTCTGTTAGTATTGAACCTGCAGCACTGAATACTCTTTCTGATAGGACACTAGCTGCCGGGCAAGCAAGCTCCTGCAATGCATATTCTGCCAATTCTGGCCAGGTGTCTAATTTGGATGCCCAGTAATCAAATGGGAATGACGGTTGAGGGAGAACGTCGATAAGGGATGAAAAATAGTTTGTAACCATACTGGACAAATGTTGTCTCCTGTCACTTTGAATTGATGCTGCAGTACCTGTCCTGTCTGCGGTCATAGAAAAATCACTCCACAACCTGGTCAGAAAACCCCTCTGGCCAACGCCACTTCTGATTTCTGCCCCTCTAACACCTCTGGTCTGCTGGCCCCTGGAGCTCGTGTGAGAACGATCACGGGCGCTGTGTGCAGGGAATGCCAGAAGCAAACGGTCAACAAGAGTTGATTGTTTTGTTGCTAATATTAGTTCCAAGTTCTCATGTGGCATAATATTTTGCAATTTGCCTTTATAGCGAGGATCAAGGAGGCAGGCCAACCAGTAATCGTCATCGTTCATCATTTTTGTAATGCGTGTGTCCCTTTTGAGGATACGCAAGGCATAATCCGCCATGTGGGCCAAAGTTCCCGTTGTCAAATCTGCGGTTGTGCTTGGTTGAGGGGCAGTTGCAGGCAAATCTACGTCACTTGTGTCCCTCAAAAAACCAGAACCCGGCCTTGCCACGCCACCAATTTCCCGTGCCCCCGGGAAAGCTTCCTCATTAAAAATATACTCATCCCCATCATCCTCCTCATCCTCCACCTCCTCTTCGCCCGGTACCTCGTCATGTACACTGCCCTGACCAGACAATCGCTGACTGTCATCAAGGCTTTCCTCTTCCTCTGGTGCAGACGCCTGATCCTTTATGTGCGTCAAACTTTGCATCAGCAGACGCATTAGGGGGATGCTCATGCTTATTATGGCGTTGTCTGCACTAACCAGCCGTGTGCATTCCTCAAAACACTGAAGGACTTGACACATGTCTTGAATCTTCGACCACTGCACACCTGACAACTCCATGTCTGCCATCCTACTGCCTGCCCGTGTATGTGTATCCTCCCACAAAAACATAACAGCCCGCCTCTGTTCGCACAGTCTCTGAAGCATGTGCAGTGTTGAGTTCCACCTTGTTGCAACGTCTATGATTAGGCGATGCTGGGGAAGGTTCAAAGAACGCTGATAGGTCTGCATACGGCTGGAGTGTACAGGCGAACGGCGGATATGTGCGCAAAGTCCACGCACTTTGAGGAGCAGGTCGGATAACCCCGGATAACTTTTCAGGAAGCACTGCACCACCAGGTTTAAGGTGTGAGCCAGGCAAGGAATGTGTTTCAGTTGGGAAAGGGAGATGGCAGCCATGAAATTCCTTCCGTTATCACTCACTACCTTGCCTGCCTCAAGATCTACAGTGCCCAGCCACGACTGCGTTTCTTGCTGCAAGAACTCGGACAGAACTTCCGCGGTGTGTCTATTGTCGCCCAAACACTTCATAGCCAATACAGCCTGCTGACGTATGCCAGTAGCTGCCCCATAATGGGAGACCTGGTGTGCAACAGTGGCAGGTGCGGATGGAGTGTTTGTGCGACTGCGGTCTGTGGACGAGCTCTTGCTTCTGCAGGAGGACGAGGAGGAGGAGGAGGAGGAGGAGGGGGTGCGAACGGCTACAGACAACTGTTTACTAGACCGTGGGCTAGGCAGAACTGTCCCAAACTTGCTGTCCCCTGTGGACCCTGAATCCACCACATTTACCCAGTGTGCCGTGATGGACACGTAACGTCCCTGGCCATGCCTACTGGTCCATGCATCTGTTGTCAGGTGCACCTTTGTGCTCACAGATTGCCTGAGTGCATGGACGATGCGCTCTTTAACATGCTGGTGGAGGGCTGGGATGGCTTTTCTGGAAAAAAAGTGTCGACTGGGTAGCTCGTAGCGTGGTACAGCGTAGTCCATCAGGTCTTTGAAAGCTTCGCTTTCAACTAACCGGTAGGGCATCATCTCTAACGAGATTAGTCTAGCTATGTGGGCGTTCAAACCCTGTGTACGCGGATGCGAGGCTAAGTATTTCCTTTTTCTAACCATAGTCTCATGTAGGGTGAGCTGGACTGGAGAGCGGGAGATCGTGGAACTAGCGGGGGTGCCGGTGGACATGGCAGACTGAGAGACGGTGGGAGATGGTATTGTTGCCGCCGGTGCCCTAGATGCAGTGTTTCCTACTACGAAACTGGTGATTCCCTGACCCTGACTGCTTTGGCCTGGCAAAGATACCTGCACAGATACAGCAGGTGGTGCGCTAAATGGTGGTCCTACACTGCCGGAAGGGATGTTGCGTTGATGACTAGCTTCATTGGCCGAGGGTGCAACAACCTTAAGGGACGTTTGGTAGTTAGTCCAAGCTTTCAAATGCATGGTGGTTAAATGTCTATGCATGCAACTAGTATTGAGACTTTTCAGATTCTGACCTCTGCTTAAGGAAGTAGAACATTTTTGACAGATGACTTTGCGCTGATCAATTGGATGTTGTTTAAAAAAATGCCAGACTGCACTCTTTCTAGCATCGGATACCTTTTCAGGCATTGCAGACTGAGCTTTAACCGGATGGCCACGCTGTCCTCCACCAGGTTTTGGCTTTGCCACGCGTTTTGGGCAAGATACGGGCCCGGCAGATGGAACCTGTGGCGATGTTGATGCCTGCTGCGGCCCCTCCTCCTCCTCTGCTTCAGAACTGCTGCCGCCTGCACCCTGTTCCCCCAATGGCTGCCAATCGGGGTCAAGAACTGGGTCATCTAATAACTCTTCTTGTACCTCCTGCGCAACTTCGTCTGTGTCACCGTGTCGTTCGGTGGTATAGCGTTCGTGATGGGGCAACATAGTCTCATCAGGGTCTGATTCTTGATCAGCACCCTGCGAGGGCAATGTTGTGGTCTGAGTCAAAGGACCAGCATAGTAGTCTGGCTGTGGCTGTGCGTCAGTGCACTCCATGTCAGATTCAATTTGTAATGGGCATGGACTGTTAACTGCTTCACTTTCTAAGCCAGGGACGGTATGTGTAAAGAGCTCCATGGAGTAACCCGTTGTGTCGCCTGCTGCATTCTTCTCTGTTGTTGTTTTTGCTGAAGAGGACAAGGAAGTGACTTGTCCCTGACCGTGAACATCCACTAACGACGCGCTGCTTTTACTTTTACCAGTTTCACGAGATGAGGCAAAAGAGCTAGAGGCTGAGTCAGCAAGATAAGCCAAAACTTGCTCTTGCTGCTCCGGCTTTAAAAGCGGTTTTCCTAATCCCAGAAAAGGGAGCGTTCGAGGCCTTGTGTAGCCGGACGACGAACCTGGCTCCACAGCTCCAGACTTAGGTGCAATATTTTTTTCCCCACGACCACCTGATGCTCCACCACTAACACTACCCTCATTACCAGCTGACAATGAACGCCCCCGGCCACGACCTCTTCCACTAGACTTCCTCATTGTTTTAAAAACGTAACCAAACTAACGTTATTTGTTGCAGTCACACAACTTACACGGTGAGCTATAACTTCAGTATGATTTAGCTACCCCTTTACAGGTTGGTGAGACCACAGCGAAAATCAGGCCCAATGTTACACACTCTTTTTTTGGTGGCTGCAAATTAGAGAGATGCCCCACACGCAGGACTGTCACTGAAGCACAAATGTTAATATTAATGTCACACTATTATTTTTTTTTTATTTTTATTTTTTTCAGGAACACTTTAGAAACCCCCCAAAAAAAAAAAAATAGATTTTTGCAGGGAGAATTTAGAAAACAAATGTAACAAACTATATGCTTTCTATGGGCCACTGAGTGAGAGATGACGCACACAGGAATCAGGAGTGGCACACAAGCCCAGAGGCCAATATTTTTCTACCAATGATTGATGGAGTTATTTTCTCTGGTAGATTTTGGAACCCAAATCAAGGAAAAAAAATGTAGGCTTTCTATGGACCACAATTGGAGAGAGAGAGAGAGAGAGAGAGAGATGGCACACCCAGGAGTCAAGACTGGCACACAAGCAGAAAGGCCAATATTAATCTCAAATTTTTTTGGGGGTTTTGTTTTTTTTTTTTGTTTTTTTTTTTTTTCAGGGAGACTTTAGAAAAAAAAATAATAAAAAAAATATGATTTTATCAGGAAGAATTTAGAAACCAAATAAAATAAAATGATTTTTTCAGGGAGAATTTATAAAACAAATAAAAACAAAAATAGGCGTTCTATGGCCCACTGACTGAGAGATGACGCACACAGGAGTCAGGAGTGGCACACAAGCCCAGAGGCCAATATTTTTCTACCAATGATTGATGTAGTTATTTTCTCTGGTAGATTTTGGAACCCAAATCAAGGAAAAAAAATATAGGCTTTCTATGGACCACAATTGGAGAGAGAGAGAGAGAGAGAGAGAGATGGCACACCCAGGAGACAAGACTGGCACACAAGCAGAAAGGCCAATATTAATCTCCCACTGTTTTTTTTGTTTGTTTTTTTTTTTTTTTTTCAGGGAGACTTTAGAAAAAAAAATAATAAAAAAAATATGATTTTATCAGGAAGAATTTAGAAACCAAATAAAATAAAATGATTTTTTCAGGGAGAATTTATAAAACAAATAAAAACAAAAATAGGCGTTCTATGGCCCACTGACTGAGAGATGACGCACACAGGAGTCAGGAGTGGCACACAAACCCAGAGGCCAATATTTTTCTACCAATGATTGATGTAGTTATTTTCTCTGGTAGATTTTAGAACCCAAATCAAGGAAAAAAAATATAGGCTTTCTATGGACCACAATTGGAGAGAGAGAGAGAGAGAGAGAGAGAGAGAGAGAGAGAGAGATGGCACACCCAGGAGTCAAGACTGGCACACAAGCAGAAAGGCCAATATTAATCTCCCACTGTTTTTTTTGGTTGTTTTTTTTTTTTTTTTTTCAGGGAGACTTTAGAAAAAAAAATAATAAAAAAAATATGATTTTATCAGGAAGAATTTAGAAACCAAATAAAATAAAATGATTTTTTCAGGGAGAATTTAGAAAACAAATAAAACCAAAAATAGGCGTTCTATGGCCCACTGACTGAGAGATGACGCACCCAGGAGTCAAGACTGGCACACAAGCAGAAAGGCCAATATTAATCTCCCACTGTTTTTTTTTTTTTTTTTCAGGGAGACTTTAGAAAAAAAAATAATAAAAAAAATATGATTTTATCAGGAAGAATTTAGAAACCAAATAAAATAAAATGATTTTTTCAGGGAGAATTTAGAAAACAAATAAAACCAAAAATAGGCGTTCTATGGCCCACTGACTGAGAGAGAGAGAGAGATGGAACGCTTAGTACTGGCACACAAGCCCAAAGGGCAATATTAATCTCCCTTTTTTTTTCCAGGGAGAATTTCTAAAACCCAAAAAAAAAAAAAAATAGGCTTTCTATGGCCCACTATTTGTGAGAGAGATGGGACGCCCAGGACTGGCACAGATGGCACGCTCAGGACTGGCACAGAAGCCCAGAGGCCAATATTAATCTCCCTTTTTTTCTGGGAGAATTTATAAAACCAAAAAAATATTTAAATAGGCTTTCTATGGCCCACTATTTGTGAGAGAGATGGCACGCTCAGGACTGGCACAGATGGCACGCTCACAACTGGCACACAAGCCCAGAGGCCAATATTAATCTCCCTTTTTTCAGGGAAAATTTATAAAACCAAAAAAAAAATTAAATAGGCTTTCTATGGCCCACTATTTGTGAGAGAGATGGCACGCTCAGGACTGGCACAGATGGCACGCTCACAACTGGCACACAAGCCCAGAGGCCAATATTAATCTCCCTTTTTTCAGGGAAAATTTATAAAACAAAAAAAAAAATTAAATAGGCTTTCTATGGCCCACTATTTGTGAGAGAGATGGCACGCTCAGGGCTGGCACAGATGGCACGCTCAGGACTGGCACACAAGCCCAGAGGCCAATATTAATCTCCCTTTTTTTCAGGGAGAATTTATAAAACCAAAAAAAAAAATAAATAGGCTTTCTATGGCCCACTATTTGTGAGAGAGATGGCACGCTCAGGGCTGGCACAGATGGCACGCTCAGGACTGGCACACAAGCCCAGAGGCCAATATTAATCTCCCTTTTTTTCAGGGAGAATTTATAAAACCCAAAAAAAAATAAAATAGGCTTTCTATGGCCCACTATTTGTGAGAGAGATGGCACACTCAGGACTGGCACACAAGCCCAAAGGCCAATATTAATCTCCCACTGTATTTTTATCAGGGAGAATTTATACACCCCACAAAAAAAAATACAGAAAAATGAAAAGGCTTTCTATGGCCCACTATGTGAGAGAGATGGCACACACAGGGATGGCACTCTAGCAGAAATGCCAAATTGCCAATCTTAATCTCCCACCAAAAAAAAAAAAAAAAAAAAAAAAAACAGGGAATGTCCTACAATTACTATCTCCCTGCCTGCAGTAATCTCAGCCAGGTATGGCAGGCAGCTACTATCTCCCTGCCTGCAGTAATCTCAGCCAGGTATGGCAGGCAGCAATAAGGAGTGGACTGATGCACAAATGAAATAAAAAGTGTGGACAAACAAAAAAGATAGCTGTGCAGAAAGGAAGGAACAAGAGGATTTGTGCTTTGAAAAAAGCAGTTGGTTTGCACAGCGGCGTACACACAGCAATGCAGCTATCAGGGAGCCTTCTAGGGCAGCCCAATGAGCTACAGCGCTGAGGGGAAAAAAAAAAAAAAAAAAACTTCCACTGTCCCTGCACACCGAGGGTGGTGTTGGACAGTGCAAATCGCTGCAGCACAAGCGGTTTTGTGGTTAATGGACCCTGCCTAACGCTATCCCTGCTTCTGACAAAGCGGCAGCAACCTCTCCCTAAGCTCAGATCAGCAGCAGTAAGATGGCGGTCGGCGGGAACGCCTCTTTATAGCCCCTGTGACGTCGCAGACAGCAAGCCAATCACTGCAATGCCCTTCTCTAAGATGGTGGGGACCAGGACCTATGTCATCACGCTGCCCACACTCTGCGTTTACCTTCATTGGCTGAGAAATGGCGCTTTTCGCGTCATTGAAACGCGACTTTGGCGCGAAAGTCGCGTACCGCATGGCCGACCCCGCACAGGGGTCGGATCGGGTTTCATGAAACCCCGACTTAGCCAAAAGTCGGCGACTTTTGAAAATGTTCGACCCGTTTCGCTCAACCCTAGTTCTCAGTAAGTGAGTTTTGTCAAACTTAAATTGAATTCAATAACATACCATACGTAATGATGTAACAATGATAGACAAATGCCAGCCATTAGGCTCCCATAGGGCCAGCAATTAAAACCATAGCAACGATTCATTAGGATTTTGGCAATAACAAGTCGTCAGCTGCGACTTTGAAGAACCACAAATATTTTGTTTCAAGTTTGTATATTAACTAACCTTGCCATGTAGAGTAGAAGCAATGCTCAACAGGCAAAGAAGAAGTACAAGGGATCGCCTCAAAGGAATTGTCACTTTTGTGAGCAATTTTTTACTTTTCATTTTTCTTTAAATACATTTATTTGGAGCTACAAAATCAATTTTACAATTGGATTTCAAAGAAAATTTTGCACCGCTTGTCTGTTACAGGCCTACAGGCTCTTTGTTTCCTTGCACTTTCAACTTTGTGGTCTATGGTAATAAATCAACGTAAAGGAACTGTGAAAAATGGGTTGTTCAGGTGAGCGCATTATATGTCTTGAGTTCACCACAGACCAGACACAAAGTGCACAAAGGAAAACAACGTTCGCTATTTGGATGGATCCGTCCTTAAAGAACAAAAACAGCCGTTAACAAGGGACGCTTTGGTTTCCGTTTTTGTTCTCTTTAAAGAAAGAAGCCTCAATATCTCTAGTTTTCTGGTCATGCATGCGCAGTTGCGCTGACCTTCGAACTTACAGCGCAGGCGCCGCAGGACGCTAATGAAGGAAGAGGAGGCAGTGCCCGGTGCGCAGAGGCCCTGAGTGACGGCTGGGAGGCGTTTATGTCCAGGGGAAAAGACATGCCCCCAGGCCTATTTCAAGGTATCAGGGACAAATTATAAAAGCGATTATTGCAGCGTTTGCAGGGACCCGAACTAAAAGAGCCACCTTGACAGAATGCAGCATTAATGCTGCACAAGGTGGCTCTTTTAGTTAAAAACTCCTGGGGGGTGACAGGTTCCCTTTAATGGGCGAGTGGGTATGTTAAGGGAGGTTTATAGGGGCAGAAGGGGGCAATTCTTGGTTTCCATATGTGAATGCCTTGTATAACAAAATATAATGTTACTCTTGCACAGATTTCAGTATATTGAATTTTAATAAAACGAGATTTGATTAAAAAAAAAGAAAAGCAATTTGTTAAATGTGACATAACAGATGACCACCTGTTTCGATAAGTTTCCCATGGATTTCAATGTTAAAAATAAGATCCAGTTGGTCTGCTTTCTGACATGGTGACAAAATTGTGTGGACAATGGGCCCGACTCATTAAGATTGGTATTGTACATATAAGGATGTCACAGGGACTGTCGTATGCCTGCCCCTGAAGACAGAAATTGTAGTGGGAATACTGACTTGGGTTTTAGTGCGTTTTATTGTATGATGTAAAATATGTAAAATGCATAGAATGTTATAGGTACTGATGCTACTCTATGAGTACTATATTGGTAATGCCTAAAGTAACCTTGTAAACTCAGTTCAGGTATATGGAATATGTAGAACATGGTTTAGTGCTTAGTTAGTGATAGATTAGAGCAGATAGGCAGTGGTGGGCCTATTAGTGTATAAGGTATAGAAATAGGCTAGTATACAGTTTAATGCTTAGCTTAACGATAGCTCTTTGACCTTTCCTGGCACCTGCGTACTGCAGTGCTTTGCTCTGCCCTCAACAGGGAAGAGAAGTACGCCTGCGCAGAAGCACAATGCACAAAGCCAAGAAGCAAGCAGGAGGACGGGGATCATAAGAAGATGGGAGGCAACGGACCAAAAATATTGACACCCCTCGGACCAGACCACCCCGCAGGTGAGTATAATAAAATTTATTTTTCTTCTCTTACAAGTCGGGTTTGGGGCTAATATACAGCATTATAGAATGCTGTAGATAAGCCCTGATAGGTGGTGGCTGTAACTTGTATCGGCCAAACCCAGGTGACAGGTTTGCTTTAAAGAGTGAAAGCTAAGGAGCCCCTGATCAGAGTGGCTGACTAGCACTAAAGGTACCTTCACACATAATGATTTCGTTAACGATATCGTTGCTTTTTGTGACGTAGCAACGATATCGTTAATGAAATCGTTATGTGTGACAGCGACCAACGATCAGGCCCCTGCTGGGAGATCGTTGGTCGCTGGGAATGATCAGGACCTTTTTTTTGGTCGCTGATCACCCGCTGTCATCGCTGGATTGGCGTGTGTGACGCCGATCCAGCGATGTGTTCACTGGTAACCAGGGTAAATATCGAGTTACTAAGCACAGGGCCACGCTTAGTAACTCGATGTTTACCCTGGTTACCATTGTAAAAGTTAAAAAAAACAAACAGTACATATTTACATTCCGGTGTCTGTCCCCCGGCGTCAGCTTCCCTGCACTGTGTCAGTGCCGGCCGGCCGTAAAGCAGAGCACAGTGGTGACGCCTATGCAGCATCAATAGTAAAAATATGTCATGCTAAAAATAATAAAAAAACAAAAAACCTGCTATACTCACCATCCGCCACCTTTCCCGCTCCTCGGGACGCTCCGGTGACCACTCCATGGAAGCGGCAGGTTCCGGTGGCAAGGATTGTATGTGACAAGGACCTGCTATGATGTCACGGTCATGCGACTGAGACATCATCACAGGTCCTGCGCTCATACTAGCCCTGGGACCAGAAGCTGTCGCTTGCAATGGAGCGGTCACCAGAGCGTCCTGAGGAGCGGGAAAGGCGGCGGATGGTGAGTATAGCAGGACTTCAACGGGCCTTTGGAAGGTGAGTACATGTTTATTTTTTATTTTAAGTCTCTATACTACGTGGCTCTGTATACTCTGTCGCTGTGCAATATACTACATGACTGGGCAAGAAACTACGTGGCTGGGCAACATACTATGTGACTGGCCAATATACTACGTGGCTGGGCAATATACTATGTGGCTCTGTGCTGTATACTCCATCGCTGTGCAATATACTATGTGACTGGGCAATATACTGCATGACTGGGCAATATACTACGTGGCTGGGCAATATACTACGTGACAGGGCAATATACTACGTGGCTGGGCAATATACAACGTGACTGGGCAATATACTACGTGGCTGGCCAATATACTACGTGACTGGGCAATATACTACATGGACATGCATATTCTAGAATACCTGATGCATTAGAATCGGGCCACCATCTAGTTTATTATCATTTTCTATTGACACTTTATCAAATTAGCAGAACTATTATAAAATTATGTAACACAAAAGTTAAACATTTTATGAGCAAATCCTCAAATTTCACATCAACTGCCACCATGAACTACAAAACTTTGAAAAGGAAAGTAGTCTTTTTAGTCTTTGTCTTATAAGGTTGATTGATCATTCTCTTAATCTTTTCACATATGAGTTGGAAAGGATTTATTCAATGTTTTTATGCTTTTGCTTGGTTTAATTTGCTATCCAATCAATCTTGGCATGACTTTTGCTTGATTCCTAAATCTTATGTACCATATTGAATACTGCCTTGTTGGGACTATAGTTTATTTCACTGAGTTGCTTTTAAGTATTGCATTATTACTTTTATCTACGCATGTGCAGTTAGAGTACATCTGCCATTTTATGTAAGTTTTCAGAATAAGTTAGGAATACCATTATTTCTGGCCATTATATAATTTGTATACTGCATTTTATCACTATTTTTCCTTCTTCAGGCTCTATATCTAATTTTCAGTTATCTCTACTCTAGTGGGTAGAGACTGGCTGTTATGATATCTTCCATATACAGCATACAGAAACAGTTGGATTCTTGCTTCTTTCCCTGCAGCACACATACAAAAGAAGCAACATCATGGATGACTTTATACAGCTGTACAGATCTGTGCTTCTGTGAATCCAGAACTGCACTTAGGTATTTCTGCAGTGTAATCTGTCTGTGTCTATCTGGTCTCCCATTGTGCTGAGTGCTGAGTGCTTATCCTATCCATAGTGTCAGATCTTATGGATCTCAAAAAGTGAACCAGCAGAACCACGACAACGAACCTTCCAAGGGTGAGCTGGCCTGGTGGACCACCCCCAAGACAGGGAGCGTTAGGTTAGGGGCAGGCCTCAGGGAGACTATTGCCGCAGAAGCTGATACCGGGGAACAGGAAGCAGGAGAGGAAAGAAAAGGAAGTAGCTAAGGCAGAGACACAGGACAGAGTGACAGTGACTGAAACACAGAGTGGAGTGGACATGGCGGATGCCCAGGACTGGCAGGGTATAGCAGAGACACAAGACGGACTGGATATCGCGGACGCCCAGGACTGTTAGGATATGGTGGAGAAACAGGACAGACTGGATATGGCGGAAACACAGGAGAAGCAGGATATGACGGATGACCAGGACTGACATTGTAAAGCGCAGACACAAGACGGACAGAGAATCGCACTGGAAAGCAACAAAGCACAGAGGGACCTGGGTCAAGTGAGGACAAATGACAATCAGGCATGGAGCCGAGGAAGGAGTTACCTTAAATAGACCGAGTGCTGCAGAACTTCCGGGTCAAGATCCTCCAGAATCATAGAGTGGAGGAACGGAGCATCTGCAGGCCAGAGAGAGGAAGTGCTCGTGTGCAGAGAGAGGCGCGCACACACACCCGATGAGAGCCAGGGACCGGCGGCGAGTCAAAAGAAGAGAACGGAAGGCGTGCGCCGGGAGCCAGCAGCAGCGGAGGAAACACGTCGGGAGAGGTAAGTATGCTGCGAAGCTGGTGCGGCAGGCGTCACTTATAAAAAGGGCTGTGCTGGCAGTCCTTCTTGCTTAGACCAAGAGTACAAAGATCTATTTATAAGAATGGTTGATAAGATCAGGAGTCAGTGGGTAGGAGTGGCTTATAAGTGGAAAAAGAAGCAGATTTCTTAAAAATAAATTCTTATATTCATTTTTACTAGTCATTTTCACGAAGCGACCATTTAAGCCCAAACAGCTTTTGGGTCAACTCTCAAATAATTGCTATGTGCCCATCACCTCTCAGCTGCCATTGTGGAATGACAAATGGCTGTGTTCAACTCAATATGTAATGAAATATAAATGACTCAAAAGTTTATTTTGTTTTTAGAGATAATTATGACATAGTGAGATCTTTTTAAGTGGGATACTGTAACTTTTGAAAAGAACATGCTGTAGATTGTCTGTATAGGGATCACTACCTGTGTGGGAGATAAATGTTTTCTATTGATTTAAATTTATTTTTCTACTTAATGGCATATTGCTAATGCGCGACATCTGCCCACTCACAATAAAGTTTGGAAAACAAGTATTTCTATGACATCTCCATGACTGCACATGAAATATATTTATTGGAAAGTTGTTTTATTAACATTGGAATGTACAGACATTGAGACATTCAATCATACCTTCTGTTTGATTTCTTCTGTCACCTAATAGGAGTCACCTATTTTCTCTGATGCTCTGAAGAACACAACACTTATTAAAGAGGTGGCGCAAATTAAAAGTGTCTGGTACCAAGATATTTAATAAAAAAAAGAGTCAAAGAGAACCTGTCATGTAAAAAAATGCTATTAATCTGCAGATAAGGGGTTAATCTGCAGGTTAACAGTGTTTTAAAGCCATGCGGGCACTGCACTGAAAGCCCTGCTACAGGGAGGAAATTAACTTTATTCCTCCAGGTAGCCTCCGACTTTCAGTAATAGAGGCGTGGCTTCAGTCACCGCTCAGTATGTAGTGAGCCATGACAGTAGCCACGGCCTGCACTGATTGACAGCTGACTCAGCAGTGCACCAGTTGGCTGTCAGTCAGTACTGGGATAAGGTTACTTCCACCGCCCACTGTATACTGAGCGGTGAATGAAGCTGCTCCTCTATGACTGAGAGCTGGAGGCTGCTGGGAGGAATGAAGCTAATTTCCTCCCTGCAGCCGGGCTTTCAGTGTGGCAGCCACATGGCTTTAGAACGCCATTAACCTGCAGAATAACCTCATATCTACAGATTAATAGCATTCTTTGACATTACAGGTTCCTTCCAAATTAAAGTGCACATTTAATCTGCAAAATCTTTTTTACCGCAACTTCATTGCTTAATTGTTGATACTGTGAGGTCTAGAAAGCTATGCAGTGAAGTTTCCTGAAAACTACAAGATGGAGTCAAGGTAAAGAACTGTAATATAGTAGAAATAGATGTTGCCAACAGAAGTCTTGTACAGAATTAGCTAGGGCGCATGGCAGTCAAGAACAGTTCCAATGGTTGAAGGAGAAACAAGCAAGCTGAAAAAAGAAAAGTAAGATTTAACCTATAAGATCCCTTTTCCTACAACGTACCAACTGGAAAACAAAAAGGTGTTTCACCCAGTTAACTAAAAGTGTCTTTGTATGCTGAAGTATAAAAATTACACCAAGCAGATTTTAACCATATAGTGCAATAATGGAAGTTTTAGGTGTGCTTTGTCTATACTAATGCCCACCTCCCTCCTTCAATATTTTATAGTAGGTGCCATGCATTACGGTAGATAGTGAATTACCTGAATCCACTAAATCTAGATAAATCTATCATATAGCAGCTGGTAAAACAGAATTATTTACTCTAGATTACAGGAATATACTTAACCTTACACGTGGGAATCTTGTGCCGATGCTTAAAGAGAACCTATGAGGTGAAAAAACGCTATTACCCAGCAGATAAGGAGATTATCTGCAGGGTAAAAGGGTTCTGTGCCTGCTCAGTGCTCGTACTTTGACCCCAGAGGAAATGAACTTCAGTTTCCCCCCCAGCAGCGTTTGGCATTTAGTCATAGGAGTGGTGCCAGCATGGTATTACTCCCCGCTCGGTGGCTGTAACCTCACTCCCGCTACTGACTGACAGCTCACTCAGCATTATGGTCGGCTGTCAGTCAGTGCAGGGGGCATGGTTATTACTGCCACTCTCTATACACAGAGAAATCTAAAGGTAAAAACATAATAAGCAAATTCCCTGGTGTAAAGAAATAAACAGCAATAGTGAATTAAAATAGTATAGCGTGCTTAGTTAACATAATTTTAATTTAAAAAATGTCAAAGCCATCTCATCACGTCACGGTGACCCTATTCAGGACAGTCCTTACCTCTAGTATTAAAATCTTACCATGTGTCAAGTGAAGTACATGTGGATAAGGGCTGAGAAGGACTGAGCCTGGCTAGTGGACACACAGCCATGGGGAACCACATGAATGTAACATAGTAACATAGTAACATAGTTAGTAAGGCCGAAAAAAGACATTTGTCCATCCAGTTCAGCCTATATTCCATCATAATAAATACCCAGATCTACGTCCTTCTACAGAACCTAATAATTGTATGATACAATAGTAACATAGATGATACAATAGTAACATAGAATGTAATGTCCAGGGAGGCCACATCTTTACTGTATTTGCACAGGGTGCAAACAGACTGAATAAAACCTAAAGAGATGAACTGGAACTTTTTTTGAGCTGGACATTACATTTATATGGTTCCCCATGATTGCTGCATATCCACTTGCCAGGTTCAGAGCGCTATTACTCTGCAGATTAACCCCATATCTGCAGGTCAACAGCTTTTTTCACGTGACAGATTTAACACAAAAAAATACTGTTGAAGTCACTTCCACCACCAATTTGGCATTCTGTAATTAATGATGAGATAATAGGTAATTTTTAAATATATGCTGGGACTCTGTTTGCTGTCTCTTACATTTTTTCAGTCCTATTTGCAACAAAACCAACTCTGGTAATGACAGTACATTAGGATAACTGGCCTAATATAATATTCCTAAAACGTTTGCTCAGGTACTTCTAAACTATATCAGTGCATCATTATATGGTCTCATATATACTGTACCTATGAATGTAATGTTAAGTAAAACTAGGGCTTCACCACTTTTTACATACTTTTGATTGTAGGAGCAAAATAAAATCCTCATTGCCCGTCATTAATTAGACAAGTGAGATCACAGTTTCCTGTACAGCTTTGTGTAATTCTCAGTTCTGTATCATGTAATTACATCACCTTTAGCCTCATTTGTTTCACTGACAGTTTCAAGTTGCAGAACATAATAGCACGGTTTCCATTCTTATTTAGAGGTGGCTGCATTTTCACTAAGTAGTTGGCAGCTACTTCATGATAGTCCGTACTCGTTAGGCCTTAAAATAAAAAATCTTTATAGGGGTAATGTTAGCATAGCAACTCAGATAACTGAGAATGAGAGAATACATTGTGTTAATTGCTATGGCAGCTTACCAAAAAACAAAGCTGCTAGAGAGACCAGTAATGTTTTAGTCAGTTTTCTAGGCAACAGAGATGTGAGCAGTCGTAAAGCACCAACATCAGGGGTCTGAATGCCCAAATCTCATTTTTCTCTGTCCTAATCTTTCTTCTGCAGATGACAACTCAACTATGTGAGACATTTTCATGTTCCAAAAAGCACTGTAGCCAGAGGCCCAGTTATTGCGTCCAGCGTCAGCTCACACATTTAGCTGCAGATGGTGGCACGTGGCTGAGAGAGTAAAATTACAGTAATCCTCAAATGATGATCAAACTCCCAAAATGAAGATTTTTCCTAAAATGCAAGAGGCAACAAGGAGGAGCTGGAGTGCAGTCTGTAGTATTCGTGAGGCAGGTGGCATAAATTGGCTGTTTGGAATTTTAACAACTGGTTATATGAAGTCATTTGTAATCATATTATAAAGGAAAATGCTCGCCATTAATAAAAATTTTACTCCGAGCTTGGATAGACATGATATGACTGACATACACTTTACATAGCTGTCAGCCAAACTATAGTTCTACCAATCATTTGGTTGACAGTGATCTCACCAGATTCTCCCATACCGAGCAACGCTCACTCTGCCACACACCTGTGTTCTCTATGACCCACTACTAGTGTTGAGCATTCCGATACTGCAATATCGGGTATTGGCCGATATTCGCGGTATCGGAGTTCCGATACTGAGTTCCGATACTTTTACAATATCAAATACTGGAATCGGAAGTTCCCATAATGCAATGAGCCAGTTTTATTTAATTCAGCCAATGAGGAATCCTATGAAGTGTGGGCACATCCTGTTATGCATGTTAGGCATGTAATTAATGGCATGGCTGTCATTGGCTGCTCAAATGATGTCATGATGCACTATAAAAGCTGCCACCATTTTGGGTTCACTCTGCTGTGAATTCAGTTAGGGACAGGATGCTGCTGTTCTGACTGAGGGACAGTTTGAGATAGGGATTTGCTTCATTGTGCTTTACCCAGGCTACTTTAGCAACCGCTGTGTGAGAAGCTTTTTTTTTTGCCTTGCAGCGCTGTTCACGGCTGTCTGCAAGGTCTGTGTGTGTGAGTGCAGCTCATGCTGCAGTGTGTTCTGCAGCAACATCTGGTTGTAGTCCGCTCAGCGTACGTCACTGCCTCATACTGTTACATTGTCCTTTTTTGCATTCGTGCTGCCGCACATTTTTCCTGATTTCTCCTATTAGTGTTTTTCCATCCATATCCAGCTAGATTGCATGCAAACACTATATAGGAGTAGATAGAGGAGCCTTTCTGCAGCCTTGTGCCCTGCAGCCCCAGCCAGATTAGTATTAGCCTATTTTTTGGAGCCTCATCTATTGCATTGTAGGTTACCTTCCTGCATTGTAATAGCTACAAAAAGTTTGTGGTACTATCGGTTTTACATCTTTGGGCACATCCAGTGTCTTTTTGTGAAAAAAACAAAAAGTTAATAAAGTTCACCGAACACTCCACTTTACAGTTGTGTAGGCCACATTAGCTCATATTAAAGTCTAGTCCACACTTTATAAAATTACTGTTTCTTATACCTGTTAGCAGCTGTTGAGGAATAAGCACACTAAGCCCTCGGTACTTTTCTGCCTATCTTTATCAGTCTACCAAAATGAAGAAGGCAGGGAGTAAGGAACGTGGTTGTGGGCGTGGAGTTTCTGCAGGGAGAGGACGTGGGGATTCTGTTGTGAATTCTGCTCTTGGGTTCCCTCCAGTGGTTGTTGGTGGGAATGCAGTTGTCTCTGACTCGCAGTCCTGGCCAGGTGTATCGGATAATTACAATTCTGACTGGGATATTTAGGTGTGCAGGATCCTTTAGCCCTTGCCAGTTGTCAATGTTCCTTGAGAAGTGTTGGATCTCTTTCTGGCTTCTCCTGCTTGCTGCCAAATTCAGCAAAGATAAGTGTTTTGTTTTTGTATCTGTGGCACACTGCTGTGTGCTTGTTTCAGTTTTATTCCTGCTCTGTTTGTAGGATTCACTGGAGTTGCAGATATACGCTCCTACATCTTTAGTTAGATGTAGGAAGTTTTTTGTATATTCTGCTGTGGATTTTTTGAAGGGTTTTAATACTGACCGCACAGAACTCTGTCCTATCCTGTCCTATCTAGCTAGAGTGGCCTCCTGTGCTAAATCCTGTTTTTTCTGCCTGTGTATGTTTTTTCCTCTCCGACTCACCGCCAATATTTGTGGGGGGCTGTCTATCCTTTGGGGATTTTCTCTGAGGCAAGATAGTATTCCGATTTCCATCTTTAGGGGTATTTAGTCCTCTGGCTGTGACGAGGTGTCTAGGTGTGTTAGGTACACTCCACGGCTACTTCTAGTTGCGGTGTTAAGTTCAGGATTGCGGTCAGTATAGTGGCCACTTTCTCCATTGAAAGTTCTCATGCAGCTCCAAGGTCACCGGATCATAACAGGATTCTGTGCCTGCTGTGGGCACCAGTGACTCAGCATCCCCCAGTTTCACCAGGGAACAGTCCTTTATGCGCAGCTTTGTAGGAGCTCGCTGTACCCCACTGCTGCGGGACGAACAAATTTAAGCCGTTGTCTGATGGATGGCAGCTAACACATCGACTTCAATTAGTGCCACATCCTCTCACGTCCAGAGCACTGAAGAGCACTCATCTGTCTCTTCACCACCTGCCAAATTGCCCAGGCAGTCAGAGAGCCCTGGACAGGAGCCATCTCTACTACTGTTCTCTAAATCTCTTGCCTTGGAAAGAGAGGGACAGCCAAGCAGCATTCAAGAAATTGAAGAAGAGGCAATATCCAGTGATGCGCAACTGCTTGTGTCTCTCTGAATCTGAAGAGGCGGGTGGGCCAGTGCCTACGGTCAGCACACTTCAGTACGCATCTGATGATGAGACTCAAGTGCCACTTTCAGGTGCGTACTGTGCTGCCGAGACTACCCAGGAGAAGCAGTTGTTGGAAGAGGGTAGTGTAGATGATGAGGTCCTTGACCCATCATGGCGTGAGGTACAAGAAGGTGGTGGGAGCAGCTCTGAGGAAGAGATTCCCCGAATGGCCCAAAATGGAGGGAGAGGGAGAGGGCAGACTGGGTTGGCTGTAGCTTCCACTTCGGCACCCATTAGGAGCATGCTGCAGAAGCCATCACAGTCTACCTCCACAAGGACCCGTGAACGCTTACCTGTTACGACCGATATGAGCACAGCTATAGACAAACGTCAACAAGCCATATTGAAATTAATTTATTTGGGGAATCGAAGCCACACAGCGCAGGAGCTCTGGAATGCCATCAAGCAGCAGAGCGACCTGTGGTTTGTGCCAGCGAATCTCCAGCCAGGCATGGCAGTGTGTGACAATGGCCGAAATCTGGTGGCAACCTCACTCACATCCCATGTCTGGCACATGTGCTCAACTTGGTTGTGCAGAGTTTTTTGAGGGACTATCCGGATCTTGATGCACTGCTGCACAAGGTCCGCCTAGAGTGCGCTCACTTGCGGCTTTCCAGCATGGCAAGATCGCGCATTGCAGCTCTGCAGCGGCGATACCACCTTCCGGAACATCACATCATATGTGACCTACCCACCAGGTTGAATTCAACGTTGCATATGTTGGAGCGGTTGTGTGAGCAGCAGGCAGCAGTAATAGAGTACCAGCTGCATCAGGCGCAAACAAGTCGCACTGCGCGCCGTTCACACTTCACCCCCACTGAGTGGGCCTCTATGCAGGACATCTGCCATGTATTGCATGCCTTCGATGATTCCACGCGGATGGTGAGTGCAGATGATGCACTAGTCAGCATGACTATCCCCCTTATCTGCCTGCTTGAAAAAACACTGCAAGCACTAAGGGAGGAGGTTGTGGAAGAGGTGGAGGATGAGGAGTCACACATGCCATCTGCTTCTGGACAGTCTGTGCAACGTGGTTCCTCACAAAGGCCTAGGCAGGGGACACTTTATGAGGAGGATGAGGAGTCAATGGAGGAGGAAGACATCTGTCCAGAGGAGGGAGGTACACAATGCTCTAGTAGTCAGTATGTAGAGCGAGGGTGGGGTGATGCAGAGCAGACAGAGATGATGCCTCAAGCAGGGGACAGCATTTCTTGGCCAGTTGGCAGTCTGCAGCACATGGTTGATTTCATGCTGCAGTGCCTGAGAAACGACCACCGCATCGCCCACATTCTCAACACGGCTGATTATTGGGTGTGCACCCTCCTAGATCCTCGCTACCGGGACAACTTACAAAGCCTTATAACACTGTTGAACCGAGAGCATAAAATGCGGGACTACCAAGACACACTAGTGCATTCCATCATGTTCTCCATTCCAACCAAGAGCAGTGCTGCTAGTGCTTTACAAAGCAGCTCAGTGCATCTAGGGAGTGGAGGAAGCTCTGCACAAAGAGGGAGCAGAAGCAGTGCTTCAGCACAAGGCAAAACCAGTATGGCCCAAATGTGGCAAAGTTTTGGGTCCCCACCACAAATTTCTACACCATCACAGACGGCTCCAGTCAGCAGGAGGAAATGTTTCTGTCAGATAGTGACAGACTACATGTCGTGCCTCCTCAGTGTTCTCCCACATGGCTCTTCCCCCTTCAAGTTTTGGGTCTTTAAGCTGGATACATGGCCATAGCTTAGCCAGTATGCATTGGAGGTGCTGGCTTGCCCTGCTGCTAGTGTATTATCGGAATGCATCTTTAGTGTCCCAGGTGGTGTACTAACAGACCGTCGCATGCTACTATCCTCCGATCACGTTGACCGGCTTATTTTTCTGAAAATGAACAAGGCCTGGATCTCGCAGGAAATTGCCAGTTCTCTTCTAGATTAAATAATTGGTTGGCAACAGTATCCAGGTCTCCTGTTGTGTTCATGTTTCCAAACACTTGCTGCCGTATTATTGGGGTTCAGTAACGTCACCTGATCCCCTGCTGTGTATCCGGCAATTTCTCCTGCTCATTCCACACTCACACTACAACAGATATTAAAATTGCTCCAATTAGGCCTACGGCTACTCTCTGTTTCTAGCATTGACCCTGGGCTCCAACACTGCCAGTTGATGCTCAGAAGTGCCATCTGCACAGTTAACACTTGCTGTCGTGTTATTGGGGTTCAGTAATGTCAGCTTATGCCCTGCTGTGTATCCTGCAATTTCTCCTGCTCCATCCACACTCACACTACTACAGATATTAAACTTGCTCCAATAAGGCCTCTGGCAGTGGCTACACTCTGTTTCTCCTGTAATCCCTGTGCTCCAACACTGCCAGTTGCTGCTCAGAAGTGCCATCTGTACAGTCAACACATGCGCCAGTGTGATTGGGTTTCAGTAACGTCAGCTGATCCCCTGCTGTGTGTCCGGCAATTCCTCCTGCTCCATCCACACTCACACTACTACAGATATTAATCTTCCTCCAATTAGGCCTCTGGCTACATTCTGTTTCTAGCATTGACCCTGGGCTCCAACACTATCAGTTGCTGCTCAGAAGTGCCATCTGCACAGTCAACACTTGCTGCCATGTTATTGGGGTTCAGTAACGTCAGCTGATCTCCTGCTGTGTATCCGGCAATTTCTCCTGCTCCGTCCACACTCACACTACAACAGGTATTAAACTTGCTTTATAAAGACCTCTGGCTACACTCTGTTTTTAGCACTAATCTTGGGCTCCAACACCACCAGTTGCTGATCCGAAGTGCCGTCTGCACAGTCAGCACTTGCTCCTGAGTTATTGTCTTTTAGTAACGTCAGCTGATCCCCTGCTGTGTATCCGGAAATTTCTCCTGCTCCGTCCTCACTCACACTACTACAGATATTAATCTTGCTCCAATTAGGCCTCTGGCTACACTCTGTTTCTAGCATTGACCCTGGGCTCCAACACCACCAGTTGCTTCTCAGAAGTAACGTCTGCACAGTCAACACTTGCTGCCATGTTATTGGGGTTCAGTAACGTCAGCTGATCCCCTGCTGTGTATATGGCAATTTCTCCTGCTCCGTCCACACTCACACTATAACAGATATTAATCTTGCTCCAATTAGGCCTCTGGCTACACTCTGTTTCTAGCATTGACCTTGGGCTCCAACACAGCCAGTTGCTGCTCAGAAGTACCATCTGCACAGTCAACACTTGCTGCCGTGTTATTGGGGTTCAGTAACGTCAGCTGATCCCCTGCTGTGTATCCAGCAATTTCTCCTGCTTCGTCCACACTCACACTACAACAGATATTACTCTTGCTCCAATTAGGCCTCTGGCTACACTCTGTATCTAGCATTGACCCTCCTGGGCTCCAACACTGCCAGTTGCTGGTCAGAAGTGCCGTCTGCACAGTCAACACTTGCTGCCGTGTTATTGGGGTTCAGTAACATTAGCTGATCCCCTGCTGTGTATCCAACAATTTCTCCTGCTCCATCCACACTCACACTACAACAGGTATTAAACTTGCTCCAATTAGGCCTCTGGCTATACTCTGTTTCTAGCATTGACCCTGGGCTCCAACACTGCCAGTTGCTGCTCAGAAGTGCCATCTGCACTGTCAACATTTGCTGCCGTGTTATTGGGGTTCAGTAACGTCAGATGATCCCCTGTTGTGTATCCGGCAATTTCTCCTGCTCCGTCCACACACACACTACAACAGATATTAATCTTGCTCCAATTAGGCCTCTGGCTACACTCTTTTTCTCCTGTAGACCCTGGGCTCCAAAACCGCTAGTTGCTAATCAGAAGTGCAGTCTGAACAGTCAACACATGCTCCAGTGTTATTAGGTTTCAGTAACGTCAGCTGATACCCTGCTGTGTGTCCGGCAATTCCTCCTGCTCCGTCCACACTCACACTACTACAGATATTAAACTTGCTCCATTTAGGGCTCTGGCTACACTCTGCTTTTCCTGTAATCCCTGGGCTCCAACACCGCCAGTTGCTACTCAGAAGTGCCATCTGCACAGTCAACACATCCTCCAGTGTTATTGGGTTTCAATAAGTCTGCTGATCCCCTGCTGTGTGTCCGGCAATTCCTCTTGCTCCGTCCACACTCACACTACTACAGATTTTAAACTTGCTCCAATCAAGCCTCTGGCTACACTCTGTTTCTCCTGTAATCCCTGGGCTCCAACAACGCCAGTTGCTGCTCAAAAGTGCCATCTGCACATCAACACATCTTCCAGTGTTATTGGGTTTCAGTAACGTCTGCTGATCCCCTGCTGTGTGTCCGTCAATTCCTCCTGCTCCGTCCACACACACACTACTACAGATTTTAAACTTGCTCCAATCAAGCCTCTGGCTACACTCTGTTTTTTCTGTAATCCCTGGGCTCCAACACTGCCAGTTGCTGCTCAGAAATGCCATCTGCACAGTCAACAAATACTCCAGTGTTATTGGGCTTCAGTAACGTCAGCTGATCCCCTGCTGTGTGTCCGGCATTCCTCCAGCTCCGTCCACACTCACACTACTACAGATATTAAACTTGCTCCAATTAGGCCTCTGGCTACACTCTTTTTCTCCGGTACTACCTGGGCTCCAACACCACCAGTTGCTACTCAGAAGTGCCGTCTGCACAGTCAACACATGCTGCCGTGTTATTGGGTTTCAGTAATGTCAGCTGATCCCCTGCTGTGTGTCCGGCAATTCCTCCTGCTCCGTCCACACTCACACTACTACAGATATGAAACTTGCTTCATTACGCCTCTGCCTCCTCTCTGTTTCTTGAATTGACCCTGGGCTCCAACACCGCAAGCTGCTGCTCAGAAGTAACTTTGGCAAGGGTACTCCCTCCTGCCCGGCCTGGTTCCAGCACGCCAGCTGTTTCCGGGTAGTGTCAAGGTCACGTTGCCTCCAATACGTTGTCCTGTTGGGTTAGCCGACTCTATGGTGCCTGCAGTTTAGGTGCTTCCTATGTGGGATGCAGGATCTGGCAATGAAGGCTGGTTCCGTAGTGCCAGTAGGACAAGCTCCCCCTGTAGGACTGTGGGTTTTCGGTAACTCCGGCCAGCTCGCGGCCTTGCAATTTTTTTTTCATGTGGACCTTCTGCTGCCTATCTGAGTTTCAGCACCATTAGCTGGTTCTTTAAAAGTCAATCTTGAATAGGTCCCCCTGGGTTCCAGTACCATCAGCTGGTTCCAGGCAGAGCCTTTGGCTTGTACCTTCTGCTACCCATCCTGGTTCCAGTACCGTCAGCTCATTCCAGGCAGAGCCTTTGGCTTAGGTGCCTCCTTCTTGGTATCTGAGTTCCACCAACTTCTGGTGGTCCTTGGTAGTGCTTTCTGGCACGGGTACCTCCTGCTTTGTAACCGGGTTCCAGTACCATCAGCTGTTCCTCGGTAGTTCTATTGGCTCTTGTACCTTCGGCTACTCATCCGGGTTCCAGTACCCTCAGCTGGTCCTCGGCAGATCCTCAGACTTCTTGTACCTTCTGCTACATTTCCAAGTTCAAGCTTTTTGAAATGGTTTTTGGTAATCACTCTGGATTTCCCTGACGACGACCCTAAAGATGACGACTCTGAAGACCACCCCAAAGTAGACGACGACCCTGGAGACGAGGACCCTGGAGACGACAACCCTGAAGACCACCCCGAAGAAGACGACGACCCTGGAGACGATGACCCCGGAGATGACAACCCTGAAGACCACCCCGAAGAAGACGACCCCGGAGAGGATGATGAAGGAGAAAGTGTGGGAGAAGTAAAAAAGAAGGTGAAGAGCATGGAAGTAGTGAAACATAAATATCTGACAAAATATAAAAAAAGCTTTACATCTACTATATAATTGTCTAAGGGTCACTTCCGTCTTTCTGTCTGTCTGTCCTTCTGTCATGGATATTCATTGGTCGCAGCCTCTGTCTGTCATGGAAATCCAAGTCGCTGATTGGTCGCGGCAAAACAGCGACAACTAATCAGCGACGGGTACAGTCCGGTGGAAAAATTGCCGCTCCTTACTCCCCGCAGTCAGTGCCCGGTGCCCGCTCCATACTCTCCGCAGTCAGTGCCCGGCGCCTGCTCCATGCTCACTGCAGTCAGTGCACGGTGCCCCCTCCATACTCCCCGCAGTCAGTGCCCGGCACCCGCTCCATACTCCCCACAGTCAGTGCCCGGCGCCCGCTCCATACTCCCTGCAGTCTGTGCCCAGCGCCCGCTCCATACTCCCCACAGTCAGTGCCCGGCGCCCGCTCCATACTCCCCTCCAGTCACCGCTCACAAAGGGTTAATGCAAGCGGTAACGGACCGCGTTATGCCGAGGGTAACTCACTCCGTTACCACCGCTATTAACCCTGTGTGACCAAGCTTTTAGTATTGATGCTGCCTATGCAGCATCAATAGTAAAAGATCTAATGTTAAAAATAATTAAAAAAAAAACCTGCTATTCTCACCTTCTGTAGTACGACGATGCGCTCGCTTCTGCCGCCAGCTTCCGGTCGCAGAGATGCATTGCGAAATTACCCAGAAGACTTAGCGGTCTTGCGAGATTGCTAACTGGTCTGGGTAATTTCGCAATGCATCCTGGGAATGCAAGATGGCGGCAGCCGCGCGCGCATCGCCAGAGGTTTGCTGGATCCCGCCGGGTGAGTATATAACTATTTTTTATTTTAATTATTTTTTTTCACAGGGATATGGTGCCCACACTGCTAAATACTACGTGGGCTGTGTTAGATACCACGTGGCTGCTATATACTACGTGGGCAGTGTTATATACTATGTGGCTGTGTTCTATACTGCGTGCTATATACTACATGGCCACTGTTAGACACTATGTGGACTGTACTATATATTATGTGGCCAGTGTTACATACTACATGGGCTCTGTTATATACTGCGTGGCTGCTATATACTGTATGGGCTGTGTTATTTACTGCGTGGCGTATATTAACGCATCGGATATTCTACAATATGTATGTATGTATATAGCAGCCACATGATATATACCACAGGCCACATAGTACTCCTATATACTACGTGGCCTGTGCTATATACTATGTGGCTGCTATATGCATACATACATATTCTAGAATACCCGATGCGTTAGAATCGGGCCACAATCTAGTAGTCAATATCTTTGTAACTCCGAACATCTTTAAAAAAAATAAAATTAATTCCTGCTATTCCATTTGATTGGCCTAAACCTCTATGCCTTTAATGTCTCCGCCACCTCCCCCAATACATTCTACATTATTCTTAGTTGTTTTCATTCATGTAGAATTAACCTACAAGGATAAAAAGGGTTTATTTTAATTCTGATATTTTTATCCCATTGACTTGCATTGGTTTCCAGTATCGGAATCGGCGATATCTGATATTTTTGGGGTATCGGTCCGATCCAATCCGATCCGATATCGGAAGGTATCGCTCAACACTACCCACTACTAGACATCAGTGGTGACTTATCTCAGGGACAAAAGGATCAGTATTCCAAAATCGGGTACTCCGCCAACAATCATCTGTCTGGGGCCCCAAAGCATATCAGATTAAGCCCAATAATATGATGCTACCTATTACTGATATGGCAACTCTGGTTTAGTTCAAGGCTCGAGATCTTGCAGCAACATGTGAGATCTCCCACTTTCACAGAGAAGGGCACCATAGGGGCTTGTGTATTTCCACTATGCACACCATAATCCCATAATCCAAAAGTTTGGACCTGACATTTGATAGAAAGCCGAATTGTTTAACCTGGTTTCAGGGACACTTATGGGCATTTGTGCTAATAACTAACATTTAGTAAAATGATCTGTCTGTAGCTGCCATCACTTTATCTCTAGTATGCTCGACTGATAGGATGAAGGAGTCCTTCAATCACTTTTCATTAGTTCTGCACTTCACTACAGTTCCCCCTCATGATCTAAACACATACAAGTTGCATTAACTGTCCATACAAATTTTCCTTATTCATTCTCCTACAATATCTTTGTAAGTTTCCTATTTTAGTTCTTGAAATTCTGTCTTAGAGTTAACTATACTGGAATCGCTGGAAATGGTTTCTCATCCAGATAATAGATCTGTTTATTCGCCTGCTTCCTTTCTTGGCTAGAGCCAAATTGTTCTTATCCATATAAGATATATTTGGCTTCTTGGTATTTTGGGATATGGAATACTTCTCATTTAAGGACACTAATAGACTAATGAGTTTTGTTCTGGGTGTTTTAAGCTAATACTCCCGGACACTCACATAGCTCAGAGAGGTAGAATGCAAATGCTTTCTTAAACAGCATAATGATTAAAGGGAACCTGTCAGTAGGTTTATTCCATGTAAGCATGAGATAGAGGTTTAAACACTGAATTCAATGATGCATCATCTATCAGGCAGTGTTCTGTTTACTCACAATGAAGGTTTTATCACTAGGACATTATCATGGGTGGGACTAGCTGGCACGTGAGCACTTGTCTGATTCCACCCCTCCTATGATAAGCAGCTTACTGTCATTGGACAATGTACATACAGAGACTGGTGTGAGCAGGCATTAGCAGTCCTGCTTCATTCTATATCTAATAATTAATTGTGTCTTATCTGCAGCACAAATAAACTATGTGATACATCACTGAAATCCTGGTCACTTTCTCTACTTTATGCTGCTTTTGGATGACGAAGCAAAAACCTGGTGACAGATTCCCTTTACCAGCTATACTAACACAACTAACTGATAATTTTGAATATTTTAATAGTATGAGCCACAGAACACACATGTTGTGGAGTAATTTTCTTTACTAATTAGAACCAGATTCTAAAACTAGTTCATTTCTCATTATTGTTTTTCAGAATTGGAATTTTTTTTTTTATATTTGTCCATGATTGTATTAGCAGCTCTGACTAAGCTGTTGCTTTGCTATCAGCAGTTTACAGATGTGCTTTACAACAGTCACGTTGAGGCTCAAAGAGCATTATTTATTTATTTTTTGTTTTACAGAATCGAATCCAAACACCAGCATGAAGTTTTTATGCTCTCTATTTTCATGCAAGTTTTCTCTAGGTACATTACACCTGTTTGTTAACTGGCTGCCCATGAAAATGACCTTTCTCTGCTTGTGAGGAAATATCATTGTGAACGCCACCGAGGATAAGGATTCGTGTACATAGTGACAATCTCGACAACTTGGTACATTATAAACAATGGGAATTAAAATGTTTCCCGACTTCACTTGGAACTGAAAGTCAATATTGTACACAAAAGAGAAAAAGAATCTATTCTTATCCAACAACTCAGTGCAATTGTGCTAATAGATTTTTCTGCCCTTTAATTATTAATTCAAAGTTGTATTTGTGAATAGTTGTAGAGCTGACACTACATATATATTATGTATGCTTCTTATATGCTATGCTTCACAGTTCAGGTTACGGCGTCGGCATCGCAAATTATTGCTAATAGTGTTTTCTTCTTAGGTAGGAGCTAAGTGCTTCATTCTCTAACGGGGGTTATTGACGACTGGAGATACATTTTGAAAAAAAAAATTAAACTGCAATTTATTTTGTTGAAGGAAATATATAATTATAAAATGACCTAACAGGTTTTCAAGTGAAATGTGATTTTTAAAAATGTTGGCAATCTCTTTCTTATATCACAATCTGTATTAAAAAATAATTAAAATAACACATTTTTCATTCTGGCCAATGGAGCTTTTTTTAAACTCATTCTATTTTTTTTTACAGAAGAGTTTTCAGCAGTCTTGTTATTAAGAAATACAGGACTACAATGACAGGTTACAAATCTATACACAGCTGATAGCACAGGACCACCAATAGGGAATGTCACAGCTGTCCGTGCTCAGCCTCTCTTTACAATGACCGATGCACAAGCCCATTAAATGCTTCAATACAAATGAGAGGGTCTGAGTCAATCTTTGCTGCCAATGTACAGTTGTGCTCAGAAGTTTACATACCCCGGCAGAATTTTTGCTTTCTTGGCCTTTTTTCAGAATATGAATGATAACACCAATTTTTTTTCTCCACTCATGGTTAGTGGCTGGGTGAAGCCATTTATTGCCAAAATACTGTGTTTTCTCTTTTTAACTCAAAATGACAACCCAAAACATCCAAATGACCCTGATCAAAAGTTCACATACTCCATTTCTTAATACAGTGTATTGCTCCCTCTAACATCAATGACAGCTTGAAGTCTTTTGTGGTAGTTGTTGATGATTTTCTTTATTATCTCAGATGGTAAAGCTGCCCACTCTTTTTGGCAAAAAGCCTCCAGTTCTTGTAAATTCCTGGGCGATCTAGCATGAACTGCGTGCTTGAGATCTCCCCAGAGTGGCACAATGATATAGAGATCAGGAGACTGAGATGGCCACTCCAGAACTTTAACTTTGTTCTGTTGTAGCCAATGCCAAGTTGACCTTGTGTTTTGGATCATTGTCATGTAGGAACATCCAAGTACGTCCCATGCGCAGCTTCCAGGCTGAAGAGTGCAAATTTGCCTCCAGTATTTGCTGATAATGTGCTGCATTCATCTTCCCTTCAACTTTGACCACGTTTCCTGTGCCTTTGTAGCTCACGCATTCCCAAAACATCAGCGATCCACCTCTGTGATTTACAGTAGGAATGGTGTTCTTTTCATCATAGGCCTTGTTTACCTCTCTCCAAATGTAACGTTTATGGTTATGGCCCAAAAGTTTAATTTTGGTCTCCTTGCTCCAAATTACATTGTTCCAGAAGTTTTGAGGCTTGTCTTTGTGTTATTTTGCATATTGTAGGTGAGATACTTTGTGGCATTTGTGTACTAATGGCTTTCTTCTGGCGACTTGACCATGCAGACCATTTTTCTTCAAGTGCCTCCTTATTGTGCATCTTGAAACTGCCACACTGCTAGTTTTCAGAGAGTCCAGTATTTCAGCTGATGTTATTTTTAGGTTTTTCTTTGCATCCTGAACAATTTTCCTGGCAGCTATGGACGAAATTTTTGTTGGCATAATTGACCATGTTTTTGTTTTTACAGAGCCCCTGATTTTCCATTTCTTAATCACAGTTTGAATGCTGCTGACTGGCATTATCGATTCCTTGGATATCTTTTTGTATCCCTTTCCTGTTTTATACAGTTCAACTACCTTTTCCGTTGACAATTCTTTTGCTTTCCCCATGACTCACAATCCAGAAACATCAGTGGCTAAGTGAAAGATGCATGAGTTTGCCTGGATCCCAGAAACTCACTCAGCTTTTATGCACCCACATTGATTACAAGAACACAGGTAAGAATGTTACCTTTATTAGCTATTCAAACCCATTTGTGTCAACTTCTGCACATGTTATAAGGCCAAAATCACCAAGGTATGTGAACATTTGATCAGGGTCATTTGGATGTTTTGGGATGTCATTATCATTTTAAAAGAAAAAACACAGTAGATTAACAATATATGGCTTCACCCAACCACTAACCATGATTGGAGAAAAAGTTTTGGTGTTATTATCACTTAAATTCTATGAAAAAGGACCAAGAAATCAACTTTTGAGCACAGCTGTATATGTGGATTTCCTGAAAGAATATGAAATATGCATCTACTGTAGAATAGTTTCAGTGGCTACTGTGAATTTGAAAAAAAACAGACTGTGATAAACTATATTATAGACTGTGTAATAAAAATGCTGCCAAACATTTGGAGAGAACACATTTAACATAAACCCCTGATTTAACCCCTTTATGATCTTGTCATTTTCAATTTTTGCACCTTTATTTTTTCCTCCTCTAACTACAAGATCCATAACTTTTTTTATTTTTATGACAAAATAGCCATCTGAGAGCTTGTTTTTTGTTGGATGTATTGTACTTTTGAATAACACCATTCATTTTATCAGGCGATGCACTGGAAAGCGGGAAAAAAATTCCAAGGGTGTTGCAATAGCAAAAAAATGTGCAATTTCAATCGGTTTTTATTTATCATCTTAACTACATAGTAAAACTTACCTGGCAACATGATTCCCCAGGTCGGTATGAGTATGTCAATGCCAAACATGTTTTGCTTTTTTCATTTAAGTGGTGAAAAAAGTTCAGAAATTTGTAAGAACAAAATTTAGCTTCTTTCGCTATTTTCCAACAACCCTAACATCTTTATTTTTTGGGATCTAGGGCTGGGTGAGGGCTTACTTTTTGCTCACTGATCTGATCTTTTTCTTGCAATGTTGAGGTGGCCAAAAAAAGTAGTTCTGAAAAAAAAAAAATTTTCTCTTCATCCCCTTTACTGGATTGATTTATTTTATAGATAGGACTTTTATGAATGTAGCAATACCAAATTTGTGTATTTTTTTAATTGTTTTATTTTTAATGGGGCAAAAGAAGAGTGCTTTGAACTTTGTGATTTTTTACTCATATTTTTAAAAACTTTTTTTGCTCACTTTTTTCTGTATTAAATAGTCCTCTTAGGGGACTTGAAGCTGTGATCATTTAATCACTTGTACATAGCAGGGCATCTGCACTGCTGTGTATTGCAGATATCACTATCTCCTATGAATGCCAGCCATAGGCCAGTGTTCAAAAGAGGATAATAATGATAGGCATGGGGGTTATCAGTAGATCCCCGGCTGTTATGACAACCCATCAGTGCCATGCGCTCACATGAAGGGAGCGCCAATGGGTGGGATGAATGATATGTTTCCTGCCAGCCATTTTAAATACCTCTGTCAATGATTGACAGATGGATTTAACTGGTTAAAAAGTAATGGACAAAGAACACCTTCAACCATGGCTGTTAAAGGCACATGATGGCTGATTAAATCAGCCATCATATGCGAGCAAAGATATGAGCTTGGAGTGCAAGTCGGCCTCAAAGGCAGGGGCGTGAAGGGGTTAAACAGTAGGTTATTTTCTAAAGGCAAATTCCCTAACAGTATTAAAAATGTGAGAATAAATAAAATTGATAAAACCCCACAGGTAATTTTTAACACATTTTAAAGGCAGAACGTAGTTGAATTTAGAATTTACTTGCCATACTATCAATCTTCTGCTTGTGAAGTTACACTGAAAAGATAACTCTACAATATAATGAAGTTTATTTCCAAAGGGAGGGATAGAATGTGGTTCTTATACAGCTTATAGAGTCACAGATTTATTTCAAGTTGGTCCCCCAAATTTTTTCTTTCCAGAAAAACTGCAGTATGATGCCCCGATCAGACGTCCATGAAACACAGTCCACATAAAGTCCAATATGCACAGACTTTTGACACAAACTTGACAGCATAAATTTGGGTCAGTTGACCCTCTGCCAGTCGATGCATCATGGTAGGGTTGAGCGACCTTGACCTTTTTAGAGTCGAGTCGGGTTTCACGAAACCCGACTATCTTAGAAGTCGAGTCGAGTGGAATCGGCCGATTATGGCGAAAAGTCGGGTATCGCCCGAAACACGAAACCCAATGCAAGTCAATGAGGGAGCATAGTCGGCAGTGAGTGGAGGCCAGGAAAACACCTACACTGCCCATTTTAATGGCAAAAACATCCATTCTTGTTACAGAAGCTTGTCAATCATAATTTACCTTATAATAATTGGAAGGCATTTGACATTGGGGGTCATTTGGCTAAAGTTGTGGGGGGTAGGGCTGGTTCAAGTAATTAGTGGGCCCAGTAAATCTGGACCACGTCACGGCAGTGGAGCAGGGAGAGGTAAGTATTTCAACTTTGCAAGTGCTGTGATCCTGAGCAAGCAGGGGGGGCCCACTCGTTGGCATTGGCACTGGCACAGGGCCCCTCAAAGTACAGCGGTGTGTTTGCACGGCGGGGGCGCCTCCCACCGGCAGCAACACTTTTGCGTACTATGAGAGGCCCTGTGCCAGTGACGTCGCCAACTAGTATTCCTCCCCCCACCTGATGAAGGAACCTGCACTTTCATCTGCACCTTCCTCTTTGTCCCCGTGTAAGGTGGTATGGTATGCGGGAAGAGGAACCTGACTTTCAGCAGGGTCACAATCTTGCTGTGTAGCGTGCACGGGGAATTTTGCATTATGGGTCAATGTACCAGCAGACTCATCTATCACTGGCTGGGCAATGGGCAGGATGAGGAGGAAACACAGATATAGGCCCAAAGAATAAAGTTGGCTAAATGCAGTTCAAAATTGGTAACAGGACTAACCAGGGGGCATTGCAGTGGAGGACAACTGGAATGAGAGGCTGACACAGTGAGTAGGCCCAAATCAGTAAGTAGTCGAAATGCAGTTCAAAATTGGCAACCGTAGTAAACAGGCGGCACAGCTTTGTTCAGTGGAGGAGAACAGCAAGGAGTGGCAGACACCGATAGTAGGCCCCAACCCAACTAGTAGGCCAAATGCAGTCTAACATTAACAACTACTTAACGAGAGCCTGAAAATGGAATTTCAGGACAGGAAACCAGGAGAACAGCAAGGAGTGGCAGACACCGATAGTAGGCCCCAAACCTACTAGTACGCCAAATGCAGTTGTTCCATTTAACCACAATTTAATGAGAGCCTGAAGATAGAAGTTCAGGAAAGGCAACCTGGAGAACACCTTGGAGTGTAACACACCATCTCTCTACACCCCATACCCAATTTGTAGGCCTAATGCAGCGTAGTTTCCAACAACTACTAAACGAGAGCCAGAAGATCGAAGCTCAGGAAAGGCAACCTGGAGAACACCTTGGAGTGGAACACACCATCTCTCTACACCCCATACCCAATTTGTAGGCCTAATGCAGCGTAGTTTCAAACAACTACTAAACGAGAGCCGGAAGATCGAAGCTCAGGAAAGGCAACCTGGAGAACACCTTGGAGTGGAACACACCATCTCTCTACACCCCATACCCAATTTGTAGGCCTAATGCAGTGTAGTTTCCAAGAACTACTAAACGAGAGCCGGAAGATCGAAGCTCAGGAAAGGCAACCTGGAGAACACCTTGGAGTGGAACACACCATCTCTCTACACCCCATACCCAATTTGTAGGCCTAATGCAGTGTAGTTTCCAAGAACTACTAAACGAGAGCCGGAAGATCGAAGCTCAGGAAAGGCAACCTGGAGAACACCTTGGAGTGGAACACACCATCTCTCTACACCCCATACCCAATTTGTAGGCCTAATGCAGTGTAGTTTCCAACAACTACTAAACGAGAGCCGGAAGATCGAAGCTCAGGAAAGGCAACCTGGAGAACACCTTGGAGTGGATCACACCATCTCTCTACACCCCATACCCAATTTGTAGGCCTAATGCAGTGTAGTTTCCAGCAACTACTAAACGAGAGCATGAAGATCGAAGCAATGGAGAGGAAACCTGGGGAACACCTTGGAGTGGAACACACCATCTCTCTACACCCCATACCCAATTTGTAGGCCTAATGCAGTGTAGTTTCCAACAACTACTAAACGAGAGCATTAAGATCGAAGCAATGGCGCGGAAACCTGGGGCACACCTTGGGGAGGCAGACACCGTTAGTAGGCCCTACCAAAGTTGTACCCCCAGTGCAGTTTTAAAATTCCTAGAGGCTGAAAACAAGACTATTGACGCTCAGCTTTTTTCAAAGGAACAGCTGAATTGAGTGGCGCAGACAGACACAGGTAGTAGGACTTAACCCAAAAATGTGGCTCACTGCAGCTTAAAAAAGTTACAGGGGTACACAAGCAGCAGTGCTCTGGGCAGTGGAGGACAATTTCAATAGTGGACCGCAGATAGACTTTGAACGCAATTAAAAATAGGTCCCAGGGGTCCACGGGCAGCAGTGGTGTGGTCAGTGGACGAGTATTGGAAGGAGGGACCGCAGACAGGCGTAGTAGGCCTAACATAACAAAATTAGGCTGTAGACACTGTAAAATTGGTTCCAGGGGTACACGGGTAGCAGTGGTGTGGTCAGCGGAGGAAAATTGGAATTAGGGACTGCAGACAGACTTTGTAGGCTGTCCCCTGTGGACCATGCATCCAACACATTAACCCAGTGCGCCGTAATGGACACGTAACGTTTTGTGGACATGCCTACTGGTCCATGCGTCTCGTGTCAGGTGCACCTTTCTACTGTTTGATTGCCTGAGTGCTATGACAATGCAGACTTTTTCATGCCGGTGGAGGGCTGGGATGGCTTTTCTCGCAAAAGAAATGTCGACTGGGTAGCTTGCACCGTTGCACAGCGTAGTTCATCTGGGCTTTCTAAATATAAAACAAAGAAAAAATGGAGGCTACATGCACTTTCAGCTGGGTTCCAGGGGTACACGGCCAGCATTGGTCTGGTCAGTGGAGAACTATTGGAAGGAAGGACCGCAGACACGCTTCGAAGGAATAACATAATAACAGATGGCTGTAGGCAATTTTAAATTGGTTCCAGGGGTACACGGGCAGCAGTGGAGTGGTCAGTGGAGGCCTAGTGGAAGGAGGGACCGCAGACAGGCATCGAAGGCCTAACATAATAACACATGGCTGTAGGCAATTTTAAATTGGTTCCGTGGGTACACGGGCAGCAGTGGTGTGGTCAGTGGAGGCCTAGTGGAAGGAGGGACCGCAGACAGGCATCGAAGGCCTAACATAATAACACATTGCTGTTGGCAATTTTAAATTGGTTCCAGGGGAACACGGGCAGCAGTGGCCTGGTCAGTGTAGTAGTAGTAGAAAGAACGGACTGCAGACAGGCATCGAAGGCCTAAAATAAAAAAAATTGGGCTGGCTGTAGGCAATTTTAAATTGGTTCCAGGGATACACGGGCAGCAGTGGTGTGGTCAGTGGAGGCCTAGTGGAAGGAGTGACCGCAGACAGGCATCGAAGGCCTAACATAATAACACATGGCTGTAGGCAATTTTAAATTGGTTCCGTGGGTACACGGGCAGCAGTGGTGTGGTCAGTGGAGGCCTAGTAGAAGGAGGGACCGCAGACAGGCTTCGAAGGCCTAAAATAAAAAAATAGGGCTGTTGGCAATTTAAAATTGGTTCCAGTAGTACAAGGGCAGCAGTACAATGGTCAGTGGAGGCCTAGTGGAAGGAGGGACCGCAGACAGGCATCGAAGGCCTAACATAATAACACATGGCTGTAGGCAATTTTAAATTGGTTCCGTGGGTACACGGCCAGCAGTGGTGTGGTCAGTGGAGGCCTAGTGGAAGGAGGGACCGCAGACAGGCTTCGAAGGCCTAACATAAAAAAATAGGGCTGTTGGCAATTTAAAATTGGTTCCAGGGGTACACGGGCAGCAGTGGTCTGGTCAGTGTAGTAGTAGTAGAAAGAAGGGACTGCAGACAGGCTTCGAAGGCCTAACATAACAAAATTGGGCTGTTGGCAATTTAAAATTGGTTCCAGGGGTACACGGGCAGCAGTACAATGGTCAGTGGAGGCCTAGTGGAAGGAGGGACCGCAGACAGGTTTCGAAGGCCTAACATAACAAAAATGTCAATACAATGGTATTGTCAGTGCCAGGCATTGAAGGATGTCAGCGCATAGACTAAACATTGGTGGAGCTGTGAGAGATAATTTTGCAAGTGGTAGAGCACTGTTTGAGCTGGGGGGGGAACTGTCTTGTGGCCGGCGGTACAGGCCCAGGGCCCCTCATATTACAACGGTGTGTCTGACGTTGGGTGCGCACCACCACCGCCAGAGACACTTTATTGTACTATGAGGGACCCAGTGGCAGTGCCGTCGACCAAAAGCGGCCACACCCACCTCTTCAGAAATAAAACAGCACTCTCACGGGTGCTGGCGCCAAGTGGCGATACCACGGCCCCGTGTGGGGAGTTTGGCCATTTAGGGAGGTGTAAACATGTCGTATGCTGGACAATCAGGTGCAGCAAATTACGATATTGGAAAAGTCATTCATAATAGTCCACAGGCAAGACCTTTTCATAGGAAAGCTAGGTGTCAGCCGGGCAAGGTGGGGCAAAAGATTTCGAAATCCAGTTGTGGTTCATTTTAATGAAGGTTAGATCATCTTCATTTTGGGTAGCCAGACGAGTCCTTTTTTCTGTTAGTATTGAACTTGCAGCACTGAATACTCTTTCTGATAGGACACTAGCTGCCGGGCAAGCAAGCTCCTGCAATGCATATTCTGCCAATTCTGGCCAGGTGTCTAATTTGGATGGCCAGTAATCAAATGGGAATGACGGTTGAGGGAGAACGTCGATAAGGGATGAAAAATAGTTTGTAACCATACTGGACAAAAGTTGTCTCCTGTCACTTTGAATTGATGCTGCAGTACCTGTCCTGTCTGCGGTCATAGCAAAATCACTCCACAACCTGGTCAGAAAACCCCTCTGGCCAACTCCACTTCTAATTTCTGCCCCTCTAACACCTCTGGTCTGCTGGCCCCTGCAGCTCGTGTGAGAACGATCACGGGCGCTGTGTGCAGGGAATGCCAGAAGCAAATGGTCAACAAGAGTTGATTGTTTGGTTGCTAATATTATTTCCAAGTTCTCATGTGGCATTATATTTTGCAATTTGCCTTTATAGCGAGGATCAAGGAGGCAGGCCAACCAGTAATCGTCATCGGTCATCATTTTTGTAATGCGTGTGTCCCTTTTGAGGATACGTAAGGCATAATCCGCCATGTGGGCCAAAGTTCCAGTTCTCAAATCTGCGGTTGTGCTTGGTTGAGGGGCAGTTTCAGGCAAATCCACGTCACTTGTGTCCCTCCAAAAACCAGAACCCGGCCTTGCCGCGCCAATAATTTCCAGTGGCCCCGGAAAAGCTTCCTCATTAAAAATATAATCATCCCCATCATCCTCCTCGTCCTCCTCCTCTTCGCCCGCTACCTCGTCCTGTACACTGCCCTGGCCAGACAATGGCTGACTGTCATCAAGGCTTTCCTCTTCCTCAGCTGCAGACGCCTGATCCTTTATGTGCGTCAAACTTTGCATCAGCAGACGCATTAGGGGGATGCTCATGCTTATTATGGCGTTGTCTGCACTAACCAGCCGTGTGCATTCCTCAAAACACTGAAGGACTTGACACATGTCTTGAATCTTCGACCACTGCACACCTGACAACTCCATGTCTGCCATCCTACTGCCTGCCCGTGTATGTGTATCCTCCCACAAAAACATAACAGCCCGCCTCTGTTCGCACAGTCTCTGAAGCATGTGCAGTGTTGAGTTCCACCTTGTTGCAACGTCTATGATTAGGCGATGCTGGGGAAGGTTCAAAGAACGCTGATAGGTCTGCATACGGCTGGAGTGTACGGGCGAACGGCGGATATGTGAGCAAAGTCCACGCACTTTGAGGAGCAGGTCGGATAACCCCGGATAACTTTTCAGGAAGCACTGCACCACCAGGTTTAAGGTGTGAGCCAGGCAAGGAATGTGTTTCAGTTGGGAAAGGGAGATGGCAGCCATGAAATTCCTTCCGTTATCACTCACTACCTTGCCTGCCTCAAGATCTACAGTGCCCAGCCACGACTGCGTTTCTTTCTGCAAGAACTCGGACAGAACTTCCACGGTGTGTCTGTTGTTGCCCAAACACTTCATAGCCAATACAGCCTGCTGACGTTTGCCAGTAGCTGCCCCATAATGGGAGACCTGGTGTGCAACAGTGGCAGCTGCGGATGGAGTGGTTGTGCGACTGCGGTCTGTGGACGAGCTCTCGCTTCTGCAGGAGGACGAGGAGGAGGAGGAAGGGGTGCGAACGGCTACAGCCAACTGTTTCCTAGACCGTGGGCTAGGCAGAACTGTCCCAAACTTGCTGTCCCCTGTGGACCCTGCATCCACAACATTCACCCAGTGTGCCGTGATGGACACGTAACGTCCCTGGCCATGCCTACTGGTCCATGCATCTGTTGTCAGGTGCACCTTTGTGCTCACAGATTGCCTGAGTGCATGGACGATGCGCTCTTTAACATGCTGGTGGAGGGCTGGGATGGCTTTTCTGGAAAAAAAGTGTCGACTGGGTAGCTCGTAGCATGGTACAGCGTAGTCCATCAGGGCTTTGAAAGCTTCGCTTTCAACTAACCGGTAGGGCATCATCTCTAACGAGATTAGTCTAGCTATGTGGGCGTTCAAACCCTGTGTACGCGGATGCGAGGCTAAGTACTTCCTTTTTCTAACCATAGTCTCATGTAGGGTGAGCTGGACTGGAGAGCTGGAGATCGTGGAACTAGCGGGGGTGCCGGTGGACATGGCAGACTGAGAGACGGTGGGAGATGGTATTGTTGCCGCCGGTGCCCTAGATGCAGTGTTTCCTACTACGAAACTGGTGATTCCCTGACCCTGACTGCTTTGGCCTGGCAAAGAAACCTGCACAGATACTGCAGGTGGTGCGGAAAATGGTGGCCCTACACTGCCGGAAGGGATGTTGCGTTGATGACTAGCTTCATTGGCCGAGGGTGCTACAACCTTAAGGGACGTTTGGTAGTTAGTCCAAGCTTGCAAATGCATGGTGGTTAAATGTCTATGCATGCAACTTGTATTGAGACTTTTCAGATTCTGCCCTCTGCTTAAGGTAGTTGAACATTTTTGACAGATGACTTTGCGCTGATCAATTGGATGTTGTTTAAAAAAATGCCAGACTGCACTCTTTCTACCTTTTCAGGCATTGCAGACTGAGCTTTAACCGGATGGCCACGCTGTCCTCCAACAGGTTTTGGCTTTGCCACGCGTTTTGGGCAAGATACGGGCCCGGCAGATGGAACCTGTTGCGATGTTGATGCCTGCTGCGGCCCCTCCTCCTCCGCTTCAGAACTGCTGCCGCCTGCACCCTGTTCCCCCAATGGCTGCCAATCGGGGTCAAGAACTGGGTCATCTATTACCTCTTCTTGTAGCTCGTGTGCATCTTCGTCTGTGTCACCGTGTCGGTCGGTGGTATAGCGTTCGTGATGGGGCAACATAGTCTCATCAGGGTCTGATTCTTGATCATTACCCTGCGAGGGCAATGTTGTGGTCTGAGTCAAAGGACCAGCATAGTAGTCTGGCTGTGGCTGTGCATCAGTGCACTCCATGTCAGATTCAACTTGTAATGGGCATGGACTGTTAACTGCTTCACTTTCTAAGCCAGGGACGGTATGTGTAAAGAGCTCTATGGAGTAACCCATTGTGTCGCCTGCTGCATTCTTCTCTGTTGTTGTTTTTGCTGAAGAGGACAAGGAAGCGACTTGTCCCTGACCGTGAACATCCACTAACGATGCGCTGCTTTTACATTTACCAGTTTCACGAGAAGAGGCAAAAGAGCTAGAGGCTGAGTCAGCAAGATAAGCCAAAACGTGCTCTTGCTGCTCCGGCTTTAAAAATGGTTTTCCTACTCCCAGAAAAGGGAGCGTTCGAGGCCTTGTGTAGCCAGACGACGAACCTGGCTCCACAGCTCCAGACTTAGGTGCAATATTTTTTTTCCCACGACCACCTGATGCTCCACCACTACCACTACCCTCATTACCAGCTGACAATGAACGCCCCCGGCCACGACCTCTTCCACCAGACTTCCTCATTGTTTTAAAAACGTAACCAAACTAACGGTATTTGTTGCTGTCACACAACTTACACGGTGAGCTATAACTTCAGTATGATTTAGCTACCCCTTTACAGGTGGGTGAGACCGCAAGGAAAATCAGGCACAATGTTACACACTCTGTTTTTGGTGGCAACAAATGAGAGAGATGCCACACACGCAGGACTGTCACTGAAGCACAAATGTAAATATTAATCTCCCACTGATTTGTTTTTTTGTTTTTTTTTCAGGGAGACTTTAGAAAAAAAAAAATAGAATAAAATGATTTTTTAAGGAAGAATTTAGAAACCAAATAAAATAAAATGATTTCTTCAGGGAGAATTTAGAAAACAAATAAAACAAAAAATAGACTTTCTATGGCCCGAGTGAGAGATGACGCACACAGGAGTCAGGAGTGGCACACAAGCCCAGAGGCCAATATTGTTCTCCCAATGATTGATGTAGAGATGTTTTCAGGTAGATTTTGGAACCCAAATCAAGCTAAAAAAATAATAGGCTTTTTATGGCCCACAATTGGAGAGAGAGAGAGAGATGGCACACCCAGGAGTCAAGACTGGCACACAAGCAGAAAGGGCAATATTAATCTCCCACTGATTTGTTTTTTTTTTTTTTCAGGGAGACTTTAGGAAAAAAAAATAATAGAATAAAATGATTTTTTCAGGAAGAATTTAGAAACCAAATAAAATAAAATGATTTTTTCATGGAGAATTTAGAAAACAAATAAAACAAAAAATAGGCTTTCCATGGCCCACTGAGTGAGAGATGACGCACACAGGAGTCAGGAGTGGCACACAAGCCCAGAGGCCAATATTGTTCTCCCAATGATTGATGTAGTGATTTTTTCAGGTAGAATTTGGAACCCAAATCAAGCAAAAAAAATAATAGGCTTTCCATGGCCCACAATTGGAGAGAGAAAGAGAGATGGCACGCCCAGAAGTCAAGACTGGCACACAAGCAGAAAAGGCAATATTAATCTCCCACTGATTTGTTTTTTTTTTGTTTTTTTCAGGGAGACTTTAGAAAAAAAAAATAATAAAAAAAAATGATTTTTTCAGGAAGAATTTAGAAACCAAATAAAATAAAAAGATTTTTTCAGGGAGAATTTAGAAAACAAATAAAACAAAAAATAGGCTTTCTATGGCCCACTGAGTGAGAGATGACGCATACAGGAGTCAGGAGTGGCACACAAGCCCAGAGGCCAATATTGTTCTCCCAATGATTGATGTAGTGATTTTTTCAGGTAGATTTTGGAACCCAAATCAAGCTAAAAAAATAATAGGCTTTCTATGGCCCACAATTGGAGAGAGAGAGAGATGGCACACCCAGGAGTCAAGACTGGCACACAAGCAGAAAGGGCAATATTAATCTCCCACTGATTTGATTTTTTTTTTTTTCAGGGAGACTTTAGAAAAAAAAATAATAATAAAAAATGATTTTTTCAGGAAGAATTTAGAAACCAAATAAAATAAAACGATTTTTTCAGGGAGAATTTAGAAAACAAATAAAACAAAAAATAGGCTTTCTATGGCCCACTGAGTGAGAGATGACGCACACAGGAGTCAGGAGTGGCACACAAGCCCAGAGGCCAATATTTATCTGCCACTGATTGATTTAGTGATTTTTTCAGGTAGATTTTGGAACCCAAATCAAGCAAAAAAAATAATAGGCTTTCTATGGCCCACAATTGGAGAGAGAGAGAGAGATGGCACACCCAGGAGTCAAGACTGGCACACAAGCAGAAAGGGCAATATTAATCTCCCACTGATTTTATTTATTTTTTTTTTTTCAGGGAGACTTTAGAAAAAAAATAAATAAAAAAAAATTATTTTTTCAGGAAGAATTTAGAAACCAAATAAAATAAAATGATTTTTTCAGGGAGAATTTAGAAAACAAATAAAACAAAAAATAGGCTTTCTATGGCCCACTGAGTGAGAGATGACGCACACAGGAGTCAGGAGTGGCACACAAGCCCAGAGGCCAATATTTATCTCCCACTGATTGATTTATTGATTTTTTCAGGTAGAATTTAGAACCCAAATCAACCAAAAAAATAAATAGGCTTTCTATGGCCCACTATTTGTGAGAGAGATGGCACGCTCAGGACTGGCACACAAGCCCAGAGGCCAATATTAATCTCCCACTTTTTTTTTATTTTTTCAGGGAAAATTTATAAACCCAATAAAATAAATAATAAATAGGCTTTCTATGGCCCACTATCTGAGAGAGAGAGATGGCACGCTTAGGACTGGCACACAAGCCCAAAGGCCAATATTAATCTCCCTTTTTTTTTTCAGGGAGAATTTATAAAACCAAAAAAAATAAATAAATAGGCTTTCTATGGCCCACTATTTGTGAGAGAGATGGCACGCTCAGGACTGGCACACAAGCCCAGAGGCCAATATTAATCTCCCACTTTTTTTTTTTTTTTTCAGGGAAAATTTATAAACCCAATAAAAAAAATAAATAGGCTTTCTATGGCCCACTATCTGAGAGAGAGAGATGGCACGCTTAGGACTGGCACACAAGCCCAAAGGCCAATATTAATCTCCCACTGATTGATTTATTGATTTTTTCAGGTAGAATTTAGAACCCAAATAAAGCAAAAAAAAAAAATAGGCTTTCTATGGCCCACTGAGTGAGTGATGATGCACACAGGAGTCAGGAGTGGCACACAAGCCCTGACGCCAATATTTTTCTCCCACTGATTGATGTAGTGATTTTTTCAGGTAGATTTTGGAACCCAAATCAAGCAAAAAAATAAATAGGCTTTCTATGGCCCACTGAGTGAGAGATGGCACACACAGGAGTCAGGAGTGGCACACAAGCCCTGAGGCCAATATTTTTCTCCCACTGATTGATGTAGTGATTTTTTCAGGTAGATTTTAGAACCCAAATCAAGCAAAAAAATAAATAGGCTTTCTATGGCCCACTGAGTGAGAGATGGCACACACAGGGATGGCACTCTAGCAGAAATGCCAATCTTAATCTCCCACAAAAAAAAAAAAAAAAAAAAGGAATTGTCCTTCAATTACTATCTCCCTGCAGTAATCTCAGCCAGGTATGGCAGGCAGCAATAAGGAGTGGACTGATGCACAAATGAAATAAAAAGTGTGGACAAACAAACAAGATAGCTGTGCAGAAAGGAAGGAACAAGAGGATTTGTGCTTTGAAAAAAGCAGTTGGTTTGCACAGCGGCGTACACACAGCAATGCAGCTATCAGGGAGCCTTCTAGGGCAGCTCAATGAGCTACAGCGCTGAGGAAAAAAATATGTTGCCTCCACTGTCCCTGCACACCGAAGGTGGTGTTGGACAGTGGAAATCGCTACAGCACAAGCGGTTTGGTGGTTAATGGACCCTGCCTAACGCTATCCCTGCTTCTGACGAAGCGGCAGCAACCTCTCCCTATGCTCAGATCAGCAGCAGTAACATGGCGGTCGGCGGGAACGCCCCTTTATAGCCCCTGTGACGCCGCAGACAGCAAGCCAATCACTGCAATGCCCTTCTCTAAGATGGTGGGGACCAGGACCTATGTCATCACGCTGCCCACACTCTGCGTTTACCTTCATTGGCTGAGAAATGGCGCTTTTCGCGTCATTGAAACGCAACTTTGGCGCGAAAGTCGCGTACCGCATGGCCGACCCCGCACAGGGGTCGGATCGGGTTTCATGAAACCCGACTTTGCCAAAAGTCGGCGACTTTTGAAAATGAACGACCCGTTTCGCTCAACCCTACATCATGGGGTTATGTCATGAATTAGGTTTTACTTGTTGCTTGAATACTTCTTCCCTAGGATTAACCAGCACTAGGAATGAAGTCCTATAATTTCCTTAGCTTGGGGTCCATTAATCTATATACATTCCTGTATGTTGCCCAAAAATAAAGATAAATGCTTTTTTTATCTGACTTTCCTAGACTAGACCTCCATCCACTTATAATAGCATTGCTCGTTTTTCCTGTCATTGTGCAGAGAGACTTAAAGGTTATGATGAACTTTTAATAGCTAAAAGTCAAACAAAACCAGAGAACTGTAGAACAATTGTAACTAAAGTCTGTGTTTCACCCACAAAATGTCTATGTTGTAAAAGCACAAAAAGTTCATAAGTTGATTTGTAAGAGAAAATTGCAAATGTACTCGAACAATGAGCAAAACTGTCAATAGGTAGAAGTTAGAGAAGGTCAGATACAGCATAAAGTAAGAAAATCTTTCACCATAGAATAATAGAAAGTGTTAGATATTTTTTAACTATGTGAAATTATAAGAATTTTAGTCATGGATATATTTTCATCATATGATATTTATCTATTGATTTTAAATGTCCCCTTTATAGAATAGCCTTCTTCTCCCACAATTGATCCAATTAATAATACTTTAAATAATAATGACACTAATCTGTTCTGACAAACAAAATGTTAACTCTAATTTTTCACGTCTTTTTTCACTTAGGTTTTAAACCATTTTAAGGTTTTGTGAATCAGCTTTGATGGAAAGGGATTTCTTTAGCTATTTGCAATTGAGATTAATTTTACATTCTTCACCTTCACATAAAAAAATTGTAGCTGTTTCCCAATTTTTTTGTGTCGTGGATTCTTGTGAGAGGTATCCTTGGAAGTTATGTATAAACTACAAGTAAATTTTTTCTAATTTTCAAGTCTGGGACTGAGAAAATAATTTGGTTACTTTTGGATAAAATGTGGTACAATATTGTAAGAGATACGATACGATACGATACACTTTATTGATCCCGTGGGAAATTATGGTATCACAGCAGCACGACTTAAATCATAAAAATCATAAAGGAATTACATAGTTGACATGACAGTGGAGTTGACAGAAGAACATTATACATTATACATTAGAATAGGACATACACAACGAGTGAACTGAAATGTAGAGAAATAAGTAGACATTCACCTTGGTGGTTTAACCCTAATGTTATTGTTGTACATTCCCATGGCAGTTGGCACAAACAATTTCCTATATTTTTCCTTCTTACACCTCAGAAGTATTAGCCAGTTACTGAAGGTGCTCTTCTGTCTCATGAATAGCTCATATAGTGGATGTGCATTATTGTTCATAATTGCCATACACTTTCTCAGAGTTCTTTTCTCCACTACCTCCCCAAAAGAGTCCAGATTGCAGCCCACAGCAGAACTTGCCTTCTTAATAATCTTATTCAGCTTATTAGCATCAGAGGCCCGCACACTACTACCCCAGCATATGATTGCAAAAAAGATGGCACTTGCCACCACAGACTGGTAGAACATTTCTAACATTTTGCTGCACACATTAAAAGACCTCAGTTTCCTTAGGAAATACAGTCTGCTCATCCCCTTCTTGTAGACAAACTCTGAGTGGCATCTCCAGTCCAGTTTGCTATCCAAATGGACCCCCAAATATTTGTAACTCTCCACCTGCTCTACCTCCTGACCAGCAATAGTGATCGGTAAGCATTCCAACTTACTCCTGCTATAGTTGGCCACCAACTCCTTGGTTTTCTTAACATTTAGTTGTGGATAGTTACCATTGCACCAATCCACGAAATTCGACACCACCCTTCTATATTCCTCATCCCCCTGATCTCCCCTAATGCATCCCACAACCACAGAGTCATCCGAAAATTTTTGAAGGTGGCAAAGTTCAGATTTATACTGAAAGTCTGAAGTATACAGTGTGAATAGAAAGGGTGCAAGCACCGTTCCCTGGGGGGCACCTACACTGCTCAATAATCTGCTTGACACCACTGCTCCCATCTGTACAAACTGTGGCCGATCTGATAGGTAGTCAGTTATCAAATTTCTCATCCCCTCCTCAACCTTCATATCAGTCATCTTTTTGTGTAGTAAAAGTGGCAGCAGGGAGTTAAATGCACTCGAGAAATCAAAGAACATCGCTCGCACCGTGGTTCCGTCAGTCTCCAGAAATGAATGTACCCTATGTAACAGAGAGAGAATAGCATCATCCACCCCCAATCTATGTCGGTAAGCAAACTGAAGGGGATCGATAAAAGCATTGACCCTCGGTCTTAAGTGAGCAAGCACTAATCTTTCCAAGGCCTTCATAGCGTGAGATGTTAAGGCTAAAGGACGATAGTCATTTAGGGTTGCAGGAGAAGAAGTCTTGGGTACCAGCACCAGACAGGAAGTTTTCCATAACACAGGTACCCTCTGTGTTTGTATACTTCCATTAAATAGGCGTGTAATGACAGTACACAGCTGGTCTGCACACACTTCAAGGACACGTGAGCTGAGTCCATCTGGTCCTGCAGCTTTACCAATGTTAAGTGACTTAAACTGCCTCCTCACATCATTTTCGGATACTCTAAAATTGGTCTGCTCATCCTCCAATATCGATGTTGCAGAATTTGCACCCAGTTCCCATCCACTATCAGTTGGCATTACACATGTACTGCTAAATCTATTGAAATACTCATTCATCTCATTAGCCTTGTCCATTGTTCCTCGATCATTTTCAGGCCTCAGCTTAAGCCCAGTCAGTAATTTCATTCCTGACCAAACCTCTCTGGTATTATTGTGGGACAGTTTCTTTTCAAGTTTAATTCTGAAGGCTACAAGATTTACAATAGTTTAATCTTTAATTTAATTCTGAAGGCTGAAGATTTACAATAGTCCTCACCTAGTAATGATTATACAATGTTCTAATTTATGTTAATTCAATACTACCCACATCATTTCTACGTAACATTAGTATTATGTCTACATTGGCGCTAAATGTAATAGGTCACAAATTTTCCATTGGTGTTTATATTAAAAAAAATCTAAAATTAATGTAAAAAACCACCACATGTGTATGGTGTGTATGTGCAGAGATGGAAAATGTTTTCGATTGGGGTTGAAGTCTACTCAAATTTTTCAAGAATCTGCATTCAGAAGAATTATGTTTTTATTTTCGTAATTTGCTCCATGCAGGCAGGTGAAGCTACCATTTTTCTAAACAGTAGAAGGCAAGCAAAAGGAGTTTAAAAAAAAAATCTCATCCCTCACTTCTCAGGCAGCTCTCTCTGCTCCCTGCCCACATTCCCGGCCCAGTGTTCACTCTAGACTGGGGCTTCCAACCAAAATCAGATCCAAGAGTTCACTGTGCATACTCCGAACCTATTTGTGGTCAGAAGCCCCTGTCTTGAGTGAACACTGGGCTGCAGATAGAAAAAGCACATGAGTAAAGGAAAAGAATAGTAGTGAGCCTCACAGACATAGAAAAAATATCAAACATTTTATTGAGTAAAAACTAATTCTTGCAAAGTGCCAAAAATACCTGCTGCTTTTTAAATGTTAGAAGTTTGCACCAATCACAAACATGACATGACGTCAGGTGGGACTGCATGGGTATCCCCATAATGCCTTGTAGCTATCACATCATATATCTTTATGCAGCCAGTCAAGAGCGACTATCATAGTAAAGCTTGAGGCAGGGATTACAGTAGCCATTTTAGGGTGAATTTCTATGTTTCCTGTGATGTAGACACCATGTTATCAAAAGAAAGTACAATCCAACCTTGATAGGCCACACAGTCACAGTTTTTTTTGCCACAAGAATGGATGGACATCATCACGTCCAGGATACTGAGTGGATAATTTAAAGAATGCATGGTCACTCAGGTTTGGCATAAACCACTGACTTAGGCAAGTGAATTTTAGTCTTTGCCATGGACTTACAAGCAACAAGAAGAATGGTATGCCTGATCACACGACTAAGATGGATAATTTTTGGACATTTTTTCTTTTTCTAAATATTAAAAAAATGTCCACCTGTGCTGTGTGTTATTAAATGTAGCCAGATATGTTGAGGACACTTTGACATTACTAAGTATGTGTTAGCGTTAAGGATCCCAAAAGGGGTTCAATATAGACATAGGAGACCTCAGAACACATTTTTTTCTGAGCAACTAGAGGCATTGCAGTATTGAGATTTATGGCAAGTTGAGTAGCTGAAAACCAAATAAAAAAATTTACGATCATAGTTATTATATATATGATTGACAGATACAGCAAGTGTGTTAGAAAAGTCATTATAACAGAACAGCAGAAGCATGACTTGAAGTGTCCTGTCAATTTACTCCTAAGGAAATACAGAAAAGATTACCGTATGTGCTTTCTGAACAATGAAGTCATTATATGTGAAAAGTAAAATGTTGATAATTGAGAGGGGTTTAATAAAAAATGTATTGAGCAAGTTTTCACCTAAGATAAATATGTAGCTGTAATCCTTATGTCAGTATCCTTTGACGATGAAAGTCAAGGTTCATCAGTATGAGTCAACACAGGATTTTGTCTTTAGAATCTTCAATATCTGTCTGAATAATAGAAACATATAACGGTAGTTAATTGTTTCATAAAAGGGAGGGGAAAATGTAAGATGAAACTGAATTAACAAAGACCAAAAGGATCATATGCTCAACCATCATCCATTAGTATATGAAAACACAGTAAAAGATGGAAACATTGCTCCGTGAAACTGGAATATCTGTGCAATATTTATTTATGCAGATAAAAATGTTTTAACATTGTGGAAGTAGAAGTACTAAGCAAATATTGCATCTACTTAACATAAAAGATCTGCTCGCATTGTCCATAATATAACTGACACTTTAAGCTCAATTCAGTTTTGTTTGTCACAGTTGGTTGACATTGCATGTAAGTTAGGAACATTATATTAGGATTAGAGATGATAGAATCGACTGTGACTCCAATTTCCTGAAATTTTCTACTTAGAATATTTTGCGATTCTAAGGTTGATGATCATCACCCTTCTAAATAACGCCCTGCACAATTTTATACACTGATGAAGAGTCACAGAGTGGGTTATGTCAGGGCTACTTACATTTCTTAATAATGTCCGGCTGCTATTACATTATATGGTCAGGTGGGACTACCGAAATAAAAGATGGATGCCGGCAAGTAGCACTACTTTATGCTTTTGCAGCTCAGGAATAGGAGTTCAGAGCGCACAGCTCATTCCGTACAGGGACAGGAAAAGGGAAAAATTGGATTGTGTTGTACTATTACACTAGTGGAGAAGCACATTGAAAATGGTAGTGGTAATCAGTTTGTGAATAATGATGCATCATATGTACATTTATGCAGTCATGTGACTATGAATTAATTAATCCATGATATACCACCCTAACAGTGGCTTAATAATAGTCTTTTTTGTCATCTTCACACTGCATTTACAAACCAAAAAGACAGTTTAATATCCTGTGTCCTAATTTTACTGATAGAGAAAAATCCTGAAGCCTATGTTTGTGTGTCAGATGCACGGAAGACATATATTTATTTTAAATGCAAATCTCCAGAATCCAGAAATGTAAAATCAATTGTCCACCTCACAAATTTTGCATATTGATATGAATTTTGTTTTCTGTTTTGCACACTTCTTTGTTGGCGCAATCCAACATTACACAAGAACACACCTCCTGTATACAGCATCCAGTTGCATTTGTTTGTTTTTAGGACAAGCTTTCCTTGTCCCATTCGTTCTTTAGAAAGTACCATGGGTACATTGTAATTTTTTGAATACTTATTTTAATAATCCAATTTGTCAGCTGCATACCCCATGCTGTATTTTTGTTTCCTGGCAATGTGGCACAGGACCTGGGTGAAATGTCAGTGGATGCGCTGCTGATGAATATATTCAGATAGTTGATGATATTTTCAAAAGCTTTATTGGACAGGTTTCAAGTCAATGCGTTTCGAAGTCATACACATGACCTCTTCATCAGAACAAACCTATGGCAACAGTCAGGTTTGATCTACTTATATGCTGTGTCCTCTTTTTTTACCCTTTTTAATTCTTCCTTCCTCTTTCTTCCTCCTTCCTTCCTCTTTCTTCCTTAAAAAAAGGCAAACAGGGTACACGATTGTGTCAAAGTTCATCACACAACTTAAACAACATGAAAAAAAGGTTAAAAACCAGGGTTCTTTGTGACAAAAGATAGCTAGACTTGCCTATACTCCTGCAGCCTGAAGAATATTATTATCCCATTACTTGCCAAATTAGCAATTTTCATTTTTTTTTAAATGACAAATTTTTAATGATTTGGGGTCCTAAAGAATCAGAAACATAATTTGCCAAATTTTTTCAAGTACGGAATTTTCAGAAAAGGGCTTCCCAATATTCAATTAAAAATCACAATTATGATTTCCCGTTTTGAAAACATTCATTTTACAAACACAACGCAAAAAATTGGACCTAATTATAAAAACTATAAAATCTTAGAAGCAAAAAAATTAGGCGTCTCAATAAAAGGACATTAGTAGATAAAGGGTTAAAATTAATATTGAAAATGATCTAAAAATGTAATAAAATATAAAAACAGGGCATATTGATTATACATCTAAAACATATTTAAAATATATAGGATAGATCCTGCGATGATTTTTCCCTGGGTATACCCAAATTGGACATATATGGTCACACGCCACTTGGGAGTTATTCAGATCTACAGGCCGTATAAAGAGTCAAAAAAGAATAATCGACAAGGATCAATTGTAGTAAATAAGATTCAATCCTGTGAAGACTTGGATTCATGGTAACCAAACAACTGTTGGCAGATATGCAACAGATACAGATTTATTTGTGTGCAGGAGGAGTTTACACTTTTATGACAGTAGATGGTGATGTTGTTACTGTTATATGCTTAGTTGAATGTAATGCATATACTTGTTGTACTTTGGTTTCACTTTCTCCCCAGTAAAAGGTCCTTCAAACTTCCAGTTATCCTGAATTAAGAAGCCGATGCATGTACCTCATGTTCTGTGTAGATAAAAGTTTAAAAGTTGAATCAGAAGAAGAAGGATATATATATATATATATAGAGAGAGAGAGAGATACACAAACTGTTTAATGACAACAGGAATTATATCAGAAAAAAAGGAGAAAAAAAAGAACAAATTATCATTTTTACTATGAGTGCTCCTGTCACAATTAGGAGCTTGGGTTTCTGAAACCAATCTTTTTGTCAAACCTTCAATTAGAACGTCTGCACTTGTATTAACGAGCAGATTCTACTGCTACAAACTTCCTAGCATGTGCACCGGACTACATATATCCCAATCAGAGGGATAAAAGAACTGTAATGAATTGAATGACTTTTGTGTGCAGACAGAAAGCGGGCAGATAAAGAAAAAGGAAGTCCGTGCTGAGACTCAAAAAAAAATTCAGAAGCGAGATGGCACACAGAATGGCAAGTGATATGAAGGATCTATGTTGTGAAGATGTACCTAAATCATTCTCTTAGGAATGAAATCCCTCATGCAAAATAGCAAGTGAAGACTATAAACAGCACATGAACAGTCCTTATCTTTTGTGTTATATTATTATTATTATTGAAAACCAATTAATGGAACAGCAATGATGTGAGAATTGTTTATAAAAAAGTGTCCGTAATTTCATTGAGGTGGTAGGTGGTGCTGTCGGTTGGCCTAGGTCTTCAGTGTGTCTTTGTAACTCCACCATGTGCTTGGTCCGCACATGTTTCCACATATTTGAGGTATTGAGGTTTCTGACACTTTTTCCTCTTTTCATTTTCTAATTACACAGTTTGCATTTGACAAAGCAAATGTTATCTGCAACTGTGTCAAAAAAGGACCAGGCACTGCAAGTCTTGGGAGCGCCCATTTTGGGTTTTGGAAGATGCATGCTCCTAATGGGTGCCGAAGTGGATGCTACAGGCAACCGAGTCTGCCCCCTCCCTCTCCCTCCTTTTTTGGCCGTTCGGGGAATCGCTTCCTCAGAGCTGCTCCCGCCAATTTCCTGTACCTCACGCCATGATGGGTCAAGGACCTCATCATCTACACTACCCTCTTCAAACAACTGCTTCTCCTGGGTAGTCTTGACAGCACAGTACGCACCAGAAAGTGATACCTGAGTCTCATCATCAGATGCGTACTGACGTGTGCTGACCATAGGCATTGGCCCACCCGCCTCTTCAGAACAGAAGTAGAGATGGCTCCTGTCCAGGGCTCTCTGACTGCCTGGGCAATTTGGCAGGTGGTGAAGAGAGGTATGGGTGCTCAAGACCTGAGAGGATCTGGAACTAATTGAAGTTGATGCGTTAGCTGCCATCCATCCGACAACGGCTTCAATTTGGTCCTCCCGCAGCAGTGGGGTGCGGCGAGCTCCTACAAAGCTGCGCATAAAGGACTGTTCCCTGGTAAAACTGGGGGATGCTGAGTCACTGGTGCCCGCAGCAGGCAAAGAATCCCCACGTCCTCTCCCTGCAGAAACTTCACGCCCATGACCCCGTGCCTTACTCCCTGCCTTCTTCATCTTGGTAGACTGATAAAGATAGGCAGAAAAGTACTAAAGGCTTAGCCTGCTTTTTTCTGAACAGCTGCTAACAGGTATAAGAAACACTAATTTTATAAAGTGTGTACTAGACTTTAATATGAGCTAAAGTGGCCTACACAACTGTAAAGTGGAGTGTTTGGTGAACTTTATTTCCTTTTTTTACACAAAAAGACACTGGATGTGCCCTAAGATGTAAAACTGATAGTATCACAAACTTTTTGAAGCTATTACAATGCAGGAGGGTAATGGAGCGCCCCCAAGGGGTAGGGGTACTCGGTACCGGGTCCTTCAGGTTCACGGGGGGATGTCACGATGGCTGACCCGGTCCGTGGCCCTGGGATGTCGGTATTAAAGGGAAAGGTCTTTAAAGTGTAAATGTTCGTGACGCCACCTGTGGTATTCGGTCAGGGTGACCGACGCTGCTTTAAGGGGTCCGCTGGGGTGATGTTATGGCAGCTAGATGGTAAACCTTGCAACACGTGAAGTGTATCCCCAGGGCTTCCCAGTGTGTAGGTGGTGGATGTTGAGAGGCACAGTGAAGAACGAAGACACAAGGTTGCAGTCTCTTTACCTTTTACTGAAGGTTTCAGCATCCACAGTCCAGAGCACCAGACCACAGGGCAGGCAGAGTCCTGCCGGTTTGGAGGCAAATCCAGAGTCCCCTTGTCCAGGTAGAAATCAGTAGCCTTCCTCTAGCGCCGTGTGTTGTCGTAACTTACTGTTAATCTTCTCATAAGGTCCTCACAACTGTTGAAGATGTTATAGATGTTATGTCTCTCTCTCTGTCCCCTGTTGTGAATTCTGTGGCTGAGTTCACTTCTGTGGTCACAAGTGGTATTGCAGTCTCTGGGCTTCCTCCCTCAGGTGTTTTGGTGAGCTCGTTGGCTGCCTTGCTTTTTAGCTCCACCTGAGTCTGTCTTCCTTGCTCCTTGTCAATGTTCCAGTGTTGGATCTGAGCTACTGCATCTTTCCTTGGGCCTGCTGCTCTGCTAGATAAGTGCTTCAAGTTTGTTTTCTGTTTTTTCTGTCCAGCTTGTTATTATCTTTTGCTGGAAGCTCTGAGAAGCAAAGGGGTGCACCGCCGTGCTGTTAGTTCGGCACGGTGGGTCTTTTTTGCCCCTTTGCGTGGTTTTCGTTTTAGGGTTTTTTGTAGACTGCATAGTTCTCTTTGCTGTCCTCGCTCTGTCTAGAATATCGGGCCTCACTTTGCTGAATCTATTTCATTCCTACGTTTGTCTTTTCATCTTGCTAACAGTCATTATATGTGGGGGCTGCCTATTCCTTTGGGGTATTTCTCTGAGGTAAGTCAGGCTTGTATTTCTATCTTCAGGCTAGTCAGCTCCTCAGGCAGTGCCGAGTTGCATAGGTAGTTGATAGGCGCAATCCACTGCTGCTTCCAGTTGTGTGAGGACAGTTCAGGTACTGCAGTCTACAGAGATTCCACGTCTCAGAGCTCGTCCTATTGTTTTGGGTTTTTGCCAGATCTCTGTATGTGCGCTGATTACTGCACGCTGTGTTGCCTGATTGCCAGCCATAACAGTACAAGGAGCCAATTCAATGATTTCCAATAGAGGGAAAAAAGAAATCCTGACATCATTTTTTTTTCTTAGCTCTGTCTTCAGTCTTTTTTTTCCCCTAGACATTAGAGTGCTTCAGGACACAGCTGTGGACATGGATATTCAGGCTCTGTGCTCCTCAATGGATAATCTCGTTGTAAATGTACAAAAGATTCAAGATACTATTGATCAGAAATCGATGCTAGAACCAAGAATTCCGATTCCTGATTTGTTTTTTGGTGACAGAACTAAGTTCCTGAGCTTCAGAAATAATTGTAAGCTATTTTTGGCCTTGAAACCTCATTCTTCTGGTAATCCTATTCAACAGGTTTTGATTATTATTTCTTTTTTGCGCGGCGACCCACAGGACTGGGCGTTTTCTCTTGCACCAGGAGATTCTGCATTGAGTAATGTTGATGCATTTTTCCAGGCGCTGGGATTGCTTTACGATGAGCCTAATTCAGTGGATCAAGCTGAGAAAAATCTGCTGGCTTTATGCCAGGGTCAGGATGATGTAGAAGTATATTGTCAGAAATTTAGAAAATGGTCAGTACTCACTCTGTGGAATGAATCTGCACTAGCGGCTTTGTTCAGAAAGGGTCTCTCTGAAGCTCTTAAGGATGTAATGGTGGGATTTCCTATGCCTGCTGGTTTGAATGAGTCTATGTCCTTGGCCATTCAGATCGGTCGTCGCTTGCGCGAGCGTAAATCTGTGCACCATCTGGCGGTATTGTCTGAGAGTAAGCCTGAGCCTATGCAGTGCAACAGGACTATGACTAAAGTAGAACGGCACGAACACAGACGTCTGAACAGACTGTGTTTCTATTGTGGTGATTCTACTCATGCTATTTCTAATTGTCCTAAACGCACTAGGCGGTTCGATAGCTCTGCCGTTATTGGTACTGTACAGTCCAAATTCCTTTTGTCCATTACCTTAATGTGCTCTTTGTCATCATATTCTGTCATGGCGTTTGTGGATTCAGGCGCTGCCCTGAATCTGATGGATTTGGATTATGCTAAACGTTGTGGATTTTTCTTGGAGCCTTTGCGGTGTCCTATTCCGTTGAGAGGAATTGATGCTACACCTCTGGCCAAGAATAAGCCTCAGTACTGGGCCCAGCTGACCATGTGCATGGCTCCTGCACATCAGGAAGTTATTCGCTTTTTGGTACTGCATAATTTGCATGATGTGGTCGTGTTGGGGTTGCCATGGCTACAAACCCATAATCCAGTATTGGATTGGAACTCTATGTCGGTAACCAGCTGGGGTTGTCAGGGAGTACATGGTGATGTTCCATTTTTGTCTATTTCGTCATCCATTCCTTCTGACATCCCAGAGTTCTTGTCGGACTTTCAGGATGTATTTGAAGAGTCCAAGTCTGATGCCCTTCCTCCGCATAGGAATTGTGATTGTGCTATCGATTTGATTCCTGGTAGTAAATTCCCTAAGGGTCGTTTATTTAATTTGTCCGTACCTGAACACACCGCTATGCGCAGTTATGTGAAGGAGTCCCTGGAGAAGGGACATATTCCCCCATCGTCGTCACCATTGGGAGCAGGGTTCTTTTTTGTAGCCAAGAAGGATGGTTCGCTAAGACCGTGTATTGATTACCGCCTTCTTAATAAGATCACTGTTAAGTTTCAGTATCCCTTGCCATTGATTTCTGACTTGTTTGCTCGGATTAAGGGGGCTAGTTGGTTTACTAAGATTGATCTTCGTGGTGCGTATAATCTGGTGAGAATCAGGCAGGGAGATGAATGGAAAACGGCATTTAATACGCCCGAGGGTCATTTTGAGTATCTGGTGATGCCGTTCGGACTTGCCAATGCTCCATCTGTTTTTCAGTCTTTTATGCATGACATTTTCCGTGAGTATCTGGATAAATTCTTGATTGTTTACTTGGATGACATTTTGATCTTCTCAGATGATTGGGAGTCTCATGTAAAGCAAGTCAGAATGGTTTTCCAGGTACTGCGTGCTAATTCCTTGTTCGTGAAGGGATCAAAGTGTCTCTTCGGTGTGCAGAAAGTTTCATTTTTGGGGTTCATCTTTTCCCCTTCTACTATCGAGATGGATCCGGTTAAGGTTCAGGCCATCCAGGATTGGACTCAGCCGACATCTCTAAAAAGTTTGCAGAAATTCCTGGGCTTTGCTAATTTTTATCGTCGCTTCATCTGTAATTTTTCTAGCATTGCCAGACCATTGACCGATTTGACCAAGAAGGGTGCTGATTTGGTTAATTGGTCTTCTGCTGCCGTGGAAGCTTTTCAGGAGTTGAAGCGTCGTTTTTGCTGTGCCCCTGTGTTGTGTCAACCTGATGTTTCTCTTCCGTTCCAGGTCGAGGTTGATGCTTCTGAGATTGGTGCAGGGGCGGTTTTGTCACAGAGAGGTTCTGGTTGCTCAGTGTTCAAACCATGTGCTTTCTTTTCCAGGAAATTTTCTGCTGCTGAGCGTAATTATGATGTGGGCAACCGAGAGTTGCTGGCCATGAAGTGGGCATTCGAGGAGTGGCGTCATTGGCTTGAGGGTGCTAAGCATTGCGTGGTGGTTTTGACTGATCATAAGAACCTTACTTATCTTGAGTCTGCCAAGCGCTTGAATCCTAGACAGGCCCGTTGGTCGTTATTTTTTGCTCGTTTTGATTTTGTGATTTCATACCTTCCGGGCTCTAAAAATGTGAAGGCGGATGCTCTGTCTAGGAGTTTTGTGCCCGACTCTCCGGGGTTATCTGAGCCGGCGAGTATCCTCAAGGAAGGAGTCATTGTGTCTGCCATCTCCCCTGATTTGCGGAGAGTGTTGCAGAAATTTCAGGCTAATAAACCTGATCGTTGTCCGGCCGAGAAACTGTTCGTCCCTGATAGGTGGACTAGTAAAGTTATCTCTGAACTTCATTGTTCGGTGCTGGCCGGTCATCCAGGAATCTTTGGTACCAGGGAGTTGGTTGCTAGATCCTTCTGGTGGCCATCTCTGTCGCGGGATGTGCGTGCTTTTGTGCAGTCCTGTGGAATTTGTGCTAGGGCTAAGCCCTGCTGTTCACGTGCCAGTGGGTTGCTTTTGCCCTTGCCGGTCCCGAAGAGGCCTTGGACACATATTTCGATGGATTTCATTTCTGACCTTCCCGTTTCTCAAAAGATGTCTGTCATTTGGGTGGTCTGTGATCGCTTTTCTAAAATGGTCCATCTGGTGCCCTTGGTTAAATTGCCTTCCTCCTCTGATTTGGTGCCTTTGTTCTTCCAGCATGTGGTTCGTTTACATGGCATTCCTGAGAATATTGTTTCTGACAGAGGTTCCCAGTTTGTCTCGAGGTTCTGGCGAGCCTTTTGTGGTAGGATGGGCATTGACCTATCTTTTTCCTCGGCCTTCTTTCCTCAGACTAATGGCCAGACCGAACGAACCAATCAGACCTTGGAAACATATCTGAGATGTTTTGTTTCCGCTGACCAGGATGATTGGGTGTCATTTTTGCCGTTGGCTGAGTTCGCCCTTAATAATCGCGCCAGCTCGGCTACCTTGGTCTCTCCATTTTTCTGCAATTCTGGGTTCCATCCTCGTTTCTCTTCAGGACAGGTTGAGTCTTCGGACTGTCCTGGTGTGGATTATGTGGTGGACAGGTTGCAGCAGATCTGGACTCAGGTAGTGGACAATTTGACCTTGTCCCAGGAGAAGGCTCAGCTTTTCGCTAATCGCAGACGCCGTGTGGGACCCCGACTTCGTGTTGGGGATCTGGTTTGGTTATCTTCTCGTCATATACCTATGAAGGTTTCCTCTCCTAAATTTAAACCTCGTTTTATTGGTCCGTATAGGATTTCTGAGATTCTCAATCCGGTGTCTTTTCGTCTGACCCTCCCAGACTCCTTTTCCATACATAATGTATTCCATAGGTCGTTGTTGAGGAGATACGTGGCACCTATGGTTCCATCTGTGGAGCCTCCTGCCCCTGTTTTGGTGGAGGGGGAATTGGAGTATATTGTGGAGAAGATTTTGGATTCTCGTGTCTCTAGACGGAAACTCCAGTATCTGGTCAAATGGAAGGGTTATGCTCAGGAAGATAATTCCTGGGTTTTTGCCTCTGATGTCCATGCCCCAGATCTTGTTCGTGCCTTTCATGTGGCTCATCCTGGTCGGCCTGGGGGTTCTGGTGAGGGTTCGGTGACCCCTCCTCAAGGGGGGGGTACTGTTGTGAATTCTGTGGCTGAGTTCACTTCTGTGGTCACAAGTGGTATTGCAGTCTCTGGGCTTCCTCCCTCAGGTGTTTTGGTGAGCTCGTTGGCTGCCTTGCTTTTTAGCTCCACCTGAGTCTGTCTTCCTTGCTCCTTGTCAATGTTCCAGTGTTGGATCTGAGCTACTGCATCTTTCCTTGGGCCTGCTGCTCTGCTAGATAAGTGCTTCTAGTTTGTTTTCTGTTTTTTCTGTCCAGCTTGTTATTATCTTTTGCTGGAAGCTCTGAGAAGCAAAGGGGTGCACCGCCGTGCTGTTAGTTCGGCACGGTGGGTCTTTTTTGCCCCTTTGCGTGGTTTTCGTTTTAGGGTTTTTTGTAGACTGCATAGTTCTCTTTGCTGTCCTCGCTCTGTCTAGAATATCGGGCCTCACTTTGCTGAATCTATTTCATTCCTACGTTTGTCTTTTCATCTTGCTAACAGTCATTATATGTGGGGGCTGCCTATTCCTTTGGGGTATTTCTCTGAGGTAAGTCAGGCTTGTATTTCTATCTTCAGGCTAGTCAGCTCCTCAGGCAGTGCCGAGTTGCATAGGTAGTTGATAGGCGCAATCCACTGCTGCTTCCAGTTGTGTGAGGACAGTTCAGGTACTGCAGTCTACAGAGATTCCACGTCTCAGAGCTCGTCCTATTGTTTTGGGTTTTTGCCAGATCTCTGTATGTGCGCTGATTACTGCACGCTGTGTTGCCTGATTGCCAGCCATAACAGTCCCCCAGATGGATAGGACAAACCCGTATGACCGGTGGCTTGAGGCATTTTACAGGGACTCTATCATGCCCCAGCCTCTAAGGGGTGCCACCTTGCCTCCTGGGTGTAGGTAGGGGTGGACAGGTAACGAGAAATTAGCTGTCCTGCCGGTCTCTGGAGCAAGGCATAAAGGATCGTTGCTCCCTCGGTGTTCCGGCTACCGGGATCCTGCACCTCAGAAGGAGGCAGCCTGTGTAGGACAGAACTCCTCTGATAGCCACCTCCTACGACTTCTTCACCCTTTCTACAATACAGTTCTCCTTCAGTGTCTCTTTCTGGAAGCTGCCGCACTTAGGGCAGGCACAGCTCTGTGTCCTTCTGTCTCGGCCTCTGACAGGAACCCACCACTGTCATGGACCAATTACCCGAGCGAAGCTCAGGCAGCAACTGACTAACTTCCTCCCCAGGCAACCAGTTTTGACTAAGTGTGAAGAGTGCCCTAATAAATAGGAGCAGAGCTCCCCCTGGCGGCCTGGAGTGCGAAATGTGTTACATGTTTGTGATACCTGGTTTCAGTTGTCCTTCTTTGCCTCCAAACGTAGCACCACTCCCCCTAGAGGAGAATGATATTACTGCAATGACCAGGACCCTGGGGTGCTACAGTAACCTACAATGCAATAGATGAGGCTCCAAAAAATAGGCTAATACTAATCTGGCTGGGGCTGCAGGGCACAAGCCAGCAGAAAGGCTCCTCTACCTACTCCTATATAGTGTTTGCAAGCAATCTAGCTGGATACGGATGGAACCACACTAATAGGAGAAATCAGGAAAAATGAGCAGCACTAATGCAAAAAATGACGATGTATGAGGCAGTTATGCACGCTGAGCGGATTACAACCAGAGGTGGCTGCAGAACACACTACAGCGTGAGCTGCACTCACACACAGAGACCTCACAGACAGCCGTGAACAGTGCAGAGAACTGTGCACTAGCGCTGCAAGGCTGCAGAAAGGCTCATCTATCTACTCCTATATAGTGTTTGCAAGCAATCTAGCTGGATACGGATGGAACCACACTAATAGGAGAAATCAGGAAAAATGAGCAGCACTAATGCAAAAAAGGACAATGTATGTATGAGGCAGTGACGCACGCTGAGCGGACTATAACCGGAGGTGACTGCAGAACACACTACAGCGTGAGCTAAACTCACACACAGAGACCTCGCAGACAGCTGTGAACAGTGCTGCAAGGCAAAAGAAATCTTCTCACACAGCGGTTGCTAAAGTAGCCTGGGTAAAGCACAATAAAGCAAATCGCTAGCTCAAACTGTCCCTCAGAGTCAGAACAGCAGCGTCCTGTCCCTTAGTAAATTCACAGCAGAGTGAACCCAAAATGGCGGTTTTGGTGGCTTTTATAGTGCATCATGACATCATTTCAGTAGCCAATCACAGCCATGCCATTAGTTAACGTACCTAACATGCCTAACAGGATGTGCCCACACTTCTTAGGATCCTCATTGGCTGAATAAAACCAAACTGGCTCATTGCATTATGGGAACTTCTGATTCCGGTTTTGATATTCTAAAAGTATCAGAACTCAGTATCAGAACTCTGATACAGCGAATATTGGTTGATGGCCGATATTTCAGTATCGGAATGCTCAACACTACTCTTCACCATCTCCCACTAAACGGAGGGGAACTTTTGCAGAGCTCTTCCCAGGTGCCAATAGCAGGTTGGCTCGAGGCTTGGCACACTGGCCACAGTTGAGTCAAACACACCAATAAACCAAGAAGGCTGAGATGAACCTAACAAACTTGGAAGGTCAGGTAGCATAAGCAGGGATGCAGGAACCAGAGAACACAAAAAACTAGAGGCAGAGAGAAATCAAAGATACATTCATCAAAGAGTTACCAACCATACCAGTAAAGTGAAACTGAATAATCAGCCGTGAAGAAGAGGACATGTTGGGTTTAAATATTCCTCTCATGGATCACCTGACCCTGATTAGAAAACAGCCAATCCACCCTCTGCCCAGCAAAACAGAGAAAGTGGTGAGTAGGGTGGAGAGAAAGGAACCTCCCACAACATACCTCAACCAGATGACATATGATCTCATATCTCCTGGCAACTGCTGATGATAGGATACCCCTTAATATCATCAGGGCTGGGATCAATGGCATCCTGCCTCCCAAACACACCATGCCCTGAGTCAAGTCCCATGGAGCGGAGTACACGGAAACGGCAGGGTCCTGCACCAACCCTGAATCCCGAAGTTGACTACCCATCCCTCACAACCAGAGAGTGGCGAGAAGCAACTCATCGGGGAACAGGAGTATGACTTGAAGCACGAGGGGCATGCTTGCATTGCAGGGCAAAGCCTTACAGTTTTTAACATTTTCATTTGTTCCAACTCCCTGGTCCCCCAACGTTTAGCTGTTTCCATTTCCAGCAGCAACCAGATGTAAATAATATATGAAGCTAACAGCACCACACTGTAACACTGTTTATTGACTGCTCCCAGGTACTGCATATCAGTTCCTATTTCTGTAGGTTCCTCTGGCACTACACGCAGCCTCTCCTCACCCTGTCCTTCTTCTTTCATTCTCTCTTTGGTAAAGGGTTTTGTCAGTCCATCTCTACATGACAAGTCTCTAGCTGAAAACTCGGCGTAATTATTTTACCCTTTTGACACTATCACCTCAGTTGATGCCAGACGTTTCCTCCTACAATCTAACACTTCTGAGGCCATATTTCATTGCGATCAGCAATATTGACTTGTTTTGGGGGCACCACCTCACACTATGGCCCAATCAATATAAAAAAATTGACCAACCGGCACCAGACATAAAGGGAGGCAACTGTTGAGACTCACCAGTCAGCATTTAGCCAAACCATAGAGACTGTACAGAGATACACAGCGCCTTCTGTCTCTAGTACCCTATAAAACATTAATGTGCCTTCATGTGATGCTATATCAAAGATATATTTTCCTCTCGAAACAGTGCTTCTATAAGCACACACTTCTTCTGGAGCACAATAGAATATGGAGCCTTTTTTTTGAGGGGGGGAGGTTTCATAAGTCCTCCAAATGCTTTATAAAAGTATAGTAAAACACCATAATCTTCTATTGGTGCTCTGCTTTAGCTTCAACTTGGGAAAGTAGCAGAATATTAATAAGACCTTAATTTGCTCTAAGATTAATACATATTTGTTAAGTTGTAAATAGACAAATTTAATCCAAGAGGAGTTGTGACCATCTACTATATAATTGTCTAAGGGTCACTTCCATCTGTCTGTCTGTCTGCCATGGATATTCATTGGTCGTGGCCTCTGTCTGTCCTGGAAATCCAAGTCGCTGATTGGTTGCGGCAAAACAGCCATGACCAATCAGCGACGGGCACAGACCGGAAGAAAATGGCCGCTCCATACTCCCCGCAGTCAGTGTCCCCGGCGCCTCTCCATACTCCCCGCTCCATACTCTCTGCGGCGCAGTCAGTGTCCCCGGCGCTGCTCCATACTCCCCGCTCCATACTCCCTGCGGTGCAGTCAGTGTCCTAGGTGCCGCTCCATACTCCCTGCGGCACAGTCAGTGTTCCCGGTGCCGCTCCATACTCCCCGCTCCATACTCCCCGCGGCGCAGTCAGTGTCCCCGTCGCCCGCTCCATACTCCGCGCTCCATACTCCCCACGGTGCAGTCAGTGTCCTCGGCGCCGCTCCATACTCCCCGCTCCATATTCCCCGTGGCACAGTTAGTGTCCCCGGCGCCGCTCCATACTCCCCGCTCCATACTCCCTGTGGTGCAGTTAGTGTCCGCGGCACCGCTCCATACTCCCTGCTCCATACTCCCCATGGCGCAGTCAGTGTCCCCGGCGCCGCTCCATACTCTCCGCTTCATACTCCCCGCGGCGCAGTCAGTGTCCCTGATGCCCGCTCCATACTCCCCACTCCATAATCCCCACGGCGCAGTCAGTGCCCCCGGCGCCCGATCCATACTCCCCGCTCCATAATCCCCGCATGTAAAGTAAGCTGCGGAGACACCATCACGTGTTTCTCAACACAAGCAATGAATAGCCAGGCCTTTCCCCGGGAAGGAACAACCACAGGAAGGGCAGCATTCAATAAAGGAAAACCACCTATGCCAAGCATGGTATCCATCTACAGACAGCTGTTTCGGGGTTTTGCCCCTCATCAGTGTGGAGTAGGAAACTGGCTATTAGGAGCAGTGCCTAGTAAAAGGCTGTGAAGGTACAGATGAATGACCTCGGGGAGACCAAAACATCCAACACCACGGAGACACCATCACGTGTTTCTCAACGCAGTGATCCAGAACACTGCCCCCATCCCTTATGGGAAATATGCAAATGCATGTAAAGTAAGCTGCGGAGACACCATCACGTGTTTCTCAACGCAAGCAATGAATAGCCAGGCCTTTCCCCGGGAAGGAACAACCACGGGAAAGGCAGCATCCAATAGAGGAAAACATCCAATAAAGGAAAACCACCTATGCCAAGCATGGTATCCATCCACAGACAGCTGTTTCGGGGATGGATACCATGCTTGGCATAGGTGGTTTTCCTTTATTGGATGTTTTCCTTTATTGGATGCTGCCCTTCCCGTGGTTGTTCCTTCCCGGGGAAAGGCCTGGCAATTCATTGCTTGCGTTGAGAAACACGTGATGGTGTCTCCGCAGCTTACTTTACATGCATTTGCATATTTCCCATAAGGGATGGGGGCAGTGTTCTGGATCACTGCGTTGAGAAACACGTGATGGTGTCTCCGTGGTGTTGGATGTTTTGGTCTCCCCGAGGTCATTCATCTGTACCGTCACAGCCATAATCCCCGCAGTCCCCCGCATACTCCCCTCCGGTCACCGCTCACACAGGGTTAATGCCAGCGGTAACGGACCATGCTATGCCGCGGGTAACGCACTCCGTAACCGCTGCTATTAACTCTGTGTGACCAAGATTTTACTATTGATGCTGCCTATGCAGCATCAATAGTAAAAAGATGTAATGTTAAAAATAATAAAAAAACAAGAAACCTGCTATTCTCAGCTTCCGTCCGCTCCCAGAGATGCGTTGCAAACTTACCCAGAAGACTTAGCGGTCTCGCGAGACCGCTAAGTCATCTGGGTAATTTCGCAATGCACGCTGGGAACGGAAGATGGCGGCTGCATCGCACAGCTTTTTAACAGGGATATGGTGCACACACTGCTAAATACTGCGTGGGAAGTGTTATATACCTACGTGACTGGCCAATATACTACGTGACTGGGCAATATACTACGTGGCTGGGCCATATACTACGTTGATGTGCAATATACTACGTCGCTGGGCAATATACTACGTCGCTGGGCAATATACTACGTCGATGGGCAATATACTACGTGACTGGGCAATATACTACGTCGCTGGGCAATATACTACGTCGATGGGCAATATACTACGTGACTGGGCAATATACTACGTCACTGGGCAATATGCTATGTCGCTGGGCAATATACTATGTCGCTGGGCAATATACTACGTGACTGGGCAATATACTACGTGACTGGGCAATATACTACGTCGCTGGGCAATATACTACGTTGATGGGCAATATACTATGTGACTGGGCAATACACTACGTGACTGGGCAATATACTACGTCGATGGGCAATACACTACGTGACTGGGCAATATACTACGTGACTGGGCAATATACTAGGTGACTGGGCAATATACTATGTGACTGGGCAATATACTACGTGGCTGGGCAATATACTATGTGACTGGGCAATATACTACGTGGCTCTGTGCTGAATACTATATTGCTGGGCAATATACTACGTGACTGGGCAATATACTACGTCGCTGGGCAATATACTCCATCGCTGGGCAATATACTACGTCGTTAGGCAATATACTACATGACTGGGCAATATATAACGTGGCTCTGTGCTGAATACTACGTCGCTGAGCAATATACTACGTGGCTGGGCAATATACTATGTGGCTGTGCAATATGCTATGTCGCTGGGCAATATACTACGTGACTGGGCAATATACTATGTGACTGGGCAATATACTATGTGACTGGGCAATATACTACGTGGCTGTGCAATATACTACGTGGCTGTGCAATATACTATGTGACTGGGCAATATACTATGTGACTGGGCAATATACTACGTGGCTGTGCAATACACTACGTGGCTGGGCAATATACTACGTGACTGGGCAATATACTACGTGGTTGGGCAATATACTACGTGACTGGGCAATATACTACGTGGACATGCATATTCTAGAATACCCAATGCGTTAGAATCGGGCCACCATCTAGTCACTAAAATAAAGGGCAAACTGACAGCCTCTTTTTCCAGGCCTCAATTCAGATGAGCGATGTCTTTTTGTGCTGTTTATTACATGTAAAGCTGGTTTATTTTGCTCCATATTTAGCAGTCTTTGCAAGTCATATTCTCTTGGGTAGTTAAGCAAAACTGTACAGCACATGGAGACAAAAATATCACAACTGACCAAATCTTGGGCACAATCACTCATGAATCTTCATGAGCTTTTTATCAATAATGGGTCTTCCTGAAACCCATTATCATATTCCTGTAGACATTCTAAAACTGTTCCTGCAGTGGCTATCACTGAAAGAACATCTTGGGGCTTATATGACACGCTAAATGTCTTGGGCAGGCCTGTGTTCTTTCTTTTACCAAGGGAAGTCATTTTTCCATTTGCGCATGCCTATTTCTGTAAGGGTCTATAGTACAATGTATTTCTCCTACATTCATTAGGTATTGCATTCCCTGTGGCCTCTTCTAAGTGTGGATTAGCTTTGAGAAGCAGGACTGCAGCGAAAGATACAGGTGAGCAACGAGATTTCTGATTCCATAGGATTGTTGTTATTTTATGGAACAGTATTAGTAATATACAATAATTTAAGGAATAGACTAAATTATGTTTTATTTTATTATTTCACTAGTGTGATTTTGTATTTGCCTTAATGCCAATACAAGTGTAGGAAAAAAGTTAGATTTGGTGTGAGACATAGTGAAGTTTATGTGATTTATTAATATTTAGGAAATAAAGTTCTTGTTTGACGATGCTTTGGACCCAGTAAAATACATAGTGCTGTAGAAGGTGCTCTACAATAATAATAATTATATTATTTATTGATATAGCACCATTGATTCCATAGTGCTGTACATGAGAATGGGTTAAACACAAAATACAGATATCACTTACAATAAAAAACTAACAATGGTAGACTGGTCCTTGCGGGCTTACATTCTACGATAATGAGGCTAAGGCCAAGGTCACACAACCGCTTTACTCTCATCCATGAAAATTGGTCTGATTATGCTAATCACAGTCTTATCAGAGGGTGATCAGAGTGTAACCTGATTTTCTTGGAGGTGGAGAAAAAAAAAGTTTCCCCTCCTTCTCTATTCAGTCTGTCCTTGAAAATCGGACAGACTGACAGCATGTGCACACTGTAAGGATTCAGAAGTCTGTAGTCACATGAGGTGACTACAGACTTTCAACACTAGACCGGACAACCATTTTAATTTTCCTGACCACTAGAACTGAGACCAGAGCCCACAATTCCTCCTCACTGCACAACCACACTGAAAAGAAGTTGAATAAAGAGGCAGTCAGTATGTGCTGAGCCTATATCTGTCTGTGGGACTGAGGCAGACATGCTAGTGAACAGTGGCAGTCCTATCAATTATACATTATTATCTATTCTATGGAGAAGTGATAAAACGAAATCTTGGAAAAACCCTTGAAGTGATATGTCATGTAATTGTCTCTCAACCAATACAGCCATTGGGCATGGTAGTCAAGAAAGCAGACATGCTTAATTATGCCTGCATTCTAGGGTGCCAGGCATTTTTTTTAGCTGGGCCAACATTTGGCTGGAAGTGAAGGGAATTCGAGCTAAAGTTAATGATCTTATGGCACCAACAGGTTTTATCTGAGGGAGACAACCCCTTTACTGGTCTATATAACCAATAAGCTCGCTGTGTATATTAAATCTATAATAGAAAATCGATCAACAGTCAGTGATTGCGTGATAAGATTACGTGGAGTCCATCATTGCCTGCGATGACTGCTGCCTCCATCACTGTTGATTATATACCGTATACACCATAAGAAACTAAAAGGTTTACAGAGTGAAAATTGAAAGGATGACAATTAAATTGGCTATGGGCATCTGCACCAGAATTATCAAAGCAGGGTCATCTGCAGAACGTCGCTCATCATTCAACCATTTTCCACTGTGTCTTAGGTTGTGATTTTAACTATCTTGCTACTTCCATCTAGTAGCAACCATGAAAATAAACATCCCTCCTTATCCTTTCATTTAAGGGGAAAGGTTAGTATTGAACCTCCCATTCAAATTTCTACTGAGCCTTGTCTTCTGCAATCACATGCTAATGAGCTGGTGCTCCATGACAGCTGCTCCTTGCAGAAGTCATTCTGTCATTAGAAACATTTGCGGTCTTTGACATTTTAATTCCTTTGAAATAATTAGAAATCTTTACAGACAATAGTTTTATAAACGTGTTATTTTCAGTCTAATTGATTGAAATGAATGAAACGTCACAATAAAATGCATTCATTCCATTTTATCATCAATGTATATGACTAAGGCATACAGAAAAGCATATGATATACCATCCATTAACAAACATTGTACAAACCTAAATATCTCCTTTTACATAGCGTAAAAATCACAATATCTGACTTAGCAGTCACCGGAAGAAATTTACCCAATATACAAAATTTATACTAATCTCATTATCCTGTCTCATTATCATGCAGCTCTCTGCTGCCATCTTTCCCCACATCTACCACAGTAAGCAGTAAACCCATTTCCATAGCGTCAATGGATCATAGTGTTACAACCTGGTAATTTCAGTATTTGGGTTTCCAAATGTACAACGTGCTCACATCTCACGCAGCAGTATGCACCCTCAGACAGCTGTTCAAGGATTGCATACATGTGACAAGATGTACACTGGATGGCATTGTTAATAATAGATCACATTTTACTAATAGGGTTTGCACAAGACAGAAATTTAAAAAAAATATATAATATAAAAAGAGAATTAATGCATGTCACTCCCTTCTAAATTTTCCAAATCCAGACACTGTATCTCAAGTTGTGCTTAAACCAAACCACACTTAGAGCAAACCACTCACAAGCTCGTTTACTCACTATTTCAGTTGACTTTCCGAAGCTGCAATGCAACCTGCAACTCACTGCACTGTCTGCAATACCAAACAGGAGGGAAAAAAAACATGAGCAGGTTTTCCACCTCATGCTTGTATTTCATATGTATAAGAGAGCTAGTCTTGACTTACAAGCTCAAGGACAACTAAGATTTTAAGATAGAGAGCGTAGAAAAGAAAAACAGTGAAAGTCATATAAGTGCCTGAAATTGTGTTATTCCTCATATACATGTAAAGGTCGGCCAGGGCAGTAGTCATGGCTAGGTTTCTCTGGCAAGATATACCCTGGCCTCCTTTTACAGAAAACTGATTTCTCTTGTACTCTACTTGCCTCTTCATTCCTGGTGCCCATGGTGCTCCTTTTCATGGGGGTCGCCTTTGGCCTCACTCAAATGAACAGAGACACAGTTTAAATATAACTCAAAATGCAAAACTTTACTTTCAGAACTTCGCAGCACATCCAGATACATTCTATCATCGGCGACAGCTTCCACATTGTACATTACTGCATCTTTCCCTTCTCTTCTCTTCCTAACACACGGCTCAATGTCAAGTCGTACCATCTTGTACATTTTTTTGGCCTCCTCATCATATGGGTTCACAACATCCTGGGGATCCCTCATCCGTTTCGCACCAGCACCAAAGGAGTCTACCCATGCTAGCAATCTCCACATCTTGAGCGACCCGGCTGCCTGTCCTGCCGTGTCCTGTTCTGCAGTCTTCTTTTCTGGGAATCTCTGTCCCCTGTCAGTGATGCTGTCACTTTTTTAGCTGTCTTGCTATTTCTGGATGGCTGGGCCCTTCCTTCAACGTTACAGGGTATTGGTCAGCTCTGGCATATTGCCCATCCGAGCACTGTAGGCTTCCCGCCCCAACTGATGCCAAACTAGGAATTCCTATTTTCTTATTCCCCAACAAACCCCTCCTATGGTTAACTATTTATAGGGTGACTAGACTAAGGACTCTTTACACCTATCTAGTGGCTTTAGCACTAACCGCCCTGTCCCTATAATATACATTGTGCAGCAAGAAGATATGTGACGCATATATATATATATATATATATATATATATATATAAAAAGCAGCATACATTATTACTAGTGATGAGTGAGTATACTCGTTGCTCGGGTTTTCCCTAGCATGCTAGGGTGGTCTCCGAGTATTTGTGACTACTCAGAGAGTTAGTTTTTGTTGAAGCAGCTGCACTACTTACTCATAGTGGCCTTTGTAGTTGGTTATCACCAATATAGGTGACAGTACTTATGTGGGTTTTTGTATTTGCCTATGGCATTTATGTCCCTCTTTTTGTGGATTTACTGCACTTTTCTTGATTTGTAGTTATGTGTTTTATATATGTTTTTAATACGTCTCAAATAAATTGTAATTTTTATCTGGTACCATAGTGTGGATTTATCTATACCTTTGTTCACACCATATGTGAGAGATATTGTGCTATTGGGTACTGTACCTTCCGTTTGGGAGGAATGTCAGATTTTGAGAGTAATCATTGTGAATACTAGATATAATGGGACATACACCTTCCAAAAAGGTCAGTTTTTGTCTCATCAGTCCACAGAGTATTCTCCCAAAAGTCTTAGGGATTATCAAGATGTTTTCTGTCAAAACTGAGATGAGCCTTTATGTCCTTATTGCTCAGCAGTGGTTTCGTCTTCGAACTTTGCAAAGCAGGACGTTTTTGCCCAGTCTCTTTCTTATGGTGGAATCATGAACAATGATATTAACTGAGGCAAGGGAAGCCTACAATTCTTTGGATGTTGTTGTGATTTCTTTTGTTATCTCATGGATGAGTTGTTGCTGAGCTCTTGGGGTAAATTTTGTTGACTGGCCCCTCCTGGCAACAGGTAACAGAGGTAACTGGTAGAAGGAAAGTCAGCTCACCACATTCAGATGCACTCTGATTAGACAGGGATCATTGCACGGAGCCGTCCTAGTCTGGTACGTGATAGCAGCAAACAAAAGAAAGATGGTGGTTCTCCAGTGAAGACAAATCCAAATAAAAGTGACCTCAAATTAAAAAACTGCACTTTGTGTTTACTTGTGTTATCTTTGTGCAATGTTTACATTTGTTTGGTGATCTTAAACAATTAATTGTGACAAACATGCAAGGGAATAGGATATTGTTCCAGAATTTTTCTGGTTTATGTAGTTGTAATTTTGAAAAGTCAAATTATTCTGCCAGATCAGGATTTTTCTAGTAGCTACTCTTCAATGAAAAGCCAGTCTGGTTAAGTCTTCATTCTAATTGTGCTGTCATGAGTATAAGCGTTTAATGAGCGTAGAATAGTCAATAGGTCTTTTGACCTTGGTCTTAACTTGTCACCCACTGAGAAGATTGGCAACTGTATTGAAGGTTCTTTATTTGTAATGAAGACATCCAGCTACAGAATTGTGAATTTTATATTGCCTGGAGACTAAAGTTTTGCATGCAGAATTCCATCACACACAGTTTTTTTGGGGGGGTTTTAGCTTGTAAAAACATCATGATTTTATTGGTTAACATGGCAAAATATTTATATATAAAAATTATATATCAGTATATATACTGTATATTTTAAATCCTATAAAAATGCCTATGGGAAAACACATTTAGAAATCCACACCTAGCCTAGGGCAGGTTATTTTTGGAAAAAGTTTCAGGGGCCTCAAACTACACTTATACACTTTTATACACTTACTCATCACCCAAGTGGGCTCCTTTGCAGCTCCTGTTACTGATGTTTTCTGGATACTAACACCAGCAGCATCAGGGGGACATTCTGCTTCATGCATCACACTACATCCTGGACCATGTACGCTGGCACTTGAAGCTAAAGAAGCCCTGAGATTGAAATTCTTTATTATAAGGAGATGGCAACTTACAGGGGCTAAATGAAAGATGATAACATTTATTGGATGTAACTAATTACAGAGGATTTGCTCTGAAATGGTGCATCTACCAGGAGAAGGTCTTTGCAAGTCCCAAAGGTGACAATTCAGAGTCAATGCTGACAATAAATGTCAGGCGTGGTTCTCTCTAACCACACAAAAGCATACAGTTGTAAAATAGATTGCCATAATTTCATAAATTAAGCATTTTCACTGGTGTTTGCTACAGATCCACAGAAATTTGTGGTAAAACCATGGCTGTCTCGAGCAATAGCTCTCCACTACCATTTCAGATGTCCTAGTTGCTTACAGACTCTGGATCCTCTCTCTTGTCTCCTTTCCCTCTCTGCACACTTCTCCACTGCTACCCCTTCATAATGTCTTTTTTTTCTCGTTCTCCCTTTTCCCCGCTTTACTCTGTTTCCGCCTCCTCCTTCTGGTCCTACCCTTTGCTTCTTCCATCCAGTTCTTGGCCATTTTGAGGTCCCTGTACAAAACATAACAGCTTCCCATGTTGCTGACAGAGGGGAAGGATCAGCTTTTTAGTGTCCTGTGCCTAATATAATTTTCCTTTTGATTGCAATATCTTGAACAAGGTGAGTCCTTCAATTCCGCCATTGCACAAATATCCGCTCAGTTAAGGAGAATAACAAATTTCCTCCAACTAAACACATAATTCTGTCCATAACATAGAGGTCACAGGCCAACATAGACCATCAGATTTCCAGTCTGGGCATGATTCAATTTTATATATTTACCTTAGTTAAATATGTTAAACAGTTGAAAATTGAAGGACTCCCATTCGAAAGTTCAAATCAAATCAAAGAGATTTTCCACTACATCTATATTGATGATTTATCTCATGAATGGATCTGATCTGCAGTATCTGAGAAAGGGAGAAAAACTGGAAAAATTGTCTGTGGTATTTTGCTGTTCTTCACAGAAGAGTTTATAGTCATTACCCCCTATTCCTATATGAATATTTGGATGAGTGTTCGCCTTTTTATTTTTATGGTTTCTAATACTCTACGGTATTTTCATTAAAATATTGCTGATATTTCTCCATAATATGTAGGATAGACATGTTGAGAAGGACACAACTGACCACAGTCAATTGCATTTTCTCTAGAAAGAAAGTACAGATAAGTTTTCCTCACTTTGTTGAGAAGGTGAACTTGTCAAATTACACACACAACTGTATATAACTATCTTGAGTCATTTATGTGGGCTAAAGAATCTATAATGTCTAAAATAACTAACATTTATAAAAAATCTGAAGTCACACTGTATCGATCAGTGACCTGCAGGCCTTGAGATCATGTAACTCAATGTGTAGAGCAATATGTGAAATGATAATTATGTGAGAACAGTGGCATGCACAAATACTCGGCAGAAACAAGGATTATTACAGGACAAGTATAGATCAATGTAGATCAATATGTCTGTGTTAAGAAAAATAGGCTCAAAATGCATTCATTCTGTGTCAAAAAGTCCTTGCACAGTAATCAGGTGCATGTGAGTATATACTAATAGCACGGGTGTCAATATATATATACTATATACATACATACAGTTGAAACCAGAAGTTTACATACACATATATACATAAACATACACATGTGCATGTTTTCTCAATATCTGACATGAAATCAGAATAAACCTTTCCCATAATAGGTCAATTAGGATTACTATAATTATCAGTTTTTCCCAAATGCCAGAATAATGAAAGAGAGAATGTTTTAACCCCTTAGTGACAGAGCCAATTTGGTACTTAATGACCGAGCCAATTTTTACAATTCTGACCACTGTCACATTATGAGGTTATAACTCTGGAACGCTTTAACGGATCCCGCTGATTCTGAGATTGTTTTTTCGTGACATATTGTACTTCATTTTAGTGGTAACTTTCTTCGATATTACTTGCGATTATTTATGAAAAAAATGGAAATATGGCGAAAATTTTTAAAATTTTGCAATTTTCAAACTTTGTATTTTTATGCCCTTAAATCAGAGAGATATGTCACGAAAAATAATTAATAAATAACATTTCCCACATGTCTACTTTACATCAGCACAATTTTGGAAACAAAATTTTTTTTTGTTAGGGAGTTATAAGGGTTAAAAGTTGACCAGCAATTTCTCATTTTTACAACACCATTTTTTTTTAGGGACCACATCACATTTGAAGTCATTTTGAGGGGTCTATATGATAGAAAATAACGAAGTGTGACACCATTCTAAAAAATACACCCCTCAAGGTTCTCAAAACCACATTCAAGAAGTTTATTAACAATTTACGTGCTTCACAGGAACTGAAACAATGTGGAAGGAAGAAATGAACATTTAACTTTTTTTTGCAAACATCTTAATTCAGAACCATTTTTTTATTTTCACATGTGTAAAAACAGAAATGTAACCATAAATTTTGTTATGCAATTTCTCCTGAATACGCCAATACCCCATATGTGGGGGTAAACCACTGTTTGGGCGCACCGCAGAGCTTGGAAGTGAAGGAGCGCCGTTTGACTTTTTCAATGCAGAATTGGCTGGAATTGAGATCGGACGCCATGTCACGTTTAGAGAGCCCCTGATGTACCTAAACAGTGGACACTCCCCACAAGTGACACCATTTTGGAAACTAGACCCCTTAAGGAACTTATCTAGATGTGTGGTGAGCAATTTGAACTCCCAACTGCTTCACGGAAGTTTATAACGTAGAGCCGTGAAAATAAAAAATCGCTTTTGTTTACACAAAAATGATCTTTTCACCCACAAATTCTTATTTTCACAAGGGTAACAGGAGAAATTCTCCCGAATACGTAGATACCCCATATGTGAGGGTAAACCACTGTTTGGGCGCACCGCAGAGCTTGGAAGGGAAGGAGTGCCGTTTTACTTTTTCAATGTAGAATTGTTTGGAATTGAGATCGGACGCCATGTTGCGTTTGCAGAGCCCCTGGTGTGCCTAAACAGCGGAAACCCCCCACAAGTGACAACATTTTGGAAACTAGACCCCTTAAGGAACTTATCTAGATGTGTGGTGAGCACTTTGAACCCCCATGTGCTTCACAGACGTTTATAACGTAGAGCTGTGAAAATAAAAAATCGCATTTTTTCTACAAAAATGATTTTTTGCCCCCAAATGTTTATTTTCACAAGGGTAACAGGAGAAATTAGACCACAAAAGTTGTTGTGCAATTTCTCTTGAGTACGTTGATACCCAATATGTGGGGGTAAACCACTGTTTGGGCGCACCGCAGAGCTTGGAAGATAAGGAGTGCCGTTTTACTTTTTCAATGTAAAATTGGCCGGAATTGAGATTGGATGCCATGTCGCGTTTGGAGAGCCCCTGATGTGCCTAAACAGTGGAAACGCCCCACAAGTGACACCATTTTGGAAACTAGACCCCTTAAGGAACTTATCTAGATGTGTGGTGAGCACTTTGAACCCCCATGTGCTTCACAGACGTTTATAACGTAGAGCCGTGAAAAAAAAAATCACATTTTTTCTGCAAAAATGATCTTTTTGCCCCAAAATTTTTATTTTCACAAGGGTAACAGGAGAAATTAGACCACAAAAGTTGTTGTGCGATTTCTCCTGAGTATTTGATACCCAATATGTGGGGGTAAACCACTGTTTGGGCGCACCGCAGAGCTTGGAAGAGAAGGAGTGCCGTTTTACTTTTTCAATGTAGAATTGTCTGGAATTGAGATCGGACGCCATGTCGCATTTGGAGAGCCCCTGATGTGCCTAAACAGTAGAAATCCCCCACAAGTGACCTCATTTTGGAAACTAGACCCCCCATGGAACTTACCTAGATGTGTGGTGAGAACTTTGAATGCCCATGTGCTTCACAGAAGTTTAGAATGCAGAGTCGTGAAAATAAAAAATATTTTTTTTTCCACAAAAAAGATTTTTTAGCCCCCAAGTTTTTATTTTCACAAGGGTAACAAGAGAAATTGGACCCCAAAAGATGTTGTCCAATTTGTCCCGAGTATGCTGGTGCCCCAAATGTGGGGGTAAACCACTGTTTGGGCGCACGGCAGAGCTCAGAAGGGAGGGAGCCCCATTTGACTTTTTGAGCGCAAAATTAGCTGTCGTGTTTGGAGACCCCCTGATGTACCTAAACAGTGGAAACCCCCCAATTCTAGCTCCAACCCTAACCCCAACACACCCCTAACCCTAATCCCAACCCAATCCATAATCCTAATCACTAACCCTAACGATAATCACAACCCTTACCCCAAAACAACCCTAATGTCAACCCTAACCATAACCCTAATCAAAACCCTAAATCCAACACACCCCTAATCCTAATCTCAACCCTAACCTCAAACCTAACCCTAATCCCAATAAACCCCTAATCACAACCCTAACCTTAACCCTAATCCCAAACATAACCCTAATCCCAAGCATAACCCTAATGCCAACCCTAACCCTAATCCAAACCCTAACCCTAATCCCAACTCTAACCCTAACTTTAGCCCCAACCCTAGCCCTAACTTTAGTCCCAACCCTAACCCTAGCCCTAAGGCTACTTTCACACTTGCGTCGTTTGGCATCCGTCGCAATCCGTTGTTTTGGACAAGAAACGGATCCTGCAAATGTACCCGCAGGATGCGTTTTTTGCCCATAGACTTGTATTGCCGACGGATCGTGACGGATGGCCACACGTCGCGTCTGTCGTGCACTGGATCACTGTTTTGGCGGACCGTCAGCACAAAAAAAGTTCAATGTAACGTTTTTTTGTACGTCGCATCCGCCATTTCTGACCGCGCATGCGTGGCAGTAACTCCGCCCCCTCCTCCCCAGGACATAGATTGGGCAGCGGATGCGTTGAAAAACTACATCCGCTGCCCACGTTGTGCACAATTTTCACAACGTGCGTCAGTATGTCGGGCTGATGCATTGTGACGGCCCCGTACCGACATAAGTGTGAAAGAAGCCTAAGGGTATGTGTCCACGTTCAGGATTGCATCAGGATTTGGTCAGGATTTTTCATCAGTATTTGTAAGCCAAAACCAGGAGTGGGTGATAAATGCAGAAGTGGTGCATATGTTTCTATTATACTTTTCCTCTAATTGTTCCACTCCTGGTTTTGGCTTACAAATACTGATGAAAAATCCTGACCAAATCCTGATGCAATCCTGAACGTGGACACATACCCTTACCCTAAATTTAGCGCCAACCCTAACCCTAAATTTAGCCCCAACCCTATCCCTAAATTTAGCCCCAACCCTAACCCTAAATTTAGCCCTAACCCTAACCCTAGCCCTAACCCTAGCCTTAACCCTAATCCTAGCCCTAACCCTAGCCCTAACCCTAACCCTAGCCCTAACCCTAACCCTAGCCCTAACCCTAGCCCTAACCCTAACCCTAACCCTAGCCCTAACCCTAGCCCTAACCCTAGCCCTAACCCTAACCCTAATTTTAGCCCAACTGCTCTTCTCCTGCCGGCCGGCAGATGGAGACAGATGGCGGGCGCACTGCGCATGCGACCGCCATTTTCTTTTCCCTGACGGCCAGGAGGAGCAGCAGGAGGACCCAGGGACACCGGGGAGTATGATAGGGTCCCCGAATCCCCCTATTTCTTTGTCCTCTGATGTGCGATCACATCAGAGGACAGAGAATTACACTTTGCTTTTTTTTTTTTTTTTTGCAGTCGCCGGTAAACAGTTAATTACCGGCGATCGCAAAACAGGGGTCGGTAAAACCGACCACGATCATGCTCTTTGGGGTCTCGGCTACCCCCAGTAGCCGAGACCCCAAAGATTCTCCCGGGGCCAGCCGGCGGGCGCACTGCGCATGCGCCCGCCATTTTGAAGATGGCGGCGCCCATCGGGAGCCACGAGGAGCACCGGGGGAGACAGGTGAGTATCGGGGGGCGATCGGGGAAAAAAAAAATGCGATTTCTTTTTAATTTCTCTGTCCTCCGATGTGATCGCACATCAGAGGACAGAGAAATTAAAAAGAAATCGCGTTTTTTTTTTTGCAATCACCGGTAAACGGTTAATTGCTGGCGATCGCAAATGCGGGGTCGGTGCAAAACCCCCGAATCATGTTCTCTGGGGTCTCGGCTACCCCCAGCAGCCGAGATACCAGAGAAAATCCGACTCTGGGGGGCGCTATTCACTTTTTCCACAGCGCCGTTAATTAACGGCGCTGTGGTTTAAGTACCCTTAGCGGCCGCCGTTAAAAGGCGTATCGGCGGTCGCTAAGGGGTTAAACAATTTTTATTTTTTACTGCAAAATCAAATGTTTACATACACTAAGATTACTATGCCTTTAAGCAATTCTGGACTGCCCATATGATGATGTCATGTATTTGGAACCTTCTGCTAGATTTTTTGGCAACATATGAGTCAATTAGAGATTTACCTGTGGATGTATTTTAATGCACACCTGAAACACACTGCTTCTTAGTGTAGCATCAAGTCTAAAGAAATCAGACAAGATATCAGGAAGAGAATTGTGTACTTGTACAACTTTGGCTCATCCTTGAATACAATTTCAAGAAACCTAAAGGTGCTATGTTCACCTTTGTCTCTTTATATTATGAATGTAAACTTCTGGTTTCAAATATATATGTATATACAGAGGATACAGAAAGTATTCATACCCCTTGCAATTGGAATATTTCCCTCAGTCATATCTAGGATGTGGTATTTTAGTGTTCCCTCTATGTTTTGACCAGTGTGTATGTATGCATGTATATATATATATACACACACTGCAGGGCTGGCTCCAGGTTTTTGAGGGCCCCGTGCGAAAGAGTCTCAGTGGGCCCCCCCTTTTTACACATACCACAATTCATATGCACAGATACAGCAGAGAAATATAGCAAAGCCATGTAGCATATAACACAGCCCATGTAGAATATAACACAGCCCACGTAGTATATAACACAGCCCACGTAGCATATAGCACAGCCACGTAGCATACAACACAGCCCACATAGTATATAACACAGCCACGTAGTATATAACACTGCCATGTAGTATATAACATAGCCCACATAGTATATAACACAGCCACGTAGGATATAACACAGCCACGTAGTATATAACACAGCCACCTAGTATATAACACAGCCCATGTAGTATATAACACAGCCACGTAGTATATAACACAGGCCACGTAGTATATAACACAGCCCAAGTAGTATATAACACAACCCACGTACTATATAGCACAGCCCCGTGATGTAGTATATAAAACAGCCCACGTAGTGTATAACACAGGCAGCCCATGTAGTATATAGCACAGCCAGCCATGTAGTATATAGTCTATAAGTCCCACCCACACCCAGCATCACTCAGATGCCATACTGTAGGTCTGTGGTGGCCCCGTACAGTCGAACCTCATCCCAGGCTGCATCGCCCAGCAATGCTTTGGTTTGGGACCAGCCTAGAACTTGGAAGGAAGACACTGCTTTCACAGTCACGCCGTTGCCCCCGTTGTGGACACAGGGACGGCCTGGGTGCACCGTTCACTGACTGCTGGCTGCTCATCGTCGTCTTTCTGCTTGGCGCTGGACCTGGCTGGACAGTGGATGATCTCTGAGTTCACCTGGAAGTGACAACACAGATGACCGCCGGCCCAGAAGTGACTCTTCGTATCCATGGTGACAGTGTGGTGAGTATTCGAGCAGCTGCGCAGCGAAACTCAGTCACAGAGAGAGCTCTGTGTCGCGCCTGCTGCCAGGGATGGCTCCGCCTCCGAGTCCTGACTGAGTTGATGTAATACTAATACGCACAGCACAACCGAGCCGGAGGTAGTCTGGCTGCGGGGGCCCTCCAGGAGCGCATCAATATAGTATAGTACCTTACCGTTACTACCTTAAATGGGCTCCCAGTCTCGCTAGGGCCCTGGCACTTGCCCGGATGTGCCAGGTGCTGACGCCGGCCCTGATATACTGGATTTGGAAAGTATTCAGACCCCTTTAAATTTTTCACTCTTTGTTTCATTTCAGCCATTTGGTAAATTAAAAAAAGTTATTTTTTTTCTCATTATTGTACACTCTGCACCCCATCTTGACTGAAAAAAACAAATGTAGCAATTTTTGCAAATTTATTAAAAAAGAAAAACTGAAATATCACATGGTCATAAGTATTCTGACCATTTGCTCAGTATTGAGTAGAAGCACCCTTTTGAGCTAGTACAGCGATGAATCTTCTTGAGAATTATGCAACAAGTTTTTCACACCTGGATTTGGGGATCTTTTCCCATTCTTCCTTGCAGATCCTCTCCAGTTCCATCAGGTTGGATGGTGAACATTGGTGGACAGTCATTTTCAGGTCTTTCCCGAGATGCTCAATTGGGTGTAGGTCAGGGCTCTGGCTGGGCCAGTCAAAAATAGTCACAAAGTTGTTCTGAAGCCACTAATTTGTTGTTTTAGCTGTGTGCGTAGGGTCATTGTCTTGTTGGAAGGTGAACCTTCGGCCAAGTCTGTGGTTCAGAGCACTCTGGAAGAGGTTTTTAGCCAGAATATCTCTGTACTTAGCCGCATTCATGTTTTCTTCAATGAAAACCAGTCGTCCTCTCCCTGCAGCTGAAAAACACCTCCATAGCATGATGCTGCCACCACCATGTTTTATTGTTGGGATTGTATTGGACATGTGATGAACAGTGCCTGGTTTTCTCCACATATACCGCTTGGAATTATCACCAAAAAGGTCTGTCTCTGTCTCATCAGACAAGAGAATCTTATTTCTCATAGTCTGGGAGTCCTTCATGTCTTTTTTTTAGCAAACTCTATGTGGGCTTTCATAAGTCTTGCACTGAGGAGAGGCTTCAGTCATGCCACTCTGTCATAAAGGCCCAACTGGTGGAGGCTTTGAATGCATTGAATGTTGGCTTTGTGGAACTTTCTCCTATCTCCCTACTGTCTATGAAGCTCAGCCACAGTGATCTTGGGGTTCTTCTTTACCTCTCTCACCAAGGCTCTTCTCCCACGATTGCTCAGTTTGGCTGGACATCCAGGTCTAGGAAGACTTAAGGATTATCAAGGCCACGGTGCTCTAAGGAACCTTGAGTGCTGCAGAAATTCTTTTGCAACCTTGGCAAGATCTGTGCCTTGCCACAATTCTGTTTCTGAGCTCCTTGGCCAGTTCCTTTGATCTTATGATTCTCATTTGGTCTGACATGCACTGTGAGCTGTGAGGTCTTATGCAAACAGGTTTGTGCCTTTCCAAATCAAGTCCGATCAGTATAATTAAACACAGCTTGTCTAAAATGAAGGAGTAGAACCAAATGGACAGCATGTGACTTAAGGTACCTTCACACTGAGCGACTTTAGAACAATAACGATAGCGATCCGTGACGTTGCAGCGTCCTGGATAGCAATATCGTTGTGTTTGACACGCAGCAGCGATCAGGATCCTGCTGTGACATCGCTGGTCGGAGCTAGAAGGCCAGAACTTTATTTCGTCGCTGGATCTCCCGCTGACATCACTGAATCGGCATGTGTGACGCCAATTCAGCGATGTCTTCACTTGTAACCAGGGTAAACATCGGGTTACTAAGCGCAGGGCCGCGCTTAGTAACCCGATGTTTACCCTGGTTACCATTGTAAATGTAAAAAAAAACAAACACTACATACTTACATTCCGGTGTCTGTCGCGTCCCCCGGCGTCCGCTTCCCTGCACTCCTCCTGCATCCTGTGTCAGCGCCGGCCGGCTTTAAAGCAGAGCACAGCGGTGACATCACCGCTCTGCTTTACGGTCGGCGCTTACACAGTGCAGGGAAGGTGACGGTGAGGGACGCGACAGACACCGGAATGTAAGCATGTAGTGTTTTTTTTTTTTACATTTACAATGGTAACCACGGTAAACATCGGGTTACTAAGCGCGGCCCTGCGCTTAGTAACCCGATGTTTACCCTGGTTACCCGGGTACTTCGGCATCGTTGGTCGCTGGAGAGCTGTCTGTGTGACAGCTCTCCAGTGACCACACAACGACGAAACAGCGACGCTGCAGCGATCGGCATCATTGCCTATATCGCTGCAGCGTCGCTTAATGTGACGGTACCTTTAAATATATGAGTGTCTGAGTAAAGGGTCTGAATACTTATGACCATATGATATTTAAATTTTTCTTTTTTATTAAATTTGCAAAAATTTCTTCATTCCAGTTTTGTTCTCAGTCAATATAGGGTGGAGAGTGTACATTAACGAGAAAAAATGAACTTTTTTGAACTTACCAAATGGATGCAATGAAGCAAAGAGTGACAAATTTAAAGGGTTCTGAATACTTTCCTTACCCAGTATATATATATATATATATATATATATACGCTATATATATATATATATATATATATACACTGCTCAAAAAAATAGAGGGAACACTAAAATACCACATCCTAGATATGAGTCTGTGTTGACTACAATAAAACATAAAAATGATCAATGTAAATCAAAATGAATATCCTATGGTGGTCTGAATTTGGAATGATACCCAATCTCAAAGTAGAAATCAAATTACAGGCTGAATCAATTTCAGTGGAAATTCCTCAAGACATGGAAATGATGCTCAGTAGTGTATGTGTCCTCCAGTCGCCTGTATGACCTCCCTAGAATGCCTGGGCATGCTCTTGATGAGGAAGCGGATCTTCTACTGCGGTATTTCCTCCCAGTCCTGGAGTAAGGCATCAGTCATCAGTCATCAGTCAACTCCTGGACAGTTGGGGTAGATGGAATGAGACATGATGTCCTAGATGTGCTCGATTGGATTCAGGTTTGTGGACCAGGCAAACCTGTCTATAGCATCAATCATCAATGCCTTCATCATGTAGGAACTGTTGACACACTTCAGCCACATAAGGTCTTGCATTGTTGTGCATCAGAAGGAACCCAGGGCCCACTGCAAGTCCATATGGTCCATCACAATGGGTTTGAGGATCTCATCCCGGTACCTGATGGCAGTCAGGGTACCTCTGGATAGCACATGGAGGGCTGTGCAGCCATCCAAAGAAATGCCTCCCCATGCCTTTACTGACCTGCTGCCAAACCGTTCATGCTGGATGCTGGATGATGTTGCATGCAGCAGACCCTTCTTGTAGAGACACAGGGGGTCACCGGGTGTACTAGTTCGCTTGCCTAAACTGAATGGACCAGGGATCATCCCACTGAATGCCAGCTCTCCTTTTGCCATGGGCATAATACTATTCAGATAACACAGGATGAGGGTAAAACAGTGTGGCAATACTTTATTGAACAACAAAACAGGCAAATAACACATAAAACAGTCCCAGCAAAAGACCCGAGATGATGCAAACTTAGAGTCTCACCCTTCTGCTGATTTGCCAAAACAGGAGAAGCTGTGACTGCAGAACTTCCAGGATCGACTACCCCCACCTGTATAACGTACAGAGAAGAGGTAACAACAAGCTTAGGAAGCTGACAGTCCATTGAGGTACAAGGCCAGGTGACTGAAGGGTCACAACATGGCTTCTCTGAACATCTCCATGGAGCCAGGTGACCAATGGGTCCAAATCCTGGCTTTACCAAAATGTATCCATGGGGTTCAGGTGGCCGGCAGATCCACATCCTGACCTCCCCAAATGTTTCCATGGGTTCAGTGATGGTCAATGGAGCAGATCTGTATTCTTTCAACTGTGGCTGTGGTCCCCTAAGCTGAATCCTGTAACAGAGGCAAATTATCCTTATATAGTTCACAATTGTCCTTCATGCCATCATTCACAGATTAACGGGTAGGTGTGATGAGGTTAACTCATATTGTTTGTTTTTTTATAGTTTATCCTTCAATCTTTGCAAGTCAACAAACTGCATGGACCAGAACAATGTGTAATCAACATATTAGCAGACTGTTTTGCATGATAACAGTATGCGTACAACAAACTGTCGAAGTCGATAAAAGAGACGACAGTAGCCATTCAAAAATATAAAAAATCAACGTTTAAGACTCATATGACAACAGTGTATGGTTCTTGGTCAACTGAAGGGCAAACGCATGTATTTAAAAGTTAACATAAATAACAGTCAATGACTCCTGGATTACTAAATTTAGATATCTGGTTAATTATGATAAATTGCTGTGTCATCACAGTTCTCCATGGCGTCTCCAGACTCTGTCACATGCTCTGAGTGTGAGCATGCTCTCGTCCATGAAGAGCACACGGTGCCAATGTCGAATCTGACAATTTTGGTGCTCTATGGCAGATGCCAATTGCCCTGCATGCTGTTGTGATGTAAGCACAACACCTATTTGTGGACATTGGGCACTCATACCACTCTAATGGAGTCTGATTTTGGCAGTTTGAGCAGACACATGGATGTTAGTAGCCTGTTAGAGGCCATTATGCCGGGCTCTGACACTGATCCTCCTCTTCCTTCTTGCACAAAGGAGGACGTAGCGGTCCTACTGCTAGGTTGTTGCCCTTCTACAGCCCCCTCCATGTCTCGTGGTGTACTGGCCTGTCTCCTGGTATCTGCTCAATGCTTATGACACTGTGAAGACAGACACAGCTACCCTTCTTGACACAGCTGGCATTGATGTGCCACCCTGGATAAGATGCACTACCTGAGCAACTTCTGTGGGTTGTAGACACCATCTTATGCTACTGTATCTCTAAGAGCGACAGCAATGATAAAATGGAAAATTGACCAAAACAACAGTAAAAAAGGATGAGAATAGAGAAATGGTATGTGGTCAACCCCTGCAGAATCACTTTTTTATAGGGTTTGTCTTTCTAATTGCTTATCATTTCTAATGTTGCTGTTCCATTTGCACAACAGCAGGAGAAATTGATTCACAATCAGTGTTGCTTCATAACTGGACAGGTTGATTTCACAAACGTGTGATTGACTTGGAGTTACATTGTGTTGTTTTAGTGTTCCCGTAATTTTTCAGCAGTGTGTATATGTAACCATTTTCAGGGCAGTACAGCTGGTAATTCTGTATGAGGCCCCATATATTTGATAAAATATCAGGTACAATCATAATGCCTTCTTCAAAGCTGCATGCAGCTGTAGAGGAGAAGCGTCAGTGATGTGGTGTGTCTGTGAGCTTCAGAACCTCATTGAAAAAGCATTAGGCATCACTAGTACAGCCAGCCAATCAGAAAATTTGTGCCAGTGATATCTACTGCTGCAGACAAGCCTATGCTTAACATATAGAAGAGAGTGATGTGGGCTCCTACTTAATGGTAAGATCAGTTCTACAATAACAGAAGCTTCTTTCTCTGACTGATAGTTGCAGCCTTGTAATGGTGGGTTGTTCGCAACTGATTCAAGACAAGGGGTCGGCTCCCTTCTGGGAACAACAAGAACTAGCACCCCAGTGAGAGCCACTACATTTTCTGAATGGCTCTAAAGGTACCGTCACATTTAGCGACGCTGCAGCGATCCAGACAACGATCCCGATCGCTGCAGCATCGCTGTGTGGTCGCTGGAGAGCTGTCACACAGACAGCTCTCCAGCGACCAACGATGCCGGTCCCCTGGTAACCAGGGTAAACATCGAGTTACTAAGCGCAGGGCCGCGCTTAGTAACCCGATGTTTACCCTGGTTACCAGCGTTAACGTAAAAAAAAAACGTATAAAAAGACAAACACTACATACTTACCTTCCGCTGTCTGTCCTCCGGCGCTGTGCTTCTCTGCACTGACTGTGAGCGCCAGCGGGAAAGCACAGCGGCCCTCACAGTGCAGAGAAGCAGAGCGCCGGAGGACAGACAGCGGAAGGTAAGTATGTAGTGTTTGTCTTTTTATACGTTTACGCTGGTAACCAGGGTAAACATCGGGTTACTAAGCGCGGCCCTGCACTTAGTAACCCGATGTTTACCCTGGTTACCAGTGAAGACATCGCCATTTCAGCGATGTCTGCGGGAGATCCAGCGACAAAATAAAGTGCTGGACTTTCTGCACCGACCAACGATGGCACAGCAGAATCCTGATTGCTGCTGCGTGTCAAACTGAACGATATCGTTAGCCAGGACGCTGCAACGTCACGGATCGCTAGCAATATCGTTCAGTGTGACGGTACCTTAACTGGGTGAAAATGACCATGTGTGGAACAAGAAACCCTGGCCACCTGAACTAAACTCCGCTCATCAATTTAATTGGTTTGCTGAAAGTAGATGGGGTTTTGATACATATGTATGTGCATTTGTAAATAATATAAGTGTGTATGTATATAGCATTTGTGTGTATGTATATACTCTAGAGGTGTGTGCTATGTGTATATATACAGTGGAAAAAAAAGTATTGTCAGCCACCAATTGTGCAAGTTCTCCCACTTAAAAACATGAGAGATGCCTGTAATTGACATCATAGGTAGACCACAACTATGAGAGTCAAAATGAGAAAACAAATCCAGAAAATCACCTTGTCTGATTTGGCAAGATTTATTTTGCAAATTATGGTGAAAAATAAGTATTTGGTCATTAACAAATGTTTATCTCAATATTTTGTTATATATCCTTTGCTGGCAATGACAGAGGTCAAACATTTTCTGTAAGTCTTCACAAGGTTGGTACACACTGTTGGTGGTCTGTTGGCCCATTCCTCAATGCAGATCTCCTCTAGAGCAGTGATGTTTTGGGCCTGTCACTGCGCAACACGGACTTTCAATTCCCTCCAAAGGTTTTCTATGGGGTTGAGATCTGGAGACTGGCTAGACCACTCCAGGACCTTCATATGCTTCTTACGAAACCACTCTTTCATTGCCTTGGTGGTGTGCTTGGGATCATTATCATGCTTAAAGACCCATCCATGTTTCATCTTTAATGCCCTTGCTGATGGAAGGTGGTTTGCACTCAGAATTTCACGATACATGGCACCATTCATTCTTTCATGTACATGGATCAGTTGTCCTGGTCCCTTTGCAGAGAAACAGCCCCAAGGCATGATGTTGCCACCCCCATACTTCACAGTAGGCATGGTGTTGTTTGGATGCAACACAGCATTCTGTCTCCCCCAAACATGACAAGTTTTGTTTCTACAAAACAGTTCTACTTTGGTTTCATCAGACCATAGGACATTCTCCTAATACTCTTCTGGATAAACCAAATGCTCTAACAAACTTCAGATGGGCCCGGACATGTACTGGCTTAAGCAGGGGGGCACATCAGGCACTGCAGGATCTGAGTCCCTGGTGATGTTGCGTGTTACTGTTGGTAGCCTTTGTTACAGTGGACCCAGCTATATGCAGGTCATTCACTAGGTCCCCCCGTGTAGTTCTGGGATTTTTGCTCACCGTTCTTCTGATCATTCTGACCCCACGGCGTCAGATCTTGCGTGGAGCCCCAGATCCAGGAAGATTATCAGTGGTCCTGTTTGCCTTTCATTTTCGTATTATTGCTCCTAGAGTTGATTTCATGACACTAAGCTGCTTGCCTATTGCAGACTAAGTCTTTCCAGCCTGGTGCAGGGCTAAAATTTTGTTTCTGGTGTCCTTTGACAGCTCTTTGCTCTTCACCATAGTGGAGTTTGGAGTGTGACTGTTTGAGGTTATGGACAGGTGTCTTTTATACTGATAACAAGTACAAACAGGTGACATTACTACGGGTAATGAGTGGAGGACAGAGGAGCCTCTTAAAGAAGAAGTTACAGGTCTGTGAGAGCCAGAAATCTTGCATGTCTTTAAGTGACCAAATACTTATTTTCCACCATGATTTGCAAAATAAATCTTGCCAAATCAGACAAAGAGATTTTCTGGATTCGTTTTCTCATTTTGTCTCTCATAGTTGTGGTCTACCTATGATATCAGTTACAGGCCTCTCTCATCTTTTTAAGTGGGAGAACTTGCACAATTGGTGGCTGACTAAATACTTTTTTCCCCCACTGTGTGTGTATATAACTGTATATATACATTTATGTTTGCATATACAGTTAAAATATGTACATGCTCGTTAATATGCAATATTTATGGATATAGGGTGCCTTGTTCTAAAACAATGGCACATCCTGCTTCCTACTGAGTCACAGGATTTCCATGCATTAAAAAGCTATTCTGGTAGAAAGAATTTATGAAGATCAGTGGGGGTCTGAATGAGACCTCCAACCATTGCCAGAACAATGACTTCTGTCCTATATACTGTAGAAATAATGGAAAAGTCAGGCACGTACATTACTGTTCTATTTAGTTTGGTTACAGGAGACCCCTGCTCTGGCCATTTCTTGCAGTTGGTCCCTGACACTTCCACAGGTTATAATTATAAACTATTCTATTTATACATGATATCTTATTCTTGCCAGAAAACTATTTAAAGTAATCCTATTATAAAGAAATCCAGGGGCCCAATACTGCTAATTGATAATAGGAACTTACCTTTCCCTGGCCTTGCTGACATGGGGGTAGTTTCAACTGCATGGTTTCCCTCACTTGGATAGGCGTATTTTATAAAGCATTGTGTAATTATTTTGGTGCCATTAGGAGTGTGGGTCAGGGATATCAAAATCATATATACAGAGGGCCCAAATTAAAATCATGCACAAAGTTGGGGGGCCAGCCTTGATATTGATATGGAAACAAACTTAAAGGGGTTATCAAACCAACAAAGCACATTTTAATTGATAGATCTTAGAATAAAATATTGAATAATATATTATGCCATGTAAGAGTAGTAAAAAGCATATAGTCCAATGGCCTAATTTAACCCTTTAGTGACGGAGGTATTTTTAACCTTTATGACCAAGCCAAATTATTTAAATCTGATCAGTGAGGTAATGACTCTAGACCACTTCAACGGATCCCAGTGATTCTGAGATTGTTTTTTCATGACATATTGTACTTCATGATAGTGGTAAAGTTTGGTCAATATGATTTGCGTCTGTTTATGAAAATATTAAAAATTTTGCAATTTTCAAACTTAACAACATTTACCATACATCTGCATCAGTTTTGAAACATCATTTTTTTTGTTAGGACGTTAGGATGGTTCAAAGTTGATCAGCAATTTCTCATTTTTCCAACAAAATTTACAAAACCATTTTTTAGGGACAATATCACATTTAAAATGACTTTGGGGGGCTTATATGTCAGAAAATACCAGCAAAGATCTCAAAATCCCATTCAATAAGTTTATTAACCATTCAGGTGCTTCACAGAAATTCATGAAATGCGGAAGTACAATGTACATTTTCCTTTTTTGCAAAATTTTTTTTACTTTAACCCCCAATTGTTTCTTTCACAAGGATAACAGGAAAAAATAAACCACAAAATTTGTTGTGCAATTTCTCTTCAGTATGCTGATACACCATATGTGGGGGGTGGTGGGGGGTGGGGGAAATGGCTAGAATCTAGAGTATACGCAATGACATGTTTGGAGAGCCTTTGATGTGCCTAAACAGTGAAAACCCCCCACAAGTGCCCTCAATTTGGAAACTAGATCTCTGAAGGAATATTATCTAGATGTGTGGTGATCACCTTGAACCTCCAGGTGCTTCACAGAAGTTCATAACGTATAGCCATGAAAACCCCCCAAAAATCCCACAAAAATGTTATTTTAGCCCCAATTTTTTTTTATTTTCACAAGGGCAACCAGAGAAAATGGACCATATAATTATTCTGAGTACTCTGATACTCAATATGTTGGTGAAAACTACTGGTTGTGCACACAGTATGGCTCAGAAGGGAAGTGGCACTTTTTGGAAGTAAAAAAAAAACCTGAAATTGAGATCAAACACTATGTCATGTTGGGAGAACTCCTGATATGCCTAAACAGTGGAAACCCTCCAAAAGTAACCCCGTTTTGGAAACTATACCTCTCAAGCAATGTATCTAAATGTGTGGTAAGCACCTTGAACCCCAGGTGCTTCACAGAAATTTATGATGCAGAGACGTTAAAATAAAAAATCTAATTTTTCCCACAGAAATTTTTATTTAGCCTCAATTTTTTATATTTTCATAAATATAAAAGAAGAAAATGGACACCAAAATTTGTTGTGCAATTTTCCCTGAGCACTCCGATACCCATAGGTGGGGAAAACTACTGTGTGGGCGCATGGCAGGGCTCGGAGGTGAAGAAGTACAACTTGACTTTTTGAATGCAAAATTTGCTGAAATCATTAGCAGATTCCATGTTGCATTTGGAGAGCCCTTGTTCTTAAACAGTGGAAACTCCCCCCTCAAGTGACCACATCTTGGAAACTAGACCAGTCAAGGAATATATCTAGATGTGAGGTGAGCACCTTGAACCCACAGGTGCTTCACAGAAGTTGAACTGTGAAAATGAAAAAATATTTTTTTCTACAAAAAAAGGTGGTTTTGCGCCAAATTTTTCATTTTTACAATGGTAATGGAGTAAAATGGACCATACAATTCATTATGCAACTTCTCCTGAGTACACTGATACCCCATTTCTGGTTGAAAACTACTTTTGATGGTACAGTGCAAAGCTCAGAAGGGAAGAATCACCATATCGGAGTTCAGATTTCGCTGGAATGGTTTGAGAGTGCTGTGTCACATTGGTGGAGCCCCTGAGGTGCCAGAACTGCAGAAACCCCCAATAAATGACATCATTTTATAAACTACACCTCTCAAGGAACTCATCTAGGTGTGCAGTGAGCATTTTTCTCACGTAACTTTATACCACTGGGTGGGGAAGAATGAATAATTACATTTTTACTGCTAAAATGTTGTTTTAGCCCCACATTTTTAAATTTACAAGGGCTAAAAGAAAAACATGAACCTATCGGTTTGTTGTGCAATTTCTCCTAGGTACGCCAACACCCTACATGTAATTGGGAACTATTTTTTGAGGAACAGTGCAAAACTCAGAAGGGAAGTAGCGCCATAATTTAGTTCAGATTTTACTGGTTTGCGGGTGCCATGAACCACTGGGAGAGTGGACTTTAAGGGGCCAATATATTGGAAACTGTCCAAAAGTGGTACCATTTTAAAACCCACATCCTTCAAATACTTTAATACTGTTGTCTGGAAAGATTTTTACCCCTCAGTTGCTACACAGGATCTAATGAAAAAAAAATGAAATTAAAAGAATGAAATTAAATAAATGAATGAAAAAAATTAAATTTGACCTCTAAAATCTTGCTTTTGCCCCCAAATTTCTCACATTTGCAAGAGGTAATGACAAACAATGGACCGCACAGTTTCTTAGCCACTTTCGCGGAATTATGGTATAGGAAGCCTCAGATGATGGTCCTTCCTCCATCATTACTTTCAATTGTATCAGCATCGAGGATGACAATTTTAGTTGAAAGTGCAATGTCGGAAGAAAGGGCCAAATGTACTCAACCTGCAGGTCAGAATTGGCTCACAGGTAAGAGTTTGACATACGTTGTGTAGGTGTTCTTTGGTATTGACACTGATGTAGGAGGGAAGTTATTTTCCACTGTTATTTTTTGACAGTGCTAGTAAATTCTATACTTCTTTGTGTTAGTTATGCTTAAATTATAACAGGGGCCCTGAATTTTTAACTATATGGGTAGCAAAATGTTGCAATGGCTGGATAGATAGATAGATAGATAGATAGATAGATAGATAGATAGATAGATAGATATGGGATAGATAGATAGATAGATAGATAGATAGATAGATAGATAGATAGATAGATAGATAGATAGATAGAGTGGAGACACAAGGGTCAGTGGGTGCTCTTGTCCACTGGCCCGAGACCGCATAGACTAGAGCTCATCTCACTGCATGCCTGCCCTCCTTTTCCTATGGGCACACTACTCAGACATCACAGGGTAAGGGTAAAAGAGCATGGCAATACTTTATTGAACCACTAAAAACAATAGTACTGTATATAGATCAGTCCCAGCAAAATACCCAATATGGCATATACTGGTGTGTGAGTGCGTGTGTGTGTGTTTGTCATATACTGGTGTGCGAATGTGTCTGTCATGTGTTTTGTTTGTGTTATACACTAGTGTGTGTGTGTGTGTGTGTGTCATGTACAGCATGTGTGTATTATGTGTATGTTATATGCTGTTGTTCAAATGTGTTATGTGTGTCTGTGTTATATACTGGTGTGTGAGGTTGTCATGTATTTGTTTCACATATGAGTGTCATGTAAGAGGGTATGTGTGGCAGTCGACTAGTGCTGCCAGTGCAGGCATAAGTGTAAATGTCTAGCAGCCTCTCTCGCTTTTCTTAGATTTAAATGTGGGAAGATTGGCATGCACTCAGTCAAGGTTTGAGTCAAAATTCTCGGATTCTGTCTATTCTTCTTGGTATTTCAATGATCCATATTCTGCAGGTTGTTAGTTATATTTTGTGTTATAATATGGTGTGCAACTGTAATGCCTGCTGCCTCCACCAGAGGGGTGTGGGTGAAGGAAAACCGGTACACTCACAGTGAAATCATAGAGCAGCAGGCAGGAGCCACTTGGTGGCGAAAGAGTAGTCAGACAAAGCCAGGTTAGCAACAGAAAGGGAACGAAGTACCAGAGGTCACAGCAATACGCGTGGTCAGAAACATGCCAAAGAAGTCAGAGTCGATAGGGAGCAGGAAAGCCAGAGACGCAAAACAGTCAAACAGGTCAGAGGACAAGCTGAGTCAAATACCAAGGGGTCACAACATGGGGAGCGAGTCCTACAATGGGCAAAATCATAGGGGAAAGCAGGAACGGGACCTAGGTAAAAGGGCAGAGGACATATCAGGGTGTAAATGGGGTCAGTTGCTCAAGCCAGAGACAGAAACTTTAACTGACACGGCTTGCAGGTAACAGCAGACTGAAATAGCCAGACCGATCCCAAAACGAGGCAAAGAAGATTAACCCCCACATGACCATCCCAGAGAGAGAATAATCAGAAACAAACCCTGGACTGGATCATGACAGCGAGTGTGTGTGTCATGTGTGTTATGTTGTGTGTGTGTGTGTCATGAGCGTTTGATATGTTTATTATATACTGGTGTGTGTGTGTCATTTGTCTGTTATATACTGGTTTGCGAGTGTGTGTGTCATGTGTATGTGAGTGCTATGTGTGTGTTTTATACCATTTTGCCAATGTGTACGTCATGTGTATGTGTGTGTTATATATTCGTGTGAGAGTGTGTGTATCTTGCATGTATGTTATGTGTGTCATATACTGGTGTGCGAGTGGGTGTCATGTGTTTGCAAGTGTGTGCATCAAGTGTGTGTTATATACTGGTGTGAGAGTGTGTGCATCTTGTGTGTATGTTATGTGTGTGTTATATACTGGTGTGAGTGTATGTGTCATGTGTGCGCTACATACCGGTTTGCAAGTCTGTGTGTCAAGTGTTTGTATTATATACTGCTGTGCGAGTGTATAATGTGAGTTATATATCGGTTTGCAAGTGTGTACGTCATGTGTGTGTGTTACATACTGATATGTGTGTTAGATACTGGTGTGCGTGTGTGTCGTCTGTTATATACTGGTTTGCGTGTGTGTGAGTCATGCGTGTTGTATATACTGGTATGTGTGCGTGCGTCATGTGTGTGTGTTACATACTGGCATGTGTGTGTGCATCTTGTGTGTGTTGTATACTGCTATGTGTGCATGCGTCATGTGTGTGTTACATACTGGTATGTGTGATTGTGCATCATGTGTGTGCGTGTTATATACTGGAATGCGAGTGTGTATCATGTGTGTATGTTATATGTGTGTTACATACTGGTGTGCGAGTGTGTGTATCATGTGTGTATGTTATGTGTGTGTTATATGCTGGTGTGAGAGTATGTGTTGTGTATGTGTTATATACCAGTTTACAAGTGTGTGCACGTCAAAATTTGTGTGTTATATACTGTTGTGCGAGTGTGCGTGTGTTATGTACCAGTATGCGAGTGTGTGCATCATGTGTGTGTTATATACTGCTATGTGTGCGTGCCTCGTGTGTGTGTTACATAATGCTGCATGTGCGTGTTATATATTGATATGTGTGCGTGACTCGTGTGTGCTTGTTATATATTGGTATGTGTGCGTGCCTCGTGTGTGCATGTTATATATTGGTATGTGTGCGTGCCTCGTGTGTGCATGTTATATATTGGTATGTGTGCGTGCCTGTTGTGTGCATGTTATATATTGTATGCGTGCGTGCCTCGTGTGTGCATGTTATATATTGGTATGTGTGCGTGCCTGTTGTGTGCATGTTATATATTGGTATGTGTGCGTGCCTCGTGTGTGCATGTCATATATTGGTATGTGTGCGTGCGTCGTGTGTGCATGTTGTATATTGCTATGTGTGCGTGCATCGTGTGTGCATGTTATATATTGGAATGTGTGCGTGCCTCGTGTGTGCATGTTATATATTGGAATGTGTGCGTGCGTCGTGTGTGCATGTTATATATTGGTCTGTGTGCGTGCCTCGTGTGTGCATGTTGTATATTGCTATTTGTGCGTGCGTCGTGTGTGCATGTTATATATTGGTCTGTGTGCGTGCCTCGTGTGTGCATGTTGTATATTGCTATTTGTGCGTGCGTCGTGTGTGCATGTTATATATTGGAATGTGTGCGTGCCTCGTGTGTGCATGTTATATATTGGAATGTGTGCGTGCGTCGTGTGTGCATGTTATATATTGCTATGTGTGCGTGCCTCATGTGTGCATGTTATATATTGGAATGTGTGCGTGCATCGTGTGTGCATGTTATATATTGCTATGTGTGTGTGCGTCGTGTGTGCATGTTATATATTGGTATGTGTGTGTGCATGTTATATATTGGTATGTGTGCGTGCCTCGTGTGTGCATGTTATATATTGGTATGTGTGTGTGCATGTTATATATTGGTATGTGTGCGTGCGTCGTGTGTGCATGTTATATATTGGAATGTGTGCGTGCCTCGTATGTGCATGTTATATATTGGTATGTGTGCGTGCCTCGTATGTGCATGTTATATATTGGTATGTGTGCATGCCTCGTGTGTGCATGTTATATATTGGTATGTGTGCATGCCTCGTGTGTGCATGTTGTATATTGCTATGTGTGCGTGCGTCGTGTGTGCATGTTATATATTGGTATGTGTGTGTGCATGTTATATATTGGTATGTGTGCGTGCGTCGTGTGTGCATGTTATATATTGGTATGTGTGTGTGCATGTTATATATTGGTATGTGTGCGTGCGTCGTGTGTGCATGTTATATATTGGTATGTGTGCGTGCATGTTATATATTGGTATGTGTGCATGCCTCGTGTGTGCATGTTATATATTGGTATGTGTGCGTGCCTCGTGTGTGCATGTTGTATATTGCTATGTGTGCGTGCGTCGTGTGTGCATGTTATATATTGGTATGTGTGTGTGCATGTTATATATTGGTATGTGTGCGTGCGTCGTGTGTGCATGTTATATATTGGTATGTGTGCGTGCATGTTATATATTGGTATGTGTGCATGCCTCGTGTGTGCATGTTATATATTGGTATGTGTGCGTGCCTCGTGTGTGCATGTTGTATATTGCTATGTGTGCGTGCGTCGTGTGTGCATGTTATATATTGGTATGTGTGTGTGCATGTTATATATTGGTATGTGTGCGTGCCTCGTATGTGCATGTTATATATTGGTATGTGTGCGTGCGTCGTGTGTGCATGTTATATATTGGTATGTGTGCGTGCCTCGTATGTGCATGTTATATATTGGTATGTGTGCATGCCTCGTGTGTGCATGTTATATATTGGTATGTGTGCGTGCCTCGTGTGTGCATGTTGTATATTGCTATGTGTGCGTGCGTCGTGTGTGCATGTTATATATTGGTATGTGTGTGTGCATGTTATATATTGGTATGTGTGCGTGCCTCGTGTGTGCATGTTGTATATTGCTATGTGTGCGTGCGTCGTGTGTGCATGTTATATATTGGTATGTGTGTGTGCATGTTATATATTGGTATGTGTGCATGCCTCGTGTGTGCATGTTATATATTGGTATGTGTGCGTGCCTCGTGTGTGCATGTTGTATATTGCTATGTGTGCGTGCGTCGTGTGTGCATGTTATATATTGGTATGTGTGCGTGCCTCGTGTGTGCATGTTGTATATTGCTATGTGTGCGTGCGTCGTGTGTGCATGTTATATATTGGTATGTGTGCGTGCCTCGTGTGTGCATGTTGTATATTGCTATGTGTGCGTGCTTGCGACCACATGAACACCAGAATAATTGAAGTGCTGGATTCCCAAGGCTCCGATAGAGCGTTGTCTGGCACGGTTACCTCAGGTGACTGGCGCAGTGAGCCTGGGTCTGCAACATGCATAATAACTAACAACCTGCAGAATATGGATGCTTGAAATGCCTCGAAGAACAAACAGAATCCGAGAACTGTGCCTGTAAATCTTAGGAAAGTGAGGGCGGCTGGCGGGCACCTATGGCAATGGCTGCCCTGGCAGCACCAGTCTGACATGTGAATGACTAATGCATGAACTTTTCTGCAGGAGGAGGCTGAGGACCCGGGGTCTTCCGAGCCAGCCTGTGATTAATATTACTTTGCCCAATGAAGCAAAGATGACAGAAATAATGAAGTATCTCATTAGGACCCTTACAAGAAGGTCAGATATGGGGTGGGCTCCCGGGGACACTGTCTTTAGAGTTTGTAGTCAAAATGCAAGGTCATTCGCCCCCTCCTCAGCACAATCCCCCAATTCCTGAGGCGCTGTTCCTGCTCTAGTCACGGGTGAGGTTTGTGGAGGAGGCAGCTGATCACTATCAATCAATGCGGAGCACAGGCTAGTAATCAGCGAGTGGGGGAGGGGAGACACCGAGGGAAGGGAGTGACTGCTCCCAGGCAGCGAGCTCAGTGCACTGCTACCCTCCGCTGCAGGCAGGATCTCCCGGGGAATCCACGCCAGACCCACTCCACTCCACGAGCGCCGCTGTACAGGTTAGTGAGGAGCACCTGCAGGGGACGGGCGGGCGGTGCAGCCTCCATGGTGGTGCTGAAAGGACAGCTCCCTGCTCACCGCTCTCATCAATGGCACAAAGAAGCCAACTTTCCTCCTGTCCACCAGCCAGGTGCAGCCCTAAGTTCGGTCAGCCCTGTAGACAGACCTGCAGTCCCATGCAACACCAGTTGCATCAAATGAACACACACACACACACACACACACACACACACACACACACACACACACACACACACACACACACACACACACACACACACACACTAACATATAAACACATCACAGACACATATATACACCTATACACACATATATACACCTATACACACATATATACACCTATACACACATATATACACACACTCATATACACATACACACACATCACACATATACACACACACACACACATCACACAAACATATATGTACACACATACACACATCACACAGACACACACATATATACACACACACCACATCACACACACATATGTACACACATACACACATATACACACACATACACACATCACACAGACACACACATATATACACACACACATATATATATATATATATACACACACACCACATCACACACACATATGTACACACATACACACATATACACACACATACACACATCACACAGATACACACATATATACACACACACATATATATACACACACACACCACATCACACACACATATGTACACACATACACACATATACACACATACACACATCACACAGACACACACATATATACACACATACTACACACACATATATACACACATATATACACACACACTAACATATAAATACATCACACATCACATACACATATATTCACCTATACACACATATATACACACACAGACACACGCATCACACACATACACACACATATATGTACACACATACACACACATATACACACATACACACATCACACAGACACACACATACACATATATAAACACAGGCACACACACACTTACTATAACACTTCAGTGTTGTAATGTCATGTGTGATGAGTACTAGGACTAATAAATCATGCTGACATTCTCCACCTAGACAACTTCCTCACCTGCATTAGAAGTGCAAACACGTAATTATAGACATTATTGTTTCTGATTCTGGTACATTATTGCGAAGCCTAAAATAAATCTGTGGCTTTTTTTTCTTACAAAGACAGGTGAGGAACAGGAGGGTATGATATTGTGGGCGAGTGCTACCTGCAGTGATGGTGACAAAGGACACAATCTAAGCAGATTATTATGCCAGCAAACAAGTGATATCAAGTAATTCTGACACCAATATGCAATGCAGGGTAACACTTTATTAACTCTATGTATCATTCAGTAGCTGTAATCCTGCTCTCATCTGGGAACTTTGCTGTTAGGTATGCCAATCCCCAGTGAGCCCTGGAAGGTGCCAGTCTTTTCCCCCTAGCACTGGCACAGTGGCATTCACACAGATGGCTACAGGTAATCTGTCTGTCATTACGCATAGTTAGGAAGGATATGGTGATGATGACCCAATGTCCAGATTATGGGTAGTGTTGGTGCTGGAGGTACAGGATTCACAGGTGTGATATGTGTAACATAGTTATTCCCCATAGCATATCTTTATTCTTTACAAGTGCTTTCCATGGCTTCACTATATACCCCTGGGCATCCAGGAGTGATAATCCTACATAAGCACATGCTTGTAGAGGGACCACTTATTGAGGGTCAGAAAAGACTATTTTGTAATGCATACAAATATACTGACATTAATAAACTGATAATGTATTTACTATAGTTAGTGTGATTTCAATATACATATTACAATGATTGAGTTACTTTTTTTTTGGCGTTTCATTTATAGTCCTAATATATGATCCACTTTATAAAGCAACATGAATAAATGCACTCGCTGCTGGAGCAATGACATTCCAAAGAATGACGGTAATGCAATAGACATATTGGCATCATTTACAATTATTCTACATACGGTCATGTAAATAGGGCATATTTAAAGAATGTCCATGCTTTCCATCAGAAATGTCATTTTCCAATTTTCTAAAGTAGGAAACATAAACTTGCATCATCTACTTAGTGCAATACAGATAGCATGGAGTGCATTAAGCTACAAGGCCTTGTACATTCAGCTTATAAAGCCCCACATGAAGTGTAGATTAGAAAAATGGAAGGATGAAAGCATAATAATATGATGATGGTTATTATTATTATAACAAATTATTGCATGCTGTTTACAGTTTGATTTCAAAGCAATAAACTGAATAATTGTGTGTGTATTAGGTATCTGGCTAAATTCCGCACAACATCTGGAAATTGGAAAACTAACGTGGTATTACCATTATCTCAGCCCACTTGTCCCCCTGTGACACTCAGATTAAGGAGACTTAAGTGACTTTTAATCTTCAGAGATGCTATTTTGTCAATCACTGACCTTATTGTGTAAGAAGCAGTGGTGTTTTCCTAATATCTGGCCCTACGTGGACCTGACCTGTCCTTTTGCTTGGTCACTCGGAAAGCTTGGCCCCACTGATGATCACATGTAATTAGCTCTGCCTCCTCCCTTCTATCAATGACCTAGGTGTCATCGGAGACCACCATTTCCCTTGTATCTGGGATTCGTGACATGGCAGTGATGGCCAAATATTGGGGTTACCTCGAGTGGAGTGGAGCCTGGCTATAATAGTCTTATGTAATGTGTACACCTGTATCTTTTTCTTCTATTAAGTGATGCAAATATTTGTATGTTTTCAAGTTACCTAGAGATGTTCATAAACAATGCATTAATCATTAATAATATTTGCTTAGCTATATCAGCAGATGCCTTCTGGCATTTCCTTATCTTTAGGGCATATTCTTACCTATATTAACTGGCCCTGAGATACAGAATGCACGATCTCCCCCATTACTGAGCCGGGCGATTCAGATATCAAAGTGTTATATTGAAGACTATGTCTTTCAGCAGCAGGAAATGAAAGACGGGATTTCATTTAAAGCAGAATGGAATAGACTTGCTGCTTATCATGAAAGGGCAAACAGTGCTGGAAATGCAAACCTTTGCCTACAGTACACACAGGAGAAATGTTTTGGTCAATTGAGAGTTTAAAAATTATGGAAAAAAAATGGACTTTGAGCATTCTTGCCAAATAAATCGACATCGGAAAAATATTGCAAAGTGCTTACACAGAGATATCATTAAATGTTTTGGTTTTTTTTGGAGGGGACTCGTTTTACGCGCAGTGCGTATATATCATCATAGTGGATATTGCTCCATCTAGCAGCAGACTGAGACAAATGTGGCTGCTTTATTCCAAAAAGACCACATTGGGAGACCAGTGATGTTGTCACACATATGCTCAACAGACTCATCAATCCAAAATTAGATGTTTTTTGTAAACAGAATTTCTACTTTTTATGTGCCATTCTCAACTAATCAAAAATACATAAAACACATGAGGCAGTGACTTTGTTTCACAGGATGTTCCTTCTGGATCAAGTACACATCATTCCTCAAAACAAAATGTACATTCCTGCTGTTTGAGAAATCCGGGTGTCATTTTGTTGTTGATGCCAAATTGTAATAGCATATTTGGGATTTACCTGTCTAATATCAGCAATAGAAACCATATACGTATTTACTATATAAGGTCCAGGCTTGGGGTGGACCAATTCAGTGGCTGGTGTTAACATGAGCACATAGGCACCACAATGTTGTCAAACAATCTGAAGGAAGAACCGCTCTAAAGATGGCCATGCTTAATAAATGGCTGTCATCTGAACAAAGCAATGGGAGGACAATGTGATCGGAAATGTGTGATCAACATGTCTCTTTCACCATCAGTTGCCAACGACCCCATAAACATTAGACTGCCACCCGAACCTCGTGATACCTTTAAGGTACCGTCACATTAAATGACGCTGCAGCGATATAGACAACGATGCCGATCACTGCAGTGTCGCTGTTTAGTCGTTGTGTGGTCGCTGGAGAGCTGTCACACAGACAGCTCTCCTGCGACCAACGATGACGATATCCCTGGGTAACCAGGGTAAACATCGGGTTACTAAGCGCAGGGCCGTGCTTAGTAACCCAATATTTACCCTGGTTACCTAAAAAAAAAAACACTACATACTTACATTCCGGTGTCTGTCACGTCCCTCGCCGTCAGCTTCCCGCACTGACTGTGAGGGCCAGCCGTAAAGCAGAGCACAGCGGTGACGTCCCCACTGTGCTTTACGGCCGGCGCTCACAGTCTGTGCGGGAAGCTGACGGCGGGGGACACAACAGACACTGGAATGTAAGTATGTAGTGTTTCTTTTTTTTTTAGGTAACCAGGGTAAATATCGGGTTACTAAGCGCGGCCCTGCGCTTAGTAACCCGATGTTTACCCTGGTTACCAGTGAAGACATCGCTGAATCGGCGTCACACACACCGATTCAGCGATGTCAGCGGGTGATCCAGCGACGAAATAAGGTGCTGGCCTTCTAGCTCCGACCAGCGATGTCACAGCAGGGGCCTGATCGCTGCTGACTGTCAAACACAACGATATCGCTATCCAGGAAGATGCAACGTCACGGATCGCTATAGTTATCGTTGTTAAGTTGTTCAGTGTGAAGGTACCTTTAGTCCATTCTCTCCTGGAGGGGTTAAGACAATAGGCAATAAAGGGCATTCTTTTGGAATGCATATTTGGTGGCATAACCCAAGTTTCAATTCTAGAGGACTGTCTGTGATATTTACAACTTGCTTGTTAGCATAATAAACAACAAACAAATTATTATGAGTGGCAAAACGCTTTCCTCTGGACTAAACAAGGTGTCTTGTTTGTACATTCAGTTCTCCTTGTAGTCAAATGTTAAATGTTTTTTTGTGTCATTTCGGCTCCTAGGAGAGTGAACCTGTAGCTGCAATTTGCTGCCCTTAAAGGGAATCTGTCAGCAGTTTTTGCTATGTAATCTGTGAGCCACAAAATATAAGGGAAGATACCCTGATTCCAACAATGTATTATTGCCTGGTGTAGTTTTGATAGAATCCCTGTTGTATCTGTTGTAGATGTAGCAATGCCCAGAATTCTGAGCTGTGGATAACCCCACCCACACCACTGATGGAGCGGGGTTACACAGAATAGCTGGACTGCTGTGCACACTACACCTTGTCTGCACTGATAACTTCCTACTAAAACACTGCTTGTATTGTAACTACAATAAGTGAAACATCCTTGGAATCAGATTCACTTGCCTTATATTATGCGCTCTCCGATTAGACAGCAAAAACCTGCTGACAGATTTCCTTTAACCCCTTAGCGACCGCCGATACGCCTTTTAACGGCGGCCGCTAAGGGTTCTTAAACCACAGCGCCGTTAATTAACCGCGCTGTGGAAAAAGTCCATAGCACCCCCCCAGAGGCCGATTTTCTCCGGGGTCTCGGCTGCCGAGGGTAGCCGAGACCCCAGAGAACATGATTCGGGGGTTTTTTAACCCACCCCGCATTTGCGATCGCCGGTAATTAACCGTTTACCGGCGATCGCAAAAAAAAAAAAAGCGATCTCTTTTTAATTTCTCTGTCCTCCGATGTGATCGCACATCGGAGGACAGAGAAAAGGGGTCCCAGGTGGCCCCCCAATACTCACCTAGCTCCCCCGATGCTCCTCGTGTCTCCCGGTGGGCGCCGCCATCTTTAAAATGGCGAGCGCATGCGCAGTGCGCCCGCCGGCCGGCACCGGGAGAATCTTTGGGGTCTCGGCTGCCGGGGGTAGCCGAGACCCCAAAGAGCATGATCGGGGTCGGTATTACCGACCCCTGTTTTGCGATCGCCGGTAATTAACTGTTTACCGGCGACCGCAAAAAAAAAAAAAAAAAAAGTAAAGTGTAATTCTCTGTCCTCTGATGTGATCGCACATCAGAGGACAGAGAAATAGGGGGATTCGGGGACCCTACAATACTCACCTTGGTCCCTGGATCCTCTTGCTGCTCCTCCTGGCCGCCGGCAGAAGAACATGGCGGACGCATGCCCAGTGCGCCCGCCATCTGTCTCCATCTTCCGGCCGGCAGGAGAACAGCAGTTGGGGCTAAAATTAGGGTTAGGGGTAGGGTTAGGGGTAGGGTTAGGGTTAGGGTTAGGGGTAGGGTTAGGGCTAGGGTTAGGGGTAGGGTTAGGGGTAGGGGTAGGGTTAGGGTTAGGGGTAGGGTTAGGTTAGGGGTAGGGGTAGGGTTAGGGGTAGGGTTAGGGCTAGGGTTGGGGCTAAATTTAGGGTTAGGGTTGGGGCTAAATTTAGGGTTAGGGTTGGGGCTAAACTTAGGGTTAGGCTTCTTTCACACTTACGTCGGTACGGGGCCGTCGCAATGCGTCGGCCCGACATACCGACGCACGTTGTGAAAATTGTGCACAACGTGGGCAGCAGCTGTAGTTTTTCAACGCATCCGCTGCCCAATCTATGTCCTGGGGAGGAGGGGGCGGAGTTACGGCCACGCATGCGCGGTCAGAAATGGCAGATGCGACGTACAAAAAAACGTTTCATTGAACGTTTTTTTGTGCCGACGCTCCGCCAAAACACAACTGATGCAGTGCACGACGGACGCGACGTGTGGCCATCCGTCACGATCCGTCGGCAATACAAGTCTATGGGCAAAAAACGCATCCTGCGGGCACATTTGCAGGATCCGTTTCTTGTCCAAAACGACGGATTGCGACGGAATGCCAAACGACGCAAGTGTGAAAGTAGCCTTAGGGCTAGGGTTAGGGTTGGGGCTAAAGTTAGGGCTAGGGTTGGGGCTAAAGTTAGGGTTAGAGCTGGGATTAGGGTTAGGGTTTGGATTAGGGTTGGTATTAGGGTTAGGGTTGGCATTAGGGTTACGCTTGGGATTAGGGTTAGGTTTGGGATTAGGGTTAAGGTTAGGGTTGTGATTAGGGGTGTATTGGGATTAGGGTTAGGTTTGAGGTTAGGGTTGAGATTAGGATTAGGGTTGTGTTGGATTTAGGGTTTTGATTAGGGTAATGGTTAGGGTTGACATTAGGGTTGTTTTGGGGTAAGGGTTGTGATTATGGTTAGGGTTAGTGATTAGGATTATGGATCAGGTTGGGATTAGGGTTAGGGGTGTGTTGGGGTTAGGGTTGGAGCTAGAATTGGGGGGTTTCCACTGTTTAGGTACATCAGGGGGTCTCCAAACACGACAGCCAATTTTGCGCTCAAAAAGTCAAATGGTGCTCCCTCCCTTCTGAGCTCTGCCGTGCGTCCAAACAGTGGTTACCCCCACATATGGGGCATCAGCGTACTCGGGATGAATTGGACAACAACTTCTGGGGTCCAATTTCTCTTGTTACCCTTGTGAAAATAAAAACTTGGGGGCTACAAAATCTATTTTGTGAAAAAAAAAATATTTTTTATTTTCACGACTCTGCATTCTAAACTTCTGTGAAGCACTTGGGCATTCAAAGTTCTCACCACACATCTAGATAAGTTCCTTGGGGGATCTAGTTTCCAAAATGGGGTCACTGGTGGGGGGTTACTACAGTTTAGGTACATCAGGGGCTCTGCAATCGCAACATAATGCCCACAGACCATTCTATCAAAGTCTGCATTCCAAAAAGGCGCTCCTTCCCTTCCGAGCTCTGCCGTGCGCCCAAACAGTGGTTTACCCCCACATATGGCGCATCAGCGTACTCGGGATAAATTGGACAACAACTGTTGCAGTCCAATTTCTCCTGTTACCCTTGTGAAAATAAAAACTTGGGGGCTACAATATCTTTTTTGTGGAAAAAAAAAATATTTTTTATTTTCACGACTCTGCATTCTAAACTTCTGTGAAGCACTTGGGCATTCAAAGTTCTCACCACACATCTAGATAAGTTCCTTGGGGGGTCTAGTTTCCAAAATGGGGTCACTTGTGGAGGGTTTCTACTGGTTAGGTACATCAGGGGCTCTGCAAACGCAACATAATACCCGCAGACCATTCTATCAAAGTCTGCATTCCAAAACGGCGCTCCTTCCTTCCGAGCTCTGCCGTGTGCCCAAACAGTGGTTTACCCCCACATATGGGGTACCAGCATACTCAGGACAAATTGGACAACAACTTTTGGGGTCCAATTTCTCTTGTTACCCTTGTGAAAATAAAAACTTGGGGGCTAAAAAATCTTTTTTGTGGAAAAAAAAATATTTTTTATTTTCACGGCTCTGCATTATAAACTTCTGTGAAGCACTTGGGCATTCAAGGTTCTCACCACACATCTAGATAAGTTCCTTAAGGGGTCTAGTTTCCAAAATGGTGTCACTTGTGGGGGGTTTCCACTGTTTAGGCACATCAGGGGCTCTCCAAACGCGACATGGCGTCCAATCTCAATTCCAGCCAATTCAACATTGAAAAAGTAAAACGGCACTCCTTCCCTTCCAAGCTCTGCGGTGCGCCCAAACAGTGGTTTACCCTCACATATGGGGTATCGACGTATTCAGGAGAAATCGCACAACAACTTTTGTGGTCTAATTTCTCCTGTTACCCTTGTGAAAATAAGAATTTGTGGGCGAAAAGATCATTTTTGTGTAAACAAAAGCGATTTTTTATTTTCACGGCTCTACGTTATAAACTTCTGTGAAGCACTTGGGGGTTCAAAGTGCTCACCACACATCTAGATAAGTTCCTTAAGGGGTCTAGTTTCCAAAATGGTGTCACTTGTGGGGAGTTTCCACTGTTTAGGCACATCAGGGGCTCTCCAAACGCGACATGGCGTCCGATCTCAATTCCAGCCAATTCTGCATTGAAAAAGTCAAATGGCGCTCCTTCACTTCTAAGTTCTGCGGTGCGCCCTAACAGTGGTTTACCCCCACATATGGGGTATTGGCGTATTCAGGAGAAATTGCATAACAAAATTTATGGTTAAATTTCTCTTTTTACACTTGTGAAAATAAAAAAAATGGTTCTGAATTAAGATGTTTGCAAAAAAAAGTTAAATGTTCATTTTTTCCTTCCACATTGTTTCAGTTCCTGTGAAGCACGTAAAGGGTTAATAAACTTCTTGAATGTGGTTTTAAGAACCTTGAGGGGTGTAGTTTTTAGAATGGTGTCACACTTCATTATTTTCTATCATATAGACCCCTCAAAATGACTTCAAATGTGATGTGGTCCCTAAAAAAAAATGGTGTTGTAAAAATGAGAAATTGCTGGTCAACTTTTAACCCTTATAACTCCCTAACAAAAAAAAATTTTGTTTCCAAAATTGTGCTGATGTAAAGTAGACATGTGGGAAATGTTATTTATTAACTATTTTTCGTGACATATCTCTCTGATTTAAGGGCATAAAAATACAAAGTTTGAAAATTGCAAAATTTTAAAAATATTCGCCATATTTCCGTTTTTTTCATAAATAATCGCAAGTAATATCGAAGAAATGTTACCACTAACATGAAGTACAATATGTCTCGAAAAAACAATCTCAGAATCAGCGGGATCCGTTGAAGCGTTCCAGAGTTATAACCTCATAAAGTGACAGTGGTCAGAATTGCAAAAATTGGCCTGGTCATTAAGTACCAAATTGGCTCTGTCACTAAGGGGTTAAAAAGAGCAGAATATTAAGCCATCAGATCCAATTTAGTGTAAACTATTAGAAAATTGGTGATGGAAAAAGTTGTGTTTTTGCTCAAACTAAAATTTTTGGATTCTCTTGGATTGGCATGTGTAAGCCTTATCCACAATAGATTAATTTCCATATCTAGCACATCTACTGTTTCAGAGTTTTTATTTTGTTCTAAGTCGGACTTCTCGTAATAGAATCTCAGAGATATTGAAGACATTATGACTTTTCCTGGAAAGTAAGGTGCCCATAGCTCCTCTAGTTCTGCCTTTAAGCTAAGATCCGCTATGAAAAATGCATTTGTGGTCTACATTTCCCATCTTTAGGATGAACAGCCATTTTCAATATTCCATATAGAATAGCATTATCCTAAAATACTAGTACATTTGTGTTGAATATGACATTCAGTTTCATAATGTCTTTCTTGGAAAATGTTCATTCCGTCAATGCGAGAATAGAGCAATACACCTGCAACACTCTTGCTTCGGGAGCTTCAGTCTTGAAGTATACTTTCATGGTTTCCTTACTGTTCCAGTATAGTAATCTGAAGTGTTCAAGAAGACCAAGGAGGGTCCAGAAGGCCTATTTCAGAAAGTAACCAACTGCCCAGGGCCGGCGTCAGCACCTGGCGCACCCGGGCAAGTGCCAGGGCCCTGGTGAGACTGGGAGCCCATTTAAGGTAGTAACGGTATGGTACTATACTACACTGATGCGCTCCTGGAGGGCCCCCGCAGCTGGACTACATCCGGCTCGGCTGTGCTGTGCGTATTACTATTACATCAAATCTGTGATCTCCGTCTCTCAGTCAGGACTCGGAGGCGGAGCCATCCCTGGCAGCAGGCGCGGCACAGAGCTCTCTCTGTGACTGAGTTTCGCTGCACATCTGCTGGAATACTCACCACACTGTCACTATGGATACGAAGAGTCACTTCCGGGCCAGCAGTCGTCTGTGTCATCACTTCCAGGTGAACTCCTCAGAGATCATCCACGTCCACCGTCCAGCCAGGTCCAGTGCCAAGCAGAAAGATGACGACGAGCAGCCAGCAGTCAGTGAACGGTGCACCCGGGACATCCCTGTGTCCACAACGGGGGCGACAGCGTGACTGTGAAAGCAGTGAGTCTTCCTTCCAAGTTCCAGACTGGTCCCAAACCAAAGCATTGCTGGGGGATGCAGCCTGGGACAAGGTGCGACTGTACGAGGCCATCACAGACCTACAGTATGGCATCTGAGTGATGCTGGGTGTGGGTGGGACTTATAGACTATATACTACATGGCTGGCTGTGCTATATAATACGTGAGCTGCCTGTGTTATACACTACGTGGGCTGTTTTATGTACTACATCATGGGGCTGTGCTATATAGTACGTGGGTTTTGTTATATACTACTTGGGCTGTGTTATATACTACGTGGGATGTGCTATATACTACGTGGGCTGTGTTATATACTACTTGGGCTGTGTTATATACTACGTGGGATGTGTTATATACTACGTGGGATGTGTTATATACTGCGTGGGCTGTGTTATATACTACTTGGGCTGTGTTATATACTACGTGGGATGTGTTATATACTACGTGGGCTGTGTTATATACTACGTGGCTGTGTTATATACTACGTGGGCTGTGTTATATACTACATGGCTGTGCTATATTTCTCTGCTGTATCTGTGCATCATGAATCGTGGTATGTGTTAAAGGGGGGCCCACTAAGACTCTTTTGCCCGGGGTCCTCAAAAACCTGGAGCCGGTCCTGCAACTGCCATATGTAAAATTTTATCGGTCATAGCCTTGACTTTTAGACTAAAATGTGAAAAGTCCAGAGTCAGACCTTGGGCGGTTTCAACTGGGAATTGTATTGCTATGCATTTTTCAGCCACCTCTCGATTGCTGGCGGCATGTGATGGAACCTCGATTTTGAGATAGATGTCAATATTTATGTTTATCCTCTGGTTATGACATGAATGTCCCATATACAAATGACCAATTAATCTTTTTTAACAGAGCCCCCTGTTTGATTTATAATTGTGTTGTATTCTTATGCATTTAACCCCTTAAGTCCCAAGGGTGGTTTGCACGTTAATGACCAGGCCAATTTTTACAATTCTGACCACTGTCCCTTTATGAGGTTATAACTCTGGAACGCTTCAACGGATCCTGATGATTCAGACACTGTTTTCTTGAGACACATTGTACTTCATGGTAGTGGAAAAATTTCTTTGATATTACCTGCGTTTATTAAAAAATGGAAATTTGGCGAAAATTTAGAAAATTTCGCAATTTCCAACTTTAAATTTTTATGCCCTTAAATCACAGAGATATGTCACACAAAATACTTAATAAGTAACATTTCCCACATGTTTACTTTACATCAGCACAATTTTGGAACCAAATTTTTTTTTTTGTTAGGGAGTTATAAGGGTTAAAAGTTGACCAGCAATTTCTCATTTTTACAACACCATTTTGTTTTAGTAACCACAAGTGTGACACCATTCGAAAAACTGCTCCCCTCAAGGTGCTCAAAACCATATTAAGAAGTTAATTAACCCTTCAGGTGTGTCACAGGAATATTTGGAATGTTTAAAAAAAATGAATATTTAACTATTTTTCATAAAAAATTTACTTCAGCTCCTTGTTTAATTTTACCAAGGGTAGCAGGAGTAAATGAAACACAAATGTTGTTATACAATTTGTCCTCAGTACGCCGATACCCCAAATGTGGGGGTAAACCACTGTTTGGGCACATGGCAGAGCTCGGAAGGGAAGGAGCGCCGTTTGACTTTTCAATGCAAAATTGACGGGAATTGAGATGGGACGCCATGTTGCGTTTGGAGAGCCCTGATGTGCCTAAACATTGAAACCCCCCACAAGTGACACCATTTTGGAAAGTAGACCCCCTAAAGAACTTATCTAGATGTGTTGTGAGCGCTTTGAACTTCCAAGTGTTTCACTACAGTTTATAACGCAGAGCCGTGAAAATAAAAATTCTTTATTTTTTTCACAAAAATTATTTTTTAGCTCCCAGTTTTGTATTTTTCCAAGGGTAACACGAGAAATTGTACCCCAAAAGTTGTTGTACAATTTGTCCTGAGTACGCTAATACCCCATATGTGGGGGGAACCACCGTTTGGGCGCATGGCAGAGCTCGGAAGGGAAGGAGCACCGTTTGGAATGCAGACTTAGATGGAATGGTCTGCAGGCGTCACATTGTGTCTGCAGAGCCCCCAATGTACCTAAACAGTAGAACCCCCCCCACAAGTGACCCCATATTGAAAACTAGACCCCCCAAGGAACTTATCTAGATGTGTGGTGAGAACTTTTGAACCCCTAAGTGTTTCACTACAGTTTATAACGCAGAGCCGTGAAAATAAAAAATCATTTTTTCCCACAAAAATGGTTTTTGCCCCCCAAATTATTTCCCCAAGGATAACAAGAGAAATTGGACCCCAAAAGTTGTTGTCCAATTTGTCCTGAGTACGTTGATACCCCATATATTGGAGTAAACCCCTGTTTCGGCGCACGGGAGAGCTCGGAAGGGAAGGAGCCCTGTTTTACTCTTTCAACGCAGAGTTGGCTGGAATTGAAATCGGATGCCATGTCGCATTTGGAGAGCCCTTGATGTGCCTAAACAGTGGAAACCCCCAATTCTGAGTGAAACCCTAACCCAAACACACCCCTAACCCTAATCCCAACTCTAACCATAACCCTAACCATACCCCTAACCCGAAAATGCCCCTAACCCTAATCCCAACCACAACCCTAATCCCAACCACACCCCTAACCCCAACACACCCCTAACCCTAATCCCAATTGTAACCCTAACCACACCCCAAACCCTGACACACCCCTAACCCTAATCCCAACTGTAAATGTAATCCTAACTCTAACTTTAGCCCTAACCCCAACCCTAACCCTAGCCCCAAACCTAACCCTAGCCCCAACCCTAACCCTAGCCCCAACCCTAACTCTAACCCTAGCCTCATCCCTAACCCTAGCCCTAACCCAGCCCCAACCCTAACCCTAGCCCCAACCCTAACCCTAGGGGCTTGCTTTGGATTTTCTAAACAACAAACGTTCCTCCTGAGCAGTTGTCCTGTGGTTTCTGCCGGATCTGGGCTTGTCAAACACATCTCTAATCTCTTCAAATCTTTTTTTTAATTCTTTGCTCTTGACACTGAGACACATTTAGGCTATGTGGACATGTTCAGGATTTCTTGCATAAATTTCCTGAGCAAAACCGGACATTTTCTGCAAGAAATCTGCATGCGTTTTTCTCACGGTTTTGTCACGTTTTTGATGCGTTTTTTGTGTAAGTTTTTGCGTCTTTTTCCGGAGCTTCCCAATGCATTAAATAGCGAGAAAAACATGAAAAATCCCCAAATCTGCAAAATTAATGAACATGATGCGTTTTTTACCAAGATGCGTTTTTTTGCGGAAAAAAAAGCATCATGTGCACAAAAATTACAGAATGCATTCTAAATGATGGGATGCATAATGTATGCGTTTTAATGCATTTTTATAGCAAAAAATGCAAAAAAAAATGCGAAAAATCCGCAACGTGTGCACACAGTCTAAAGGTGCCAGCCACTACTGCACTGGATCTGGTCTTCAGCCTCTTGATAATCCGGGCTTTGGTCACAGGGTGGATTTTTGGCATGTTGTCAGAGCTCAAGTTGCAGTTCAAGTGAAGGTCTGGGGTGCTGAGTTTCTTTTTATACACACACACACTAATTAACTGATCATTTACTGATCACAGGTGAGTATGCAAACTAGGATTGGGTGCATTTTATGACCAGGCGACAAAACTTTTGTCTTGCCAAAATCTGACCATTCTGTGTCCATTAACTGATCAATATTTCGGCATTGATGCCAATTTATTTTATTAAACTAAACCACATTTCGGAGGGTTTCAGCTTTCAAAATAATAATTTATACAAAGAATGGATGAATTTAACGTCAGGTTATAAGCTTTTATTTACTTAATATGGATAAGCGACATACAGTAACTTCTGTCAGGGAGTGCATGCACCAGGGACCAAGCAACAGGTGCATTTCACCTCTATCCAAACCCACCCTTCTCGCCACACACACGCGCACACACACACACACACACACACACACACACACACACACACACACGCTACATAACTTGTGTAAGTGATTAAAAGTGTTGCTTATTAAGGTCAAAGCACAGCAGATAAGGGTACTTGGGGTCTACAAGAGTGACTAGAGTTTCTATCTTGTGTATATGGAGAAAAAGGCATCCTAGATCCTAGGGTATTTTTACAATACAATGTAATGCTTCCATACTTCTTCCATTATATCTGTGGTAAAAGTTCAGAAAGGGATTGTAATGCAGGTCCAAATAAGTGGAGTTACTGTAAGGGAGCGACAGGGCCGTAGTCGTGGCCATACACAGGTGTATCTTTGCCCTGGTCTCTGCTTACATGAAAGCAGCATTCTCTCACCAGCATACCCGTGTCTTCTCCCGCTACACCATTAGGGATACCACTACTGTGGTGCTGAGGCATTTCTGCAACTATCTTCACAAGAATTGAGACACAGTCTGGTTCAAATGCAACATGTGAAACTTTACTTGTACAACTTGGCAGCACATTCTTGTCAGTAAGAACGTCAACAACAAGTCCTATAGTTCTCATTCTGCTCTTTCCCTGCACTCAGTTCCACGTCCTCCAGTACATTACAGGGTAATAGCGATTTAGGCAAGGCCGCAGTGGTCTCCCTGCTCAGACTCAACTCACTGTTTCTGGGGATTCTCCAGTCCACGTCGCCCCGGTTCGGAAAGCATCGACCCATGCAATTATCTGCCACATGCCAAACAATCTGCGCCCTGTACTTTTCCAGACCGCTTCCTTCCTCCAGCTATGAACTGCTGCAATCCTGCAGCTTGACGCCATACTTCTGTCCTATAGACTCCGAATGGCTAAACCTCTCTTCTTAAACGTTGCATGACTGCTGTGGTGTCCTGGGACTAGAGCTCAATGTGGACTATTTGGGCAACCCAGGCCCTTCTGACTACCTAAGGGAACGTTCTTAGCTTACCACACAGCAGCCCCTCCAATAGTTAACCCTTTTCTACACTATATCCTAGCTGAAAGCTCTGGACACTAGAATGCCCCCATCCAGTGACCAATCCAATAACTGCACTTACCCTATACTATACATAGCAGCATTACAACAGCATAACATTACATATACATTTAGCAAGACACAGTAATACACATAGCAGTGTAGCAGTACCATTGTATAAAAGTGGTAATACACTAAGTCGTTTAGCAGTACCATCATATGTAAACAAATATACATACACTAATAATATATGGCACTGGGACAAAAGAGAAGGCAAAGTTATAAATGTAATATATCATACCCCCTACGTTACCACCACCATACAAGTCTCCTTTCAATAACAGCACTAATCTGTATGGTACATATTGCCTCTTTTGATATTGTAAGGTAGCTAGGAGCAAAACATTGTATTATATGAATATAGCCTCTTCATAGAGGAAGAAAACTAGAACTCTACTACCACGTGTTGGAAGTAGAGATCCTAAAAGTCAATATCAACTCTTTAACGAGCCTTGGCACATGATAATAAGCCAAACCAGAGACACTATTTGCAGACATGTGCTTCACTTTGTTTGTCCCTCATTAGTAACAAGCAATAAGTCTGGTTTGGCTAGGTGAAAGACCTCTGGAGGTCTAATGGGAAATGTTTCTTCTTGTGGAGAGTGCCTAGGGGGCATAATGAGACTTATAGGCCATGCAATGCTCCTCTGGGAATTTAGAAAAACAAATACCTTCATCAGGGAGAAAAGCACTTGAACACTTGTGTCATCTATTGCATGTAGCAATTCTAAAAAGTCAATGTCGACCCTTTAACAAGCCTTGACTTAGGGCATCATAATTGCCACAATGTCTTTCCTTGAAGCACTCATCAGAATTAGAGTTACAGACTTTGACAGAGCAACAAATATAGTATTAGGCTGGGGTCCAGGAGAGTTGGACAATGTTTTCTCACTTGTCATTCATGTACTGGGCCGTGTTTTTTTTCTCATACTGAGTACAGCTGAGAAAAAATACACAGATCTTCACTGCCTCATTGAATAACACTCATCCGAGTGCAATCTAAGTTATTTCCAGATTGCGTTCATCTGATTTATACACTAATATGAGCAAACTCTTAATGTAATACTATCGGCGTATTTGCCTTAATTCATATTTTTCTGCATTGTGCATTGGGGTATGACCACCTTCTGGGCTGTGCATGATTTTATCCACCTGTCTTTCACAGGATTTTTTTAATTGGATCAAAATATAGCTTAATCCTGTTTTGAACCTGTTTACTAGAGACCTAGGCGTATGGAAAGGGGAGTCTATTAAATTTAGGGTACTATTGAAATAAAATGTGCTTGCTGAAGGTGGGTGGGCTTATGCAATGCTGATCACAATTGTAAACTAAGTTCTTCATGCATCCATTCATACACTGAGTGCTGTTGCATGGTATTTTGAAATATATTAGACTGGGTATCATCTTGTATATTTTGATAATGTACAAATATGGTTATCTAATGAGCTTTTTTTTGTAAAGGACAATTTTATTTAACTCACTTAAAGAAGCACTCCTATTCCCATCAAAGTTTTTATCTTAATATATTACAATAATCATATTATGTAGCACTGTGTACTCACAATTGCTCATTTTGCCTTTCTGCCCTGCTAATTCTTCCTTTTTCTCTGCTCTATGTAGAAACAGGAAGTCTCTTTTCCCTGCATAGATCATTCCCCTGTTCAACTTCTGACCCAGCTGCTGCCACGTCCTTGCCAAGGAATTTTGCACTGACTTATAAGTAGCAGGGAAAATTGACCTCCTGTTTCTACATATAACTTAGAAGGATTCAACTAGTCAGTTTTTAATCTTTTGATGTCATAGCATCTAATGGAAAAGAGATTAATTAGCTGTGTAGAAAGGCAAAATGAGCAATTGTAAGTACACTGTGTTAGGTGTCGAGTTCCCGCTGCTGCACAGGGGGAATCTCGAACCACCCCCGCTGCGGTCCCCCATTCTTCTCCAGCCGCAGTGGATTCTGCTAAGCGGAGACGTTGGTCCCAGCCTCTGGCTCAGGCATATACTCTGCGCTTGGTTACTGCTGCTCTTCCAGGCTCAGCCATTGTAGCCAGTACTGGTCAGCGGCGAGCAGACGTCTCTGGGACCAAGTCCTGCTTTTCCTCTTCTGAGCATGCCCCAGGGAGGACCTCTCATTGGACGTCGGGGGTCACATGCCCAGGTCCTGTATCAGCTCCTCCTTCATATGTGTGGTTAGCACAGAAGAGAGTATTAGTCCCACTAATTATTTCACGACTCTGTGAAGCAACAGGGTTCATGCTGATACTGACCGAGTGACAGAACTCGCGTCTAATCTGTCATTGTACTGCCATATGGGCTGCCATTTCTCTAGCAGCAGGCTTCACTCCTGCACGGTGGACCACGGGCTGCGAAAGAACCTATAACAACTCATATATTTACTCGGTACATTCCGCCAGCCTTAACAGAATACTAGCGCCAGGGTCTGGCTGGTAAATGGCGGATGATCAGCGTTTGCAGCGGTACATCCGGTAGCTGGAGGGTAGGTTGGCGGCTCTTGAACGCACAACCTCGCCCGTGGATGTCACCGCAGTCGCTGAACAGGCTGCTAGCGCAGCTGCAGCCAGTTTGTTCTCTGCCACCCCTGCTCCGACTTTATCCCAACTCCCGCTACCAGACAAGTTTGCTGGCGAAAGTAAGCTATGTCAGGGATTCGAGAGCCAGTGCACCATACATCTTGAGCTCCTGGCTGCACGTTTTTCTACGAATCGGGCTAAAGTGCGATTTATCATATCCCTTCTGTTGGGCAGGGTGTTGGAGTGGGCAACGCCGTTGTGGGAGCATGATGATCATGTGGTGCAGAGTGCTCCTCACTTCCTGGACTCTCTGAAACAGGTCTTTTTGGGACCTCGTGTCACCCATGATACAGCGCTCCAATTCCTGGCAATAACACAGGGCTCATCCATGGTCAGCCAATTCTATGTTCACTTCCGGACTTTGGCATCAGAGCTGGAATGGCCGGATAAAGTCCTTATTCCGGTGTTCTGGAAGGGACTGGCTGACCATGTGAAGGACGCCTTGGCCACCAGGGAGATTCCCGCCACACTGGAGGTGCTCATAACTATATCCACCCGCATCGACCTCCGTTTTAACGAGCGGAGGTTGGAGCAGACCCAGTGTAGGCAGAGGTTCTGGTTGGCTTCTACCTTTGCCAGTCCTCTGGAATCGCCTGTTCAGGCATCCGACTCCCATGAGGCCATGGAGGTTTCTCGAGCGAGAACTAAGTCCTGGGCCGCTCGAGTACCCGTGGTCTGTAATATCTGCCAGCACTTAGGACATCTATATATATAATTGCCTAAGGGTCTGTCTGTCTGTCTGTCTTTCTGTCTGTCTGTCTGTCCTGGAAATTCCGCCTCTCTGATTGGTCGAGGCCGCCAGGCCTCGACCAATCAGCGACGGGCACAGTATCGACGTAGATGTCATAATGGTTGCCATGGCGACGATGATGTCATAAAGGTTGCCTCGACCAATCAGCGACGGGCACAGTCTGCCGCGAATTCTGGAATCATTGTCCATATACTACGGGGACATGCATATTCTAGAATACCCGATGCGTTAGAATCGGGCCACAATCTAGTTATGCCAATAAATGTCCTCAGCGGTCAGGAAACAATCGCGTCTAGTAACCATAGGAGGAGGTTCACTAGACACAGTGGCATTTTCTTCCAAACTGTCCTTCAAGGGGACAATCACTTTAGGCTCTTCCACTCTTGCAGTCGAGCTTTGTGTGGACTCTGGAGCGGAGGGGAATTATATGTCCTATGCCTTCGCCCAACACCACGCAATACCCCTGGTGATGCTCGCCAGGCCAGTGACTGTTCGAGTGGTAAATGGGTCGACACTGCCCTCACAAATAACACACCAGACCATCCCTTTCATGTTACCTATGTCTCCTTCCCATCAGGAGATAATCTCCCTTCTTGTCATTCCCGATGGAATAGACAAGATCCTACTAGTGATACCCTAGCTATGTTTCCACTTCCCTCATATAGAGTGGTCCTTAGGGAGAATTTTGGGTTGGAGTCAATCTTGTAAGGGCAGATGTATGAGGGAGTGTGTTCAGGTTGCTACTACAGAGGTACCCACAGATCTTATTTCTCTTCCCAAGTGCTATTGGTCCTATGTGGACGTGTTCTCCAAGAGGGCTGCGGAGACCCTTCCGCCTCACTGTCCCTATGACTGTCCTATTGATCTCTTGCCTGGTGTTTTGTGCTTGTCACCAGTAATACTCTGCCACTCAGGCTACACGTGGAGAGTGTCCGTTAGCCGTGGAAAATTACATAGGAAGGCAGCTATCGTCAGTGGGGGCAATTAGTCACTTGGCTTAGCATCTGGTTCCTTCATGTGTGCAGTTAGCACAGAAGAGTTTTAGAGCAATAGAGCAATTACAACCCTAGTTAGGGTATTAGCCCACTAATTATTTGACGACTCTGTGAAGCAACAGGGTTCATGCTGATACTGACCGAGTGACAGAACTCGCGACTAATCTGTCATTGTACCACCATATAGGGCCGCCATTCCTCTAGAAGCAAACTTCACTTCTGCACGGTGGACCCCGTGCTGCAATCGCACCTATAAAAACTCATATTTACTCGGTGAGTTCCGCCAGCCGTAACACACTGTGCTTTAGAATATGATGATTGCAATATATTAACAGTATAAAAAATTTGACGGGAGTGGATTTTAAATGTTTGCATTGTTAACTAACAGAGAATGTAAAGATTGTCCAGAGTGATATAGACTTGTAATAGTCAGTGTTTAATATATCCTTTTGAAAGTTTGTCATATAGATCTTTTCCAAATGCAGTGAGATAGAGTACTTGATGTCTGCACTGGTCTAATGTTCATGGTTAGCTTTAAGAGCCAAATGTGACCTGGATTGCTTCTGAAACAGAATATAGGTTAAATAGATCTAGTTCAGTGTCCGGTACCTGGGGGTCTGACACAGTTTGTAGAAAGTGGTTATCTAGCACAACTTTTATAAGTATTTACTAATTTGATCTCCTAAGAGATCTGTCCCTGCATCACATAACCCAGCACTGGTAGTTAACCTCTCTTCATACTCAAGCACTTACTCCATTTGTTTAAAAAAAATCAATAAACTTGCATTTGTTGTGTAACCAATGAGAAACATAATTTGTGAAATGAAGGTAATTAGATGACCTCACGATGTCCTGCTACATTTGATGCTCTTCTATTTCATTGCCAACCATTTCTTAGCTTAAAGGTAAAGCATGCTATGCTATCTGACTTGCTAAACTGATGACTATATCATTTTGTGTAAAAAAGAGTTAGCAGAATTTTTAGATTTTTATTTCAGATCCAAGAAGTATTGTCTCTCCTTGCAGAGACTGACATGTTACCCATGTCGAGTTGAGGAGACTTAAAGCCACAATGCTCCTTGGGAAATATGCAAATAGTCTCTTCAGAGAGGAAGAGGACTACAACTCTAGTGCCACCTATTGGAAGTAGCAATCTTAAAAGTCAATGTCGACCCTTTAGCGAGTCTTATCACATAACTTAGGATAAAAGCCAAACCAGAATCTCAATTTGCAGACACTGAGTTACTTGCTACTTCCATTAGGTGGCACTAGAGTTCTAGTCCTCTTCCTCTCTGAAGAGACAATTTGCATATTTCCCAGAGGAGCATTGCGGCTTTAAGTCTCCTCATCTCGATATGCTTAACATGTCACTCTCTGCAAGGAGTGTCTGCAAATTGAGATTCTGGTTTGGCTTTTATCCTAACTCATGTCACGAGGCTCGTTAAAGTGTCGACATTGACTGTTAGGATTAATACTTCCAACACTTGGCACTAGAGTTCTAGTCCTCTTGCTCTCTGAAGAGACAATTTGCATAGTTTTTTATTTAACCCCTTCACGACATGCCCCGTACTAGTACAGCGCATGTCGTGTGTCCCCCTTTGATGTGGGCTCCGGCAGTGAGCCCACATCAAAGTCACGACATGTCAGCTTTTTGTACAGCTGACATGTGCGCACAATAGTGGCAGGTGGAAACGCGATCCACCTGCCGCTATTAACCAATTAAATGCCACTGTCAAACGCTGACAACAGCATTTAACTACCGCTTCCTGCCGCGTGGCCAGAAATGCGCGCATCGCCGACCCCGTCACATGATCGGGGGTCAGCGATGCATCTGCATAGTAACCAGAGGTCTCCTGGTTACTGATGCCGGCTTGCTGTGAGCGCCACCCTGTGGTCGGCGCTCATAGCAAGCCTGCAATTCAGCTACATAGGAGCGATCTGATGATCGCTGCTATGTAGCAGAGCCTATCAGGCTATGCCAGCTTGTAGCTTGTAGCCTCCCATGGAGGCTATTGAAGCACTGCAAAATGGAAAAAAATATTTAAAAAAAAATATATATAAAAGTTTAAATCATCCCCCTTCCCCCCCACCCAAAGTAAAACAATAAAAAAAATCAAACATACACGTATTTGGTATCGCCGCGTTCAGAATCTCCCGATCTATCAATAAAAAAAGCATTAACCTGAATCACTAAACAGCGTAGCGAGAAAAAAAAATTGAGAATTACGTTTTTTGAGTCGCCACGACATTTCATTAGAATGCAATAACGAGCGATCAAAACAACGTATCTGCACAATTGTAGTATAAAAATAAGCCCTCACCTGACCCGAGATCCCGAAAAATGGAGACGCTACGAGTATCGGAAAATGGTGCATTCTTTTTTTTTTTTTACCACAGTTTTGAATTTTTTTTCACCACTTCGATAAAAAATCACCTAGACATGTTTGGTGTCTATGAACTCATAATGACCTGGAGAATCACAATGACAGGTCAGTTTTAGCAGGTAGTGAACCTAGCAAAAATCCAAACAAAAAACAAGTGTGGGATTGCACTTTTTTTGCAATTTCACCAAACTTGGAATTTTTTTCCCATTTTTAGTACAAGACATGGTGAAACCAATGGTGTCATTCAAAAGTACAACTCGTCCCGCAAAAAATAAGCCCTCACATGTCCATATTGATGGAAAAATAAAAAAGTTATGGCTTTGGGAAGGAGGGGAGCGAAAAACAAGAAATCAAAAACAAAAAAGGGCTGCGATTTGAAGGGGTTAAAAGGAACATTTCAGTAGATTTTTTTCAAAATTTAAACAGAGTACCAACACCAATTGCTGCAATTCCTCTGTTTCTAGAACAATTTTTCTTTTTTTCATTACTCATCCATACCAAAGTTATTCCCCTTAGTAATAAAAAAGCTATTTTTTCTTGTTTCCAACTGGGCATATACCACAGAACTTTAGAATAAAAGGGTCCTTCCCCCCCAAAAAAAAAGAAAAAAAACTGTTTCAGAATCAGTATAAAAAAAAACATTTGAAGATTCATATACTAATAGTGTTGAGCATTCCGATACTGCAAATATCGGGTATCGGTCAATATTCGCTCTATCGGAATTCCGATACTGAGTTCCAATATTTTTGCGATATCGGATACCGGAATCAGAAGTTTCCATAGTGCAATGATGCACTATAATGGAGTGTGGGTGGTGCGTGGGCAGAGACTGCATGTGTGTATGTGCGTGCGGGGTCTGTGCATGACGGTCGGGGCTCTGTGTGTGCCTGCTGGGGCTCTGTGCATGACCGTGGGGGCTTTGTATGTGCCTGCCGGGGCTCTGTGCGGGCTTGCCGGGGCTCTGTGCAGCTTGCCGGGGCTCTGTGCAGGCTTGCCGGGGCTCTGTGCAGCCGCCTGCCGGAGCTCTGTGCGGCCTGCCGGGGCTCTGTGCGGGCTGCCAGGAGTCTGTGCAGGCATCGTCCGATGGGACTACAAGTCCCATCGGACAATGCCTGTGACAGTGATTGACACATTAGCCAATGATGGGACAGTAGTAGTCCCATCATCAGGCTAATGTGTTGAATGTAAAAAAAAAAATACTACATACATACTACATGCAACATACATACTACAGACACACATACTGTACATACTACATACATACATACTACATACATACTACATAAATACTACATACATACTACATACATATTAAATACATACTACATGCATACTACATACCATACTACGTACATACTACATACTGCATACATACTACATACATACATGGACCCTCTCTAGGCTATGATTATCAGCCCGCAGCTGTCAGTGTGGCCTTTCTGGCTATAAAATACTAGCTATAGAACCCGTTTTTTATGCCCAGGTGGTGAGCATTTATATTGGTATATGGTCTCCATCCTGGTACGTGTTGCTTCCATCCTGCACCCTAATCTTGTCATGTGCTGCTACCATCTTGCGCCCCCATCCTGTCATTTGCTGCTCCCATCCTGCGCCCCATCCTGTCATGTGCTGCTCCCATCCTTCGCCCCCATCCTGTCATGTGCTGCTCCCATCCTACTCCCCCATCCTGTCATGTGCTGCTCCCATCCTGCACCACCATTCTGTAATTTGCTGCTCCCATCCATATGCCCCATACGCTGCTCCATAAAGGTTGATGGCCACCATAAGATGCTCCATAGTATATGCCCCGTATGCTGCTCCATTATGGTTGATGGCCCCCATAAGATGCTCCATAGTATATGCCTCATATGCTGCTCCATAAAGGTTGATGGCCCCCATAAGATGCTCCATAGTACATGCCTCATATGCTGCTCCATTATGGTTGATGGCCCCCATAAGATGCTCCATAGTATATGCCCCGTATGCTGCTCTATTATGGTTGATGGCCCCCATAAGATGCTCCATATTATATGCCCCGTATGCTGCTCCATTATGGTTGATGGCCCCCATAAGATGCTCGATAGTATATGCCCCGTATGCTGCTCCATTATGGTTAATGGCCCCCATAAGATGCTCCATAGTATATGTCCCGTATGCTGCTTCATTATGGTTGATGTCCCCCATAAGATGCTCCATAGTATATGCCCCGTATGCTGCACCATTATGGTTGATGGCCCCCATAAGATGCCCCATAGTATATGCCCCATAGTATATGCCCCGTATGCTGCTCCATTATGGTTGATGGCCCCCATAAGATGCTCCATAGTATATGCCCCGTATGCTGCACCATTATGGTTGATGGCCCCCATAAGATGCTCCATAGTATATGCCCCATAGTATATGCCCTGTATGCTGCTCCATTATTGTTGATGGCCCCCATAACATGCTCCATAGTATATGCCCCGTATGCTGCTCCATAAATGTTGATGGCCCCCATAAGATGCTCCATTGTATTGTATGCCCCGTATACTGCTTCATAAATGTTGATGGCCTCCATAAGATGCTCCATTGTATTGTATGCCCCGTATACTTCTCCATAAATGTTGATGGCCCCCATAAGATGCTCCATTGTATTGTATGCCCCGTATACTGCTTCATAAATGTCGATGGCCCCCATAAGATGCTCCATTGTATTGTTTGCCCCGTATACTGCTCCATAAATGTTGATGGCCCCAATAAGATGCTCCATTGTATTGTATGCCGCGTATACTGCTCCATAAATGTTGATGGCCCCCATAAGATGCTCCATTGTATTGTATGCCCCGTATACTGCTCCATAAATGTTGATGGCCCCCATAAGATGCTCCATTGTATTGTATGCCCCGTATACTGCTCCATTATGATTCATGGCCCCCATAAGATGCTCCATAGTATATGCCCCGTATGCCGCTGCGATATATAAAAAAAAAAATAGGTGAGTATGTTATCGTCGCTGGGCGCCGAGTGCTGGGGGGCCTGAGCAGGCGGGGACACCGGCCTGCTGTGGGGTCAGGTGCCGGAGTCGCCGCTAGCTCAGGCCCCACGACACTTGCTATAGTCACCTGGCCTTGATCCAGCGCTGCGTGCCGCTTCTTCCGGGTCCTCTGGCTGTGACTGTTCAGTCAGAGGGCGGCGTGCATTAAGCGCGTCATCGCGCCCTCTAAACTGTGAACGTCAAAGGCAGAGGACCCGGAGGACAGAGCGGCGGGCAGCGCTGGAACGGGACAGGTGAATATAGCTTATATTTCCCTCTTGCCACATCCCTGCTTCTCCGTTGGAGATCGCGGTGTGCGTTCAGTGCTTACGCATACCGCGATCTCCTGGGAGCATCACTCTGTGGGGTCCAGACTGCGCCGGCGCTTGCGCTTGCACAGTCTATAAAGGCTTCGGACAGAGTGACGCTCCCAGCGTTATATTATAGATAGGGGGACCTCACGTCATTTTTTGGAGGGTCCAATATTGCCCCCCCAGGCTACAAATACCAGTCTGCAGCCACCTAAGAAATTCCGGCACTTAGCCCCTCTCTTCCCACTCCTGTGTAGCGATGGATATGGGGTAATAAGGGGTTAATGTCACCTTGCTATTGTAAGGTGACATTAAGCCGGGTTCATAACGGAGAGGCATCAATAAGACACCTATCCATTATTAATCCAATAGTAATAAAGGGTTAATAAAACACACACATTAGGAAAAAAGTATTTTAATATTCTTCATTTAACCATGCTTACCATACTTCAACGCCTGCAAAATACATAAAATAATAAACCGTATACTACCTGTCCACCGTAGTCCAATTAATAACGAGTGTCCCACGATGATCGGGTGATGTCACTGCTCTATAGGACCTTCAGTAAAACACTGACAGGTGACAATGGCTCCTGCAGTGCCTCACTGAGAAGTTACCTTAGGACAAACTCTCACTTTATGGCAATTGCTGCATGGGAAAATTTCTCACAAAGCAATGCCAAAAGTGAGACTGGGGACTATTTTTTTACAGCGGTGGAGGAATACAGTGCGGAAGGATATCTTCCTCCTGTCATTGTGTTCCTGGAGCCCCTGGAGAGCGGTCACATCAGCTGATGCTGCCGTTCTCCATGGGAGATCGTCGAGGGACACTCGTGGATTTCTGCGGACAGGGAGTATATTGGTTGTTTGTTATTTTAATATTTTTTACAGGTGACACTGGCTTCGGGGATCAAAATGACAAGTAATGGTGAGTATGTACTCTATGTTGTATGTACTGTATGTCTGTATGTATGTATTGTATGTAATGTATGAATGTATTGTATGTAGTATGTACGTTTGTATGTATGTTTTTTTTTTTTTTACATTCAACACATTAGCCGGATTATGGGACTACTACTGTCACTGTCACTGTTGCAGGCATCGTCCGAGCCAATACAGAGCCCTGGCAGCCCGCACAGAGCCCCGGCAAGCCCGCACAGAGCCCTGGCAAGCCCGCACAGAGCCCCGGCAGCCCGCACAGAACCCCGGCAAGCCCGCACAGAGCCCCAGCAGGCCGCACAGAGCCCTGGCAAGCCCACACAAAGCCCTGGCAGGCCGCACAGAGCCCTGGCAGGCCCACACAGAGCCCCGGCAAGCCCGCACAGAGCCCCGGCAGCCTGCACAGAACCCCGGCAGGCACGCACAGAGCCCCGGCAGGCACGCACAGAGCCCCGGCAGGCACGCACAGAGCCCCGGCAGGCACACACAGAGCCCCGGCAGGCCCGCACAGACCCCGCCTGCACACACAGACAGACACACGATGTCTGCCCACGCACCGCCCACACTCTTTTTTCCCCTCTGGAACAGGATGTAGAATGACAGAAAGGGTTTATTTACATTCCGATATTTGTGTCCCATTGACTTGCATTGGTATCGGCGATATCCGATATTTTTGGAATATCGGTCGATCCAATCCGATACCGATACTTCTTGATATCAGAAGGTATCGCTCAACACTATATACTAATGAATACTCAGTTTATAATAATAATAATCCAGTGAAAGGTCTTTTTAAAATCTCTGCTCACTTTAGGCTCAGGAGTCCAGTAAGTTGACCTTCTCAGTGACTGACAGCTATCTCTTGAAAGGTAGTTAAACTTTACCCTCTGTACTGCCTAATGCTGCTTCACTATTGCTAACATGGCAGACCCCATCATAATGACATAATATAATGGGATTTTTATACACTATGTTGGGCTATAGGTCATTTGATGCCATCCATGATTTTTTTAGTGTTGTTAATCATGTATTTATAAGATACTTAAGGTAAAGCTTAAAGTTCTAAATGCATAAAGTTAAAATATATTACTGGCCAGAAACACAGTGAAGCATAGACTAACAGTGAGATATATTGTCACATAGCATTGGATCTTAATTATCTGGACATATCTTGATTTCAGAGAATTGATTATCGAGTTAAGGGCTTCTAATTGTCAAGGAAGCCAAGAATGCTCAGCTTTATTTCTAGTAATGGATACAAAGAACACTGAAGAGGAATTCCAATACATTACTTGTCACATTATAGAAATCCACGTAAAGATTTCTATCCCTACAGGTGTCATCTGTAATCAGTATATTAGTATAACGTTAATTAATAAAACAAAACACTGATTTCCCAAAAATTTTCCCCGATGTTTTGATTGTGCCAAAAACAATCAGTGCTTTTATGTATATTAATGATAAAATATAGTGTTAGATTATTGTGCAGGTGCACAGACACCGTGACCAATGTGCAAACACTATATGAAATCACTCCGCAATGAATACAAGAACTCCACTATTGCTATACACGTAACAATGTAAGGTACTTAACTTTTTTTTAGCCAGAAAGAGAAGAAACCATCCACCAGAGGCAAGTTGACCTCATTGAATGGTTCCTAGATTGAATCCAGCTTTCCCAGTTAAATTGAGACCTGGCTAGGCACAAAGGGGTGAGCTAGAGTTATGGGTTCATCCAAGGAGTTCACCATGTCGCTGGTAGATGAAATACATTTTCTGATCCTAAAATGTTTTCTACGTGCCTCACATTTTTCTGTGTGCCGCAGTGGTGGAAATCATGTATACATTAATTGCAGAATGCTGTTGGATAGTGTTTGTATATACAGTATGTCTATATAGGTTATTATGTGCTACAAATATATATTTCATGATAGAAAATCATATTATTTCTCAGAATAGTATTGACTAGAGATGAATGGATCTTAGGAAATCAAATTCGCCAAGTTCGCCAAATTTTCCCATTAAATTTGATTTGGAAAAAATGTATTAGAAATATTGAAAAGCTACTAATTTCATGGCAGACAGTTGTTTGTAATGAAAGGGCGTAATAGTACGCCGATGTTTGCCCACAACAGCTGTGAGTGGAATCGCGATCCACCCACGGCTCTTAAACAGTTAAATGCCGCTGTCAATTTCTGACAGCAGCATTTCACTCACGCTTAACGGAAATGTGTCCCATCGGTGATCCTGTCACATGATCGCGGGTCACTGATGGGTTGGCTTGACAACCAGAGTTTCCAGCAGACCTCTATGGTTGTCATTGCTGGATTGCTATGAGCGCCGCCCGGTGGTTGGCGTACATAGCACATGAGCATTTCTTCTACACATAATAGATCTGATCGTCACCTGTGCATAGCAGAGGTGATTGAAGTAGTGCATGGAGACTATTGAAGAATGCAAAAAGTAAAAAAAAAGTTTTTTAAAATATTTAAAAAATATGAAAGTTCAAATCACCCCCTTTCACCCCATTCAAAATAATAATTAAAAAAAATCAAATATACACATATTTGGTATTGCAGCGTTCAGAATCACCCGATCTATCAACATAAAAAAATAATTAACCCAATTGCTGAATGGTGTAAGGAGAAAAAAATTCAAAACCTCACAATTTTGTTTTTCTGGTCACCATTACATTGCAATAAAATGCAATAATGGGCGATCAAAAGATCGTATCTACACCAAAATGGTATCAATAAAAACAGCTCAGCGCACAAAAAATAAGCCCTAACCCAGCCCCAAATCACAAAAAAAGGAGACACTGCAGGTCTCGGAAAATAGAGTAATTTTTTTTTCTACCAAATTTTGGATATGTTTTTTACAACTTAAATAACAAAGAACCTAGACATGTTTGGTGTCTATGAACTTGAAATGACTGGGGGAATCACAATGGCAGGTCAGTTTCAGCATTTAGTGAACATGGTAAAAAGAAAAAGCAAAAACAACTGTAGAATTGCACTTTTTTGCAATTTCACCGCACTTGGAATTTTTTTTCCATTTTACAGTACATGATATGTTAAAACCAATTGTGTTGTTCAAAAGTATAACTTGTCCTGCAAAAAGCAAGGCCTCACTTGGCCATATTGACAGAAAAATGAAAAAGTTATGGCTCTGGGAAGAAGGGGAGCAAAAACAGAAACGCAAAAACCAAAAATACTTCTGGTTGTTAAAGGGAACCTGTCACCTGAATTTGGCGGGACTGGTTTTGGGTCATATGGGCGGAGTTTTTGGGTGTTTGATTCACCCTTTCCTTACCCGCTGGCTGCATGCTGGCTGCAATATTGGATTGAAGGACATTTTCTGTCCTCCATAGTACACGCCTGCACAAGGCAAGATTGCTTTGCGCAGGCGTGTACTACAGAGGAAAGAGAATGAACTTCAATCCAATATTGCAGCCAGCATGCAGTCAGCGGGTAAGGAAAGGGTGAATCAAACACCCAAAAACTCCGCCCATATGACCCAAAACCAGTCCCGCCAAATTCAGGTGACAGAGTCCCTTTAAGGGGCTAAGGTGCTGTTACTGCAGTATTTCACAGATCAATCAATCCACAGACACACTGAGAGACTATACAGCTACTGCACTTCCCTATATATTACATATCTCTTTGGATTAGTATTCACAGACTACCACTCCCATTTTCAACTACAGTAGTTCACCACATCAGATATAGGCCTTTTTCTATCCCTATGTGGAAATGAGCTGTGAGGTCTGATTTCCTGTCTTTTCACTGTGCAAATCTAGAACCATATCGATTGTACGGCAATTATGCAGCATGAAGATCAAGAAGTGTTTAACAATGGCGACATAAAATAAAATACTTTATTTCAACATATGTTAAAAAATTCATAAAAACCCAGACAATGATAATAAAACTGTGCCTCAAACCATAACACACACAACGGGAAGGACAGCTACAGCAGTTACCACCAGTGTATTGGTATATGTATGCCTTGTGTATCATTAAACAAGACTCCTAAATAGGAGAACGTTTTGCCATATTGTGCAGGATCTGATAGTGTTGGGGGATAGATAGATTAATTGCATTACACACAAGACTGCATCACCATGTCTGCATGGTAAATGGCTATTCAAAAACATCCATGTGGATTGGTGGGGGCACAGAATTGTAGTCCTCATAAAGAAAAGTATGTTCCTGAAAAAAAAAATATATATATAGGCACAGAGGTAAAATAACTGGAAAATCCGTAGTGCATACAAAATGGGTTCAGCATGTCAGTTGTTAACACACATGAGTTAAATTGCAGTGCATGTATAAATTCATACCACTACGGAAAAAAATGCCCCTCTACTGAGACACAGATCCAGCAGTTGATATGTAATAGACCTTAATCGTGATGCTTATTTACAGACCGAATCAGGCTGTGCTTCATACATATTAAATGTGTGTATACTGTTGCGCATGTGGATGCCAAGCAGAACGCTGTCTCTCCCGATCCCCGCGCGTTTCGCTCATGCTTCTTCCTGGGGGCGTGTTTTTTATTATCATTGTCTGTGTTTTGTGAATTTTTTAACATATGTTGAAATAAAGTGTTTTATTTTATGTCGCCTTTGTTAAAAACTTCTTCATCTTCATGCTGCATAACAGCTGCACGATCTGTGTGGTTCTAATTCAGCACGCTGGCTCAGTAGATAGCACTGTAGCCTTGCAGCGCTGGAGTCCTGGGTTCTAATCCCACCTTGGACAACATCTGCAAGGAGTTTGTATGTTCTCCCCTTGTTTGTGTGGGTTTGTTCCAGGTTTTCCGGTTTCCTACCACATTCCAAAGATATACTGCTAGGGCTAGCAGAACGCACCAAATAATTAGAGAGAAGGTATGAGGCGCGTTAACTGCCCGGGGTCCACCGTGCAGAGATGGAACCTGCTGCTGAGTAATGATGGTCTGTATGGCGGTACAATGTGGATACACACATGGGTCAACTTCACCCTGTATGAAGGAAACGAACCCTGTTGCGTCACAGGGCCGCGGTACCGCACAAAGAGTGCAAGCAAGGAATCACAGAACTCTATCCCAGGACACAGGATTAGAGTTTATGTAGACCGCTTGTGCTCGACAACACAATAGGGATAGCAGAGAAGGTAACTTATATGCACAAAAGTGCGTGCTGTGCTACTCTGGTGGATGCCACTAACCACCCAGAGTAGGGAAAGGAAAGTGCTCTAATAGCGCACGGCAATTAGACACTGTTTTGTGTGTTTTTGTGCTGATAGCTCAGCCGGGCGCAAGATAGCAGACATCCATCTTACACGGGCAGTCATACACAAGGGAGAGGATGATTAAAGAACAACTTGCACTCATAAACACACACACGTTTTCAAATGTACACTAGCACATGGCCGAGCGGCCATGCCAACCTTTTATAGCAGCAGTGCTACAAGACCTTCCAGATGAACCAATAGGAGCTGCTACAGGACCTGAGCATGTGACCCCCTGTTAGGACTGGCGGAACGCACCAAGAAAGATGATGTGGATGCGTTCGCAGTCCGGGGTCCACTGTGCAGGTAAAACCTGCTGCTAGTAAATGGCTGACTATATGGCGGTACTAAGAGTATACACACGTGGGTTAAACCTCACCCAGTGTGAAGAAAACGATCCTGTTAGCGTCACAGGACCGCGGTACCACACATAGAGCGCGAGCAAGTAGTCAGCGAACTAAATCCCAACTGGGATTGAAGTCCGATTAGACCCTTGCTGGCACAACACCGAAACTAGGTGTATAAAGAACCTTATAGTATAAAATGAGCACAAGAGTGCGTGCTATGCCGCACTGACGGACGCCACTAGCCACCCAGACTTGGGTATGGAAAGCGCAAGACAAGCGCACGGCGCCGTACTGGCGAACACAGCAAAAGGACGCTGTGAAGTGTGTAACGTGCAGATGGTTAGACGGGCGCTAGAGAGCTACCATCATCCGCGAGCAGACAACAACTCTAGGGAGGGATACTTAGGAGCTTTCATCCTTCGACATACATCCATCTACACACACACCACATAATAGTATACTAGCGCATGGCCGTGCGGTCATGCGCAGTTTATATAGTTGCAGCACAGGAAGTGGCCACAGAAACTTTGCCCTTCCAAGACCTGCCAAGAGGACCAATGGAACGTGCTGCAGAGCCTGAGCACATGACCCTCGATCTCCAACGGGAGATCCTGCCCTGGGCATGCTCAGTGTGTGCAGACAAGGACTTAGTCCCAGAGAAGTCCGCTCGCTGCTGACCAGCACTGGCTTTAATGGCAGAGGCTGAAGAAGCAGCAGTAACTCTCTGTACAGAGTGAGACCGAGCAAGACGCTGGGACCGTCGTCCTTGCTGAGCAGACTCCACTGCGGCTGGATAAGAATGGGAGACCGCAGCGGAGATGGCTCGAGATTCCCCCTGTGCAGAAGCGGGAACTCGAGACCTAACATTACCCCCCCCTCCTAGGGCCCCCCCCTCCTTGGGCCTCGCTACGCTCGAAGGCAGCAATGAGCTGTGGGGCCCGAATGTTTTCAGCAGGCTCCCATGACCTATCCTCTGGGCCATAACCCTTCCAATCTACCAGATAGAACTTTTTGCCGCGTACCACCTTGCAACCCAAAATAGCGTTCACCTCATAGTCGTCCGTAGACGAACCCGATGTCCCGGCAGATGACTCGGAAAACCAGGACATGTATGCGGGTTTCAAGAGGGACACATGAAAGGTGTCGGTGATACCCAAGCGTGGAGGAAGTGCCAGATGGTAAACCACAGGATTAACCTGTTCGAGAACCTTGAAGGGTCCCAAGTAGCGAGGAGCAAACTTATGGACTCAACTCGCAGCCTGATGTTACGGGCGGAGAGCCACACCAAATCGCCGGGAGCAAAGGTCGGAGCGGGACGCCGATAAACATCGGCGGAGGACCTCATTCTCTCCTTGGAGGCCCGAATGGCATCCTGCGTGCGGTCCCAAATGTCCCGTGCCTCCACAGCCCAGTCTGCCAACCTGGAGTCAGCGGAAGACACAGGCATGGGCACAGGAACACGCGGATGCTGGCCGTAATTTAGGAGGAATGGAGTCTGACCGGTGGAGTCGGCTATGGCATTACTAAGTGCAAACTCTGCCCACGGTAGCAAGGATGCCCAGTCATCCTGCCTGGCAGAAACAAAATGTCGTAAATATGTGACCAAGGTCTGATTGGCCCTCTCTACCAACCCATTCGTCTCGGGATGATATGCCGAAGAGAGATTCAACTCAATACTGAGTAGACAACAAAGCTCTCTCCAGAATCGAGACGCAAACTGGGGACCCCGGTCACTAACAATTTTGTCTGGCATACCGTGTAGGCGAAATATATGCTTGACGAACAGAACAGCCAACGCCCGTGCAGAAGGTAGCCGTGGAAGAGGCACCAGGTGCACCATTTTGGAAAAATGATCGGTGATGACCCAGATAATGGTGCAATTACGAGACTTGGGTAAGCCCACCACAAAGTCCATCCCGACCATCTCCCAGGGCCTGTCTGCCACCGGCAGAGGATAAAGCAGACCAGCTGGTCGTTGCCGAGGAGTCTTGTTCTTGGCGCAAGAGACACACGCCCGAACATACTCGGCGACATCACGAGCCATATGCGGCCACCAGTATGTCCTCGCCAGTAACTCAGATGTCCTTTTGGTACCAAAATGTCCACCCACCCTGGACGAGTGTGCCCAAGAGAGAACCTCCGGTCGCAAACTGGATGGAACAAAAGTCTTGCCCGGGGGCACAGACTCTAGCGAAACCGGGGCCACAGTTCTCAAGCTCTCGGTGGGGACAATAAGCCGAGGCTCCTCCTCCTCCTCCGCAGATGACACAACGGAGCGAGAGAGAGCGTCGGCCCGAATGTTCTTCTCCCCAGAAAGAAAATGGAGGGTGAAATGAAACCGGGAGAAGAATAAGGACCATCTGGCCTGGCGAGAATTCAACCGCTGGGCTGTCTGCAGGTACACCAAATTTTTATGGTCTGTGAAGACTTGGAAGGGAAAACGTGCTCCCTCCAAGAGGTGTCTCCACTCCGAGAAAGCCAACTTCATGGCTAGCAACTCCCTATCCCCGATGGAATAATTCCTCTCTGCTGGTGAAAAGGTCTTGGAGAAAAAGAAGCAAGGGTGCTTCCGACCTTGAGCATCCTTTTGGAAGAGGACTGCTCCAGCACCAACAGAAGAGGCATCCACCTCCATGATAAATGGCTTATCAACATCGGGGCGATGTAGAATGGGAGCGCTAGCGAAGTGCGACTTAATAGAGATAAAGGCCTTGGAGACCTCCTCAGACCACAATTTGGGATTTGCCCCCTTCTTGGTAAGGGCAACCAAGGGAGCTACCAAAGTTGAGAAGTACGGAATGAACTGACGATAATAATTAATGAACCCCATAAAGCGCTGCACCGCTTTAAGAGAATGGGGTTCCTGCCAGTCCATCACAGCCTGTAGTTTGGCAGGATCCATAGCCAATCCCTGGGCAGAGATGATGTAGCCTAGGAAAGGTAAGGACTCCTGCTCAAACATACACTTCTCCAACTTGGCATAGAGGGAGTTTGCCCGTAGGAGGTCGAAGACTTTGCAAACATCTCTCCGGTGGGAGTCAATATCTGGAGAGTAGATGAGAATATCATCCAGATAGACTACGACCGAGGTGGAAAGCATATCCCGGAAGATATCATTCACAAAGTCTTGGAAAACGGCTGGGGCATTACAGAGCCCGAAGGGCATCACCAGATATTCATAGTGCCCATCCCTGGTATTAAAGGCCGTCTTCCATTCGTCCCCCTCACGGATACGAATCAGGTTGTAAGCACCCCGCAGATCTAATTTAGTAAATACCCTTGCTCCCCGGAGCCTATCGAATAGCTCAGATATCAAGGGCAAGGGATATTTATTCTTAACGGTGATGGCATTAAGACCACTGTAGTCTATGCATGGACGCAATTCCCCACTCTTCTTCTGCACGAAGAAGAACCCTGCCCCGGCAGGAGACACTGACTTCCTAATGAATCCTCTTGCCAAATTTTCCTGGACGTACTGTGACATTGCCTCCGTCTCCGGGAGAGATAGCGGATAGACTCGACCCCGAGGAGGCTCAGCACCAGGCAAGAAGTCAATAGGACAGTCATAGGGGCGATGGGGCGGAAGAATCTCTGCCGCCTTTTTGGAGAACACGTCTGCATAAGACCAATACTGCTTGGGAAGAGAGGAAAGATCTGCGGGTTCCTCTGTAGTAGCAACCTAAACGCACTCCCTCTGACACCTACCCCCACAAGATTCACCCCATCCCAGAATTCTGCCTGAGGACCACTCGATATGAGGAGAGTGGTACCGTAGCCAAGGTATTGCCAACAGGACCTCGTCAATTCCTTCCGGAATGACGAGCAGAGAAATAATCTCTTGATGAGATGGCGACATGGACAGAGTAAAAGGGATGGTCTGGTGTGTTATCTGTGAGGGCAGTGTCGACCCATTCACCACTCGTACCGTTACTGGTTGAGCTAGCATAACCAGGGGTATTGCGTGACGTTGGGCGAAGGCAGAAGACATAAAATTGCCCTCCGCCCCAGAATCCACGCAGAGCTCTACCGAGTGGGAGAATGAGCCAATAGTAATTGTCCCCTTAAAGGACAATTTAGAGGCAAACGTCGCCGTGTCTAGTGTACCTCCACCGACTATCACTAGACGCTGACGTTTCCTCGACCGCTGGGGACATCTGGTGGCTAGATGTCCTGACTGCTGGCAAACATGACAGACCTTGAGTGCACAAGCGGTCCGGGACTTAGATCCCGCTTGTAACACTCCCCTGGTCTCAAGTGACTCAGGAACCAGGACCGGAGATTCCAGAGGTTTGGCGAAGGTAGGAGCCAGCCGAAACCTCTGCCTACACTGGGCTCGCTCTAACCTCCGCTCGTTAAAACGGAGGTCAATTTGAGTGGAGACAGCTATTAACTCCTCCAGTGTGGCAGGAATCTCCCTAGTGGCCAGAGCGTCCTTTACGTGGTCAGCCAGACCCCTCCAGAATATGGGGATAAGGGCTTTATCCGACCAATCCAGCTCAGATGCTAAAGTGCGGAATTGGACGGCAAAATGACTGACCAAGGACTCACCCTGAGTTAATCCCAGCAGTTGAAGCGCAGTATCATGGGTGACTTGAGGTCCTACAAAGACCTGTTTCAGAGTGCTCAGAAACAGAGGAGCACTCTGCACCACACGATCGCCACGCTCCCATAGCGGTGTAGCCCATTCCAACGCCCTGCCCGACAAGAGAGAGACTATAAATCCCACCTTAGCCCGCTCTGTGGGAAAACGTGCAGCCAGGAGCTCGAGGTGAATAGAGCACTGACTCACGAATCCCCTACAAGATTTGCTATCATCAGAAAATTTTTCTGGCAGCGGGAGGCGAGAAAATGTCGGAACAGGGGTGGCAATGGACATATTTGCTGCAGCCACGCTGGCAGCCTGTACAGCAACTGCGGTGACATCCACAGCTGAGGTTGCGCTCTCGAGAGCCGCCAACCTACCCTCCAGCTGCTGGATATACCACAAAGATTGCTGTTTGTCCGCCATTACTAGCCAGACCCTGGCGCTAGTATAATGTTAGGACTGGCGGAACGCACCAAGAAAGATGATGTGGATGCGTTCGCAGTCCGGGGTCCACTGTGCAGGTAAAACCTGCTGCTAGTAAATGGCTGACTATATGGCGGTACTAAGAGTATACACACGTGGGTTAAACCTCACCCAGTGTGAAGAAAACGATCCTGTTAGCGTCACAGGACCGCGGTACCACACATAGAGCGCGAGCAAGTAGTCAGCGAACTAAATCCCAACTGGGATTGAAGTCTGATTAGACCCTTGCTGGCACAACACCGAAACTAGGTATATAAAGAACCTTATAGTATAAAATGAGCACAAGAGTGCGTGCTATGCCGCATTGACGGACGCCACTAACCACCCAGACTTGGGTATGGAAAGCGCAAGACAAGCGCACGTCGCCGTACTGGCGAACACAGCAAAAGGATGCTGTGAAGTGTGTAATGTGCAGATGGTTAGTCGGGCGCTAGAGAGCTACCATCATCCACGAGCAGACAACAACTCTAGGGAGGGATACTTAGGAGTAGTGTTGAGCATTCCGATACCGCAAGTATCGGGTATCGGCCGATATTTGCGGTATCGGAATTCCGATACCGAATTCCGATACTTCCCGCGTATCGGATACCGGAATCGGAAGTTCCCAGAATTTAAACTGAACGCTGCAGCCAATGAGGAATGATTGGAAGTGTGGGCACATCCTGTTTAGCATGGTGGGCATGTAAGTACTGGCAAGGTTGTGATTGGCTGCTGAAATGATGTCACTCTGCACTATAAAAAACGCTGCCGCCATTTTGCGCTCACTCTGCTGTGATTTCAGTTAGGGACAGGACGCTGTGTTCTAACTGAGGGCCAGTTGAGATAGCTAATTGCTTTATTTTCCTTTCCAAAGGCTAATTTAGCAAAACGCTGTGTGTTCTTCACTGTTCACCTTGCTCTTGCCTTGCAGCGCTGTTTTAACAGCGTTCTGCAAGGTCTCTGTGTGTGTGCAGCTCACTCTGTAGTCTGTGTGCAGCCATATACCCGGTTGTATTCAGCTCAGGGGGGGTTCACACTGCCTCACACAGTTGTCCTTTTTTGCTCATAGTGCAGCCTGCTGCACATTTTTTCTCAAATTTCCTATTAGTGTTTTTCCACCCGTCTCCAGCTAAATTGTGGAAAAACACTACATAGGATAACCTAGAGGGGGTTTTTGGGGCCTTGCAGCGCCGTTTACGGCTGTCTGCACGGTCTCCGTGTGAGCCCAGCTCGCCCTGTAGTCTGTGTGCAGCCATAGTCGGTTGGATTCAGCTCAGGGTTCGTTACTGCCTCATACCTTGAGAAAAATTTTCCTTTTTTTCAAATAGTGCAGGCTGTTTAAAATTTAAAAAAAAAAATTCCTATTAGTGTTTTTCCACCCGTCTCCAGCTAAATTGTGGAAAAACACTACATAGGCTAACCTAGAGAGGTTTTTTTGGGCCTTGCAGCGCCATTTACAGCTGTCTGCACGGTCTCTGTGTGAGCGCAGCTCGCCCTGTAGTCTGTGTGCAGCCATAGCTGGTTGGATTCAGCTCAGGGTGCGTTACTGCCTCATACCTTGAAAAAAAATTTCATTTTTTTCAAATAGTGCAGCCTGTTTAAAATTTAAAAAAAAAATTCCCTATTAGTGTCTTTCCACCCGTCTCCAGCTAAATAGTGGAAAAACACTAAATAGGATAACCTAGAGGAGGTTTTTTGGGCCTTGCAGCGCCGTTTATGGCTGTCTGCACGGTCTCCGTGTGATTTAAACTAGCTCTGTAGCCCGATCTGAAAAAAAAAAAAAAGTAAAGTTCACCAAACACAACTTAACACTTGTGTAGGCCACATTTGAAAAATAATAAAGTTTAGTCCACACTTTACAACATTAGTGTTTCTTACACCTGTTAGGAGGAGCATTTCAGGAATAAGCACACTAAGGCCTTAGTACTTTTCTGCTTATCTTTATCTGTCAACCAAGATGAAGAGGGCAGGGAGTAAGGCACGTGGGTGTGGGCGCGGAGCAGGGAGAGGAGCAGGGAGAGGACATGGTCATTCTGTGCCTGCTGCGGGCGCCGGTGACTCGTCGTCACTCAGTTTCAGCAGGGAACAGTCCTTCATGCGCAGCTTTGTCGGAGAGCGCCGTGCACCGCTGCTGCGTGAAGACCAAATTGAAGCTGTTGTCGGGTGGATGGCAGCTAACGCCTCGGCATCGACTTCAGTTAGTGCCACATCCTCTCAGGCACAGACCACTGGAGAGCAGCCATCTGTCTCTTCACCACCTGCCAAATTGGCCAGGCAGTCAGAGAGCCCAGGACAGGAGCCGTCTCTGCTTCTGTTCTCTGAATCTCTTGGCTTGGAAACAGGGGGGCCAGCCAAGCAGCATTGGAGAAATGGAAGAAGAGGCAGTGTGCAGTGATGCCCAACAGCTTTGTCTCTCTGACTCTGAAGAGGCGGGTGGGCCAGTGCCTCCGGTGACCACAGCGCAGTACGCATCTGATGAAGAAACTCAGGTGACGCTTTCTGGTGCGTACTGTGCTGCCGAGACTACCCAGGAGGAGCAGTTGGTGGCAGAGGGTAGTGGAGATGATGAGGTCCTTGACCCATCGTGGCGTGAGGAACAGGAAGGTGGTGGGAGCAGCTCTGAGGAAGAGATTCCCCTTACGGGCCAAAGAGGGAGAGGGAGGGGGAAGACTGCGGAGCCTTTAGCCTCCACTTTGGCACCCGTTAGGAGCCTGTCTCTTTCCAAAGCCAAAAAGGGCGCTCCCAAGACTTGCAGTGCCTGGTCCTTTTTTGACACAGTTGCAGATGACATTTGTTTTGTCAAATGCAAGCTGTGTCATCAGAAAGTAAAAAGAGGGAAAAATGTCAGCAACCTCAATACCACAAATATGTGGAAACATGTGCGGACCAGGCACGCGGTGGAGTTACAGAAACAGACTGAAGATGTAGGCCAACCAACAGCGGCAGCTACCACCTCTTCAGCTCGTGTTGCCTCTTCCTCCAGCTCACGCACAGCTGGTTTGGCTTCCTCCCAGGATCGCCATGGAAGAACCTCTGGCACTGTTGTCCAGAGACCTTGTGTAATTCCACCCACAGCACCACCTTCCCAGTCATCCTCACACTCCCAGTCTACTCTACAGCCATCGGTAGTACAGGCATGGGAGAAAAGGCGGGCATTCTCGGCCAACCACCCCCGAGCACAGGCTCTGAATGCAGGCATTGCCAAACTGTTGTCCCTGGAAATGCTCTCGTTCAGGCTGGTGGAGACTGACAGCTTCCGTGACTTGATGGCATTGGCAGTCCCACAGTACAAGGTGCCCAGCCGCTTTTACTTCAGCAGGCAAGCTGTCCCTGCCCTGCACAGGCATGTTGAGGGAAACATAAAACATGCGCTACTGAATGCCGTCAGTAGCAAGGTCCACTTCACCACCGATGCGTGGACCAGTCAGCATGGACAGGGGCGATACGTTTCCCTCACTGCCCATTGGGTTAATGTTGTTGAGCCAGGTACAGATCGTGCGAGTGGCGCAGGACGTGTCCTGCCCACTCCAAGGATTGCAGGAATCCAGTCTGTATGCATTGACTCCTCCTCTTACACAAGTTCCTCAGAATCAACTCTGCAGGAGCCGTCACAGTCCACCTCCACATGGACCCGTGAACGTTTACCTATGACCGACATGAGCACAGCCGTGGCCAAACGTCAGCAGGCCGTCTTGAAACTTGTTTCATTGGGGAATCGAAGCCACACAGCGCAGGAGCTCTGGAATGCCATCAAGCAGGAGAGCGATGTGTGGTTACTGCCAGCGAATCTCCAGCCAGGCATGTTAGTGTGTGACAATGGCCGAAATCTGGTGGCAGCTTTGGCCCTTGGCAACCTCACTCACATCCCATGTCTGGCACATGTGCTCAATTTGGTTGTGCAGAGTTTTCTGAGGGACTATCCGGATCTTGATGCCCTGCTGCACAAGGTCCGCCTAGAGTGTGCTCACTTGCGGCGTTCCAGCTTGGCCAGATCCCGCATTGCTGCTCTGCGGCGCCGATTCCGCCTTCCGGAACAACGCATCATATATGACCTACCTACCCGCTTTGAATTCCACGTTACATATGTTGGAGTGGTTGTGTGAGCAGCAGCAAGCAGTTATGGAGTACCAGCTGCATCAGGCGCATAGAAGTCGCAGTCAGCGCCGATCAGACTTCACAACCACAGAGTGGGCCACTATGAAGGACGTCTGCCAGGTTTTGCGTCCTTTTGATTATTCCACGCGGATGGCAAGTGCAGATGATGCACTAGTCAGCATGACTGTCCCCCTTATCTGCCTGCTTCAGCAAACTTTGCAAGGGTTAAGGGATGATGTTGTGGAAGAGGTGGAGGATGAGGAGTCACCTTTTCCATCAGCTTCTGGAGAGTCAGCGCCACGTGGTTCCTCACAAAGGGGTACGCAGGGGCCAATTTGTGAGGAGGAGGAGGAGGAGTCAATGGAGGAGGAAGAGCTCCGTCCAGAGGAGGGAGCGACACAATTGTCCAGTGGTCAGTGTGTACAGCGAGGGTGGGGTGATGACGAGCGGGCAGAGATCATGTCTCAAGCAGGGGACAGCGTTTCTGGGCCAGTTGGCACTCTGCAGCACATGGTGGATTTCATGCTGCAGTGCCTGAGAAACGACCGCCGCATCGACCACATTCTCAACATGCCTGATTATTGGGTGTTCACCCTCCTCGATCCTCGCTACCGGGACAACGTCCAAAACCTCATCCCAGCGTTGACCCGGGAGCGTAAATTGCGGGAGTACCACAACACACTGGTGAATTCCATCATCTTCTACTGTCCAACTGAGAGGAGTGCTGCTAGTGCTTTACAAAGCAGCTCAGTTCGTCGAGGCAGTGGGGGAGGCTCTGCCCAAAGAGGGAGCAGAAGCAGTGCCTCTGCCCAAGGCAAGCCCAGTATGGCACAACTCTGGCACACTTTTGTGTACCCGCCCCAAATGTCTACACCATCACCGGCGGCTCCAGTCAGCACGAGGCAACGGTTCCGTCAGATGGTGACAGACTACATGGCTTGCCCTCTTACTGTACTCCCAGACGGCTCTTCCCCGTTCAAGTTTTGGGTCTCTAAGCTGGATACATGGCCAGAGCTAAGCCAGTATGCATTGGAGGTGCTGGCTTGCCCTGCGGCTAGTGTCTTATCGGAACGTGTCTTTAGTGCCGCAGGTGGTGTACTAACAGACCGTCGCATGCGACTGTCCTCCGATAACGTTGACCGGCTTACTTTCCTGAAAATGAACCAGGCCTGGATCTCGCAGGAATTTGCCACTCCTCTGCCTGATTAAGTAATTGGGTGTCATCCAGGTCTCCTGCTGTGTTCATCTTTCTACCACCTGAACTGCTATTCCTGGGCTCCAACACTGCCAGTTGCGGCTCAGAAGTGCAGGCTGCGCAGTAAAAACATACAACCCAGTGTTATTGGGTTGCAGTAACGTCAGCTGATCCCCAGCTGTGTAGCCGGCAATGTGTCCTGCGACCGCCACGCTGGCACAACAACCTAAATGTAAGGGAACCTGTCCCCCCCCCCGCCGTTTGTTACTGAAAGAGCCATCTTGTGCAGCAGTAATGCTGCACAAGGAAAAGGTAGCTGTTTTGGTTTAGCTCCTTGCACACGCAGAACTTAACACTTATAAAATGTGTTCACTGATACCGTTATACCGTCCCGGAGCTGGGACTTTCCTTCGTAATGTGACGCAGCACAGCCGTCATTCCTACCCCCTTGGTGCCATGCGCTGCCTCCTCAGCGTTGTTTTAAGCTGTCACGGAGCCTGCGCTGTTCTGTTATCCCTTGGGCATGCCCTATTTGCGCTGCCTGTCTTCTGACATAATTTGGTGTCAGGCTGGCTGCGCCTGTGCGGCCGCGCTGCCCGAGATCCCGCCTCGCAGTGTCTTCTGATTGAGTCACACTGCGGGCCTGGGATCCATGGGCATGCGCAGTGCATATCTTCCCCTCGGGCTCTCGTTCATTTCCCTCCACCTTCTTTAGACTGTGCGCCGTCAGCTGATCCCTAATAGCATGCCACGGCCGTGACACCGCACAGTCTGAAGAAGAGGGAAGGAGGGGAGTGAGAGTCGAGTATATGCACTGTGCATGCCCATGGATCCAAGGCCCGCAGTGGGATTACGTTAGACGAGACTGCGAGGTGGGATCTGGAGCAGCGTGGACGCACAGGCACTGACAGCCTGACACCAAATTATGTCAGAAGACAGGCAGTGCTAATTGGGCATGGCCAAGGGCTAACAGAACAGCGCAGGCTCCGTGACATCTTAAAACAACGCTGAGGAGGCAGCGCACGGCACCAAGGGGATAGGAATGACAGCTGTGCTGTGTCCCATTACGAAGGACATTCGCACCTCCGGGACAGTTGAACGGTATAAGGGGACACATTTTTAGTGTTTACTTCAGTGTTTGCAAGGAGCATAATTAAAAGAGCAACCTTTTCCTTTTGCATCCTTAGTGCTGCACAAGATGGCTCTTTCAGCTACAAACGTCTTGGGGGGGGTTAAAGGTTCCCTTTCAACTTGCTCCAATCAGGCTTCGGCCTACACTCTGTTCCTCTGCTCCTTCTGCTGACCCTGGGCTCTAACACCGCCAGTTGGTGCCTGGAAGTGCTGTGTGCACAGTTAACAGTCGCTCCTCTGTTATTGGGGTTCAGTAACGTCAGCTGATCCCCAGCTGTGTGTGCGGCAATACCTCCAATCTGCTCCTCCTGCTGTCCCTTGGCTCTAACACCGCCAGTTGGTGCCTGGAAGTGCTGTGTGCACAGTCAACAGTCGCTCCTCTGTTATTGGGGTTCAGTAACGTCAGCTGATCCCCAGCTGTGTATCCGGCAACGTGTCATGCGACCGCCACGCTGGCACAACTAAAATGTAAGGGGACCTGTCCCCCCCCCCCCTAGGTGTTTGTTACTGAAAGAGCCACCATGTGCAGCACTAATACTGCACAAGGGAAAGGTCGCTCTTGAAATTATGCTCCTTGCAAACGCTGAACTACACACTCATGTAATGTGTCCCCTCACACCGTCCAACCGTCCCGGAGGTGGGACTTTCCTTTGTAATGTGACGCAGCACAGCCGTCATTGCTACCCCCTTGCCACCGTGCGCTGGCTCCTTAGCGTTGTTTGATTCCATCATGGACCCTGCGCTGTTATGTTATCCCTTGGCCATGCACAGTTTGCGCTGCCCGTCCTCTGACATCATTTGTTGTCGTCCTGGCTGCGCCTGTGCGTCCACGCTGCCCGAAATCCCACCTCGCAGTGTCGTCTAATGTGATCCCACAGTGGGCCTGGTATCCATGGCCATGCGCAGTGCATATACTAGCCTCTCACTCCCCTTCACGCTTCTTCAGACTAGGCGGCGTCAGCTGATCCCTAATAGCATGCCACGGCCGTGACACCGCACAGTCTGAAGAAGAGGGAAGGAGGGGAGTGAGAGTCGAGTATATGCACTGTGCATGCCCATGGATCCAAGGCCCGCAGTGGGATTACGTTAGACGAGACTGCGAGGTGGGATCTGGAGCAGCGTGGACGCACAGGCACTGACAGCCTGACACCAAATTATGTCAGAAGACAGGCAGTGCTAATTGGGCATGGCCAAGGGCTAACAGAACAGCGCAGGCTCCGTGACATCTTAAAACAACGCTGAGGAGGCAGCGCACGGCACCAAGGGGATAGGAATGACAGCTGTGCTGTGTCCCATTACGAAGGACATTCGCACCTCCGGGACAGTTGAACGGTATAAGGGGACACATTTTTAGTGTTTACTTCAGTGTTTGCAAGGAGCATAATTAAAAGAGCAACCTTTTCCTTTTGCATCCTTAGTGCTGCACAAGATGGCTCTTTCAGCTACAAACGTCTTGGGGGGGGTTAAAGGTTCCCTTTCAACTTGCTCCAATCAGGCTTCGGCCTACACTCTGTTCCTCTGCTCCTCCTGCTGACCCTGGGCTCTAACACCGCCAGTTGGTGCCTGGAAGTGCTGTGTGCACAGTTAACAGTCGCTCCTCTGTTATTGGGGTTCAGTAACGTCAGCTGATCCCCAGCTGTGTGTGCGGCAATACCTCCAATCTGCTCCTCCTGCTGTCCCTTGGCTCTAACACCGCCAGTTGGTGCCTGGAAGTGCTGTGTGCACAGTTAACAGTCGCTCCTCTGTTATTGGGGTTCAGTAACGTCAGCTGATCCCCAGCTGTGTGTGCGGCAATACCTCCAATCTGCTCCTCCTGCTGTCCCTTGGCTCTAACACCGCCAGTTGGTGCCTGGAAGTGCTGTGTGCACAGTCAAGTCGCTCCTCTGTTATTGGGGTTCAGTAACGTCAGCTGATCCCCAGCTGTGTATCCGGCAACGTGTCATGCGACCGCCGCGCTGGCACAACTAAAATGTAAGGGGACCTGTCCCCCCCCCCCTAGGTGTTTGTTACTGAAAGAGCCACCATGTGCAGCACTAATACTGCACAAGGGAAAGGTCGCTCTTGAAATTATGCTCCTTGCAAACGCTGAACTACACACTCATGTAATGTGTCCCCTCACACCGTCCAACCGTCCCGGAGGTGGGACTTTCCTTTGTAATGTGACGCAGCACAGCCGTCATTGCTACCCCCTTGCCACCGTGCGCTGGCTCCTTAGCGTTGTTTGATTCCATCATGGACCCTGCGCTGTTATGTTATCCCTTGGCCATGCACAGTTTGCGCTGCCCGTCCTCTGACATCATTTGTTGTCGTCCTGGCTGCGCCTGTGCGTCCACGCTGCCCGAAATCCCACCTCGCAGTGTCGTCTAATGTGATCCCACAGTGGGCCTGGTATCCATGGCCATGCGCAGTGCATATACTAGCCTCTCACTCCCCTTCACGCTTCTTCAGACTAGGCGGCGTCAGCTGATCCCTAATAGCATGCCACGGCCGTGACGCCGCACAGTCTGAAGAAGCAGGAAGGAGGTGAGTGAGAGGTGATGATATGCACTGCGCATGCCCATGGATCCCTGGCCCGCAGTGGGACTACATTAGATGACACTGCAAGGTTGGATCTCGGGCAGCTTGGACGCACAGGCACTACCAGCCTGACACCTACATGATGTCAGAAGACGGGCACCGCTAACTGTGCATGGCCAAGGGATAACATTACAGCGCGGGCTCCGTGACAGAACCAAACAACGTTGAGGAGGTGGCGCACGGCACCAAGGGGGTTGGAATGACGGCTTTGCTGTATCACATTACAAAGGAAAGTCCCACTTCCGGGACGGTTTGACAGTGTGAGGGGACACATTATATGAGTGTGTACTTCAGCGTTTGCAAGGAGCATAATTTTCAGAGCCACCATTTTCCATGTGCAGTATTACTGCTGTACAAGATGGCTCTTTCAGCAACAAATGCCTGGGGGGGGGGGGGGGTAAAGGTTCCCTTTCAAATTGCTCCACTGCAGTCTTCGGCCTACACTCTGCTCCTCTTTGATTCCCTGGGTTTCAACACTGTCAGTTGCCACCTGGAAGTGTTGTCTACACAGAAAAAACACTAGGTGATGTGTCAGTGGGGTTCAGCACCGCCAGCTGTTCCCCTGCTGTGTAGTCGGCAACGTGTCCAGCACAAGCCACGCTGGCACAACAGAACAAAAGCTGCCACCAGTGCAGGCTTCGGCCTACACTCTGCTCCAATCCTCCTCCTGCTGACCCTGGGCTTAAACACCGCTAGTTTTTGCCCGGAAGTGCTAGCTGCACAGAGAAAAACACCAGCCAATGTGTTAGTGGGGTTCAGCAACGCCAGCTGTTCCCCTGCTGTGTAGCCGGCAACGTGACCTGCAAACGCCACGCAGGCACATGAACTGAAATTAAAGGGAACCTGGCCCCACCCCCCCAGGTGTTTCTATGTATAACAGCCACCTAGTACAGCAGTACTGCTGCATTTGTACAAGGTGGCTGATTTTTTATCCTTGCCCACGTAGAATTAAACACGTAAAATATGTGTCTCATTACAGACCATTACAATGTCCCTGAGGTGTGACTTAACTTTTTAATGACACGCACCACCCCCCTTGGTAGCGCTGCCCGTCTTCTGACATCATTGGTTGGCTGCCTGTGCCTGTGCGTCCGCCCTGCCCGACACAACCCCCCTCGTTTCATATATTTTGGCTGCGAGGGTGTGATTGATGGGCATGTGCAGTGCATATGTTCGCCTGTCTTAACTCATCTCCTTCCGCCTTATTCAGACTGTGCGGCCTCCTGGCCGTGGTAGGCGATAAGGGATCAGCTGAGGCCGCCCAATCTGAAGCAGGTGTAAGGACATGTGTGAGCGGCAAACATATTTACTGCACAAGGCCACGAATCCCAGCACCGCAGTGTGACTTTATGGAAAGGCACTGTGGGTCTGGGATATATGGCCATCGTTAACCGCACCGGCCAACATGAAATGAGGTCATAAGACGGCCTGCACTAACAGGGTATTGCCAAGGGATAACACAAGAGCGCACTCTCCTGTACTGCAAATAACAACAGTAAGGAGTCTGCGCCCAGCACCTAGGTGTAAATTTTGACACCTGTGCTGCGTCTTCTTCAAAAGAAAAGTCACGCCTCCACTACTGTTTGACAGTCCAATGGGCTAAATAGTGTACGTGTTTTATTCAGCGTGTGCAAGGAGCAAAATGAAGAGAGCAACCTTTTACTTGTGCAGCATTAATGCTGCACAAGGTGTGGCTCTTGTACCTTGCAACACCTGAGGGGGGGTTAAAAGTTACCTTTGAAATTGGTTCAACTAGGCTTCGGCCTACACTTTGCTCCTCTCCTCCTCCTGCTGACCCTGGGCTCTAACACCGCTAGTTTTTGCCCTGAAGTGCTAGCTGCACAGAGAAAAACACCAGCCAATGTGTTAGTGGGGTTCAGCACCGCCAGCTGTTCCCCTGCTGTGTAGCCGGCATCGTGTCCAGCACAAGCCACGCTGGCACAACCAACCAAAAGCTGCCACCAGTGGAGGCTTCGGCCTACACTCTGCTCATCTCCTCCTCCTGCTGACCCTGGGCTCTAACACCGCTAGTTTTTGCCCGGAATTGCTAGCTGCACAGAGAAAAACACCAGCCAATGTGTTAGTGGGGTTCAGCACCGCCAGCTGTTCCCCTGCTGTGTAGCTTGCAACGTGACCTGCAAACGCCACGCAGGCACATGAACTGAAATTGAAGGGAGCTTGCCCCCCAACCCCAGGTGTTTCTATGTATAATAGCCACCTTGTACAGCAGTACTGCTGCATTTGTACAAGGTGGCTGACTTTTTCTCCTTGCCCACGTGGAACTCAACACGTACAAAATGTGTCTCATTGAGACCATTCAACTGTCCCTGAGGTGTGACTTTCCTTTCTAATGATACGCAGCACCACCCTTGGTAGCGCTGCCCGTCTTCTGACATCATTGGTTGGCTGCTTGTGCCTGTGCGTCCGCCCTGCCCAACACAACGCCCCTCGTTGTCTCATATATTTTGGCTGCGAGGGTGTTATTGATGGGCATGTGCAGTGCATATGTTCGCCTGTCTTAACTCATCTCCTTCCGCCTTCTTCAGACTGTGCGGCCTCATGGCCGCGGCATGCGATAAGGGATCAGATGAGGCCGCCCAGTCTGAAGCAGGTGTAAGGACATGTGTGAGCGGCAAACATATTAACTGCACAAGGGCACGAATCCCAGCCACGCAGTGTGATTTTTTCCAAACACACTGTGGGTGTGGGATTCATGTCCACCGCTAACCGCATCGGCCAACATGAAATGAGGTCAGAAGACAGGAAGCGCTGACAGCGCATGGCCAAGGGATAACAAGAGCGCAGACTCCTGTACAGCAAATAACAACACTCAGGAAGCTGCGCCCATGCACCAAGGTGTTATTTTCGACACCTGGGCTGCTTTTCTTTAAAAAGACAAGTCACGCCTCCACTACTTTTTTACAGTAGAATGGGCTAAATAGTATACGTGTTTTATTCAGCGTGTGCAAGGAGAAAAATTAAGAGAGCAACCTTTTACTTGTGCAGCATTAATGCTGCACGAGGTGTGGCTCTTGTACCTTGCAACACCTGAGGGGGGTTAAAGGTTACCTTTGAAATTGGTTCAACTAGGCTTCGGCCTACACTCTGCTCCTCTCCTCCTCCTGCTGACCCTGGGCTCTAACACCGCCAGTTTTTGCCCGGACGTGCTAGCTGCACAGAGAAAAACACCAGCCAATGTGTTAGTGGGGTTCAGCACCGCCAGCTGTTCCCCAGCTGTGTAGCCGGCAACGTGACCTGCAAATGCCACGCAGGCACAGCAGAACAAAAGCTGCCACCAGTGCAGGCTTCGGCCTACACTCTGCTCCTCTCCTCCTCCTGCTGACCCTGGGCTATAACACCGCCAGTTGTAGCCTGGAAGTGCTAGGTGCACAGAGAAAAACACCCGCCAATGTGTTAGTGGGGTTCAGCACCGCCAGTTGTTCCCCAGCTGTGTAGCCGGCAACGTGACCTGCAAACGCCACGCAGGCACAAGAGAACAAAAGCTGCCACCAGTGCAGGCTTCGGCCTACACTCTGCTCATCTCCTCCTCCTGCTGACCCTGGGCTCATAACACCGCCAATTTTAGCCTGGAAGTGCTAGCTGCACAGAGAAAACACCCGCCAATGTGTCAGTGGGGTTCAGCACCGCCAGCTGTTCCCCAGCTGTGTAGCCGGCAACGTGACCTGCAAACGCCATGCAGGCACATGAACTGAAATTGAAGGGAGCCTGCCCCCCACACCCAGGTGTTTCTATGTATAACAGCCACCTTGTTCAGCAGTACTGCTGCATTTGTACAAGGTGGCTGACTTTTTCTCCTTGCCCACGTGGAACTCAACACGTACAAAATGTGTATCATTGAGACCATTCCACTGTCCCTGAGGTGTGACTTTCCTTTCTAATGATACGCAGCACCCCCCTTGGTAGCGCTTCCCGTCTTTTGACATCATGGTTAGCTGGCTGCGCCTGTGCATCCGCCCTGCGTGAAACAACGCCCCTCGTTGTCTTATTTATTTTGTCAACGAGGGTGTGGTTTATGGGCACGAGCAGTGCATATGTTCGCCTGTCGTCACTCATCTCCTTCCGCCTTCTTCAGACTGTGCGGCCTCATGGCCGCGGCATGCGAAAAGGGATCAGCAGAGGCCGCCCAGTCTGAAGCAGGTGTAAGGACTAGAGTTGAGCGACCTTGACCTTTTTAGAGTCGAGCCGGGTTTTGCGAAACCCGACTATGTCCAAAGTCGGGTCGAGTGAAATCGGCCGATTATGACGTAAAGTCGGGATCGACCGAAACACGAAACCCAATGCAAGTCAATGGGGCAGCATAGTCGGCAGTGAGTGGGGGCCAGGAAAACACCTAGAGTGCCCATTTTAATGTCAAAACCATCCATTCTTCTTAATGAAGCTTGTCAAGCGTAATTTACCTTATAATAATTGGAAGGCATTTGAAATTGGGGGTCATTTGGCTAAAGTTGTGGGGGGTAGGGCTGGTTCAAGTAATTAGTGGGCCCAGGAAATCTGGACCACGTCACGGCAGTGGAGCAGGGAGAGGTAAGTATTTCAACTTTGCAAGTGCTGTGAACCTGAGCAAGCAGGGGGGGCCCACTCGTTGGCATTGGCACTGGCACAGGGCCCCTCAAAGTACAGCGGTGTGTTTGCACGGCGGGGGCGCCTCCCACCGGCAGCAACACTTTTGCGTACTATGAGAGGCCCTGTGCCAGTGACGTCGCCAACTAGTATTCCTCCCCCCACCTGATGAAGGAACCTGCACTTTCATCTGCACCTTCCTCTTTGTCCCCGTGTAAGGTGGTATGGTATGCGGGAAGAGCAACCTGACTTTCAGCAGGGTCACAATGTTGTTGTGTAGCGTGCACGGGGAATGTTGCGTTATGGGTCAATGTACCAGCAGACTCATCTATCACTGGCTGGGCAATGGGCACGATGAAGTGGAAACACAGATATAGGCCCAAAGAAGAAAGTGGGCTAAATGCAGTTCAAAATTGGTAACACAGGAATAACCAGGGGGCATTGCAGTGGAGGACAACTGGAATGAGAGGCTGACACAGAGAGTAGGGCCAAATCAGTAAGTAGTCGAAATGCAGTTCAAAATTGGCAACCGTAGTAAACAGGCGGCACAGCTTTGTTCAGTGGAGGAGAACAGCAAGGAGTGGCAGACACCGATAGTAGGCCCCAACCCAACTAGTAGGCCAAATGCAGTCTAACATTAACAACTACTTAACGAGAGGCTGAAAATGGAATTTCAGGACAGGAAACCAGGAGAACAGCAAGGAGTGGCAGACACCGATAGTAGGCCCCAAACCAACTAGTACGCCAAATGCAGTTGTTCCATTTAACCACAATTTAATGAGAGCCTGAAGATAGAAGCTCAGGAAAGGCAACCTGGGGAACACCTTGGAGTGTAACACACCATCTCTCTCCACCCCATACCCATTTTGTAGGCCTAATGCTGTGTACTTTTCTACAACTACTAAACGAGAGTCGGAAGACCGAAGCAATGGCAAGGAAACCTGGGGAACACCTTGGAGTGTAACACACCATCTCTCTCCACCCCATACCCAATTTGTAGGCCTAATGCAGCCTACTTTCCGACACCTACTAAACGAGAGCATGAAGATCGAAGCTCAGGAAAGGCAACCTGGGGAACACCTTGGAGTGTAACACACCATCTCTCTCCACCCCATACCCATTTTTTAGGCCTAATGCAGTGTACTTTTCTACAACTACTAAACGAGAGTCGGAAGACCGAAGCAATGGCAAGGAAACCTGGGGAACACCTTGGAGTGTAACACACCATCTCTCTCCACCCCATTCCCCATTTTTTAGGCCTAATGCAGCCTACTTTCCGACACCTACTAAACGAGAGCATGAAGATCGAAGCTCAGGAAAGGCAACCTGGGGAACACCTTGGAGTGTAACACACCATCTCTCTCCACCCCATACCCATTTTGTAGGCCTAATGCTGTGTACTTTTCTACAACTACTAAACGAGAGTCGGAAGACCGAAGCAATGGCAAGGAAACCTGGGGAACACCTTGGAGTGTAACACACCATCTCTCTCCACCCCATACCCAATTTGTAGGCCTAATGCAGCCTACTTTCCGACACCTACTAAACGAGAGCATGAAGATCGAAGCTCAGGAAAGGCAACCTGGGGAACACCTTGGAGTGTAACACACCATCTCTCTCCACCCCATACCCAATTTGTAGGCCTAATGCAGCCTACTTTCCGACACCTACTAAACGAGAGCATGAAGATCGAAGCTCAGGAAAGGCAACCTGGGGAACACCTTGGAGTGTAACACACCATCTCTCTCCACCCCATACCCATTTTTTAGGCCTAATGCAGTGTACTTTTCTACAACTACTAAACGAGAGTCGGAAGACCGAAGCAATGGCAAGGAAACCTGGGGAACACCTTGGAGTGTAACACAACATCTCTCTCCACCCCATTCCCCATTTTTTAGGCCTAATGCAGCCTACTTTCCGACACCTACTAAACGAGAGCATGAAGATCGAAGCTCAGGAAAGGCAACCTGGGGAACACCTTGGAGTGTAACACACCATCTCTCTCCACCCCATACCCATTTTGTAGGCCTAATGCTGTGTACTTTTCTACAACTACTAAACGAGAGTCGGAAGACCGAAGCAATGGCAAGGAAACCTGGGGAACACCTTGGAGTGTAACACACCATCTCTCTCCACCCCATACCCAATTTGTAGGCCTAATGCAGCCTACTTTCCGACACCTACTAAACGAGAGCATGAAGATCGAAGCTAAGGAAAGGCAACCTGGGGAACACCTTGGAGTGTAACACACCATCTCTCTCCACCCCATACCCATTTTGTAGGCCTAATGCAGCGTACTTTTCTACAACTACTAAACGAGAGCATGAAGATCGAAGCTCAGGAAAGGCAACCTGGTGAAAACCTTGGAGTGTAACACAACCTGTCTCTACACCCCATACCAAATTTGTAGGCCTAATGCAGCGTAGTTTCCACCAACTACTAAACGAGAGCCGGAAGATCGAAGCTCATGAAAGGCAACCCGGGGAACACCTTGGAGTGTAACACAACCTCTCTCTACACCACGAAAGGGCTGATTCTTAGGAAGGAAGGCTGTTGTAAATAAGCATTGCGCGTCCGAGGGTGATTATATTCTTATTCGGTATCTACTCACCCTCGGACGCGCCATGCTTCTTGATTTGTAATTAATGTTTATTTGCAATGTGCTTTTGACTTACTCAATTATTTTTTTAATTATTGATTTTATTAAATTAATAGTTTAACATCTTATTGGAAATAATTTAAAGGAGACGCGACAGGACAACACTCGGTGGATGCCATATCTGTGTTAACAACTCCAAAAAACTTTCAGTTAACTTCTTGCAGGAGAAAGAAATTGTAGCTGTTGGACCTTTGTAGTACAGTTCCAGATATTTGTTGTGTGTTTGTTTTGATTGTTAAAATGTCTGCATTTGAGATCTCAACACGATCTTATTTTTTAGAATCAAATTAATTTTTTTTATATTTAATGATGTTGGTTCAAGGGGTACACGGGCAGCAATAGACAGGTCAGTGGAGGCCTAGTGGAAGGAGTGACGGCAGACAGGCATCAAAGGCCTAACATTGGGCTGGCTGTAGGCAAGTTAAAATTGGTTCCAGGGGAACACGGCCATCAGTGGCCTGGTCAGTGTAGTTGTAGTTGAAAGAACGGGACGCAGACAGGCTTCGAAGGCCTAACATAACAAACTTGGGCTGGCTGTAGGCACTTTTAAATTTGTTCCAGGGGTACATGGGCAGCAGTGTATGGTCAGTGGAAGTCTAGTGGAAGGAGTGACCGCAGACAGGCTTCCAAGGCCTAACATAACAAACTTGGGCTGGCTGTAGGCACTTTTAAATTGGTTCCAGGGGTACACGGGCAGCAGTGGTCTGGTCAGTGGAAGTCTAGTGGAAGGAGTGACCGCAGACAGGCTTCCAAGGCCTAACATAACAAACTTGGGCTGGCTGTAGGCACTTTTAAATTGGTTCCAGGGGTACACGGGCAGCAGTGGTCTGGTCAGTGGAAGTCTAGTGGAAGGAGTGACCGCAGACAGGCTTCCAAGGCCTAACATAACAAACTTGGGCTGGCTGTAGGCACTTTTAAATTGGTTCCAGGGGTACACGGGCAGCAGTGGTCTGGTCTGTGGAAGTCTAGTGGAAGGAGTGACCGCAGACAGGCTTCGAAGGCCTAACATAACAAACTTGGGCTGGCTGTAGGCACTTTTAAATTGGTTCCAGGGGTACACGGGCAGCAGTGGTCTGGTCAGTGGAAGTCTAGTGGAAGGAGTGACCGCAGACAGGCTTCCAAGGCCTAACATAACAAACTTGGGCTGGCTGTAGGCACTTTTAAATTGGTTCCAGGGGTACACGGGCAGCAGTGGTCTGGTCAGTGGAAGTCTAGTGGAAGGAGTGACCGCAGACAGGCTTCCAAGGCCTAACATAACAAACTTGGGCTGGCTGTAGGCACTTTTAAATTGGTTCCAGGGGTACACGGGCAGCAGTGGTCTGGTCAGTGGAAGTCTAGTGGAAGGAGTGACCGCAGACAGGCTTCCAAGGCCTAACATAACAAACTTGGGCTGGCTGTAGGCACTTTTAAATTGGTTCCAGGGGTACACGGGCAGCAGTGGTCTGGTCAGTGGAAGTCTAGTGGAAGGAGTGACCGCAGACAGGCTTCCAAGGCCTAACATAACAAACTTGGGCTGGCTGTAGGCACTTTTAAATTGGTTCCAGGGGTACACGGGCAGCAGTGGTCTGGTCTGTGGAAGTCTAGTGGAAGGAGTGACCGCAGACAGGCTTCGAAGGCCTAACATAACAAACGGGCTGGCTGTAGGCACTTTTAAATTGGTTCCAGGGGTACACGGGCAGCAGTGGTCTGGTCAGTGGAAGTCTAGTGGAAGGAGTGACCGCAGACAGGCTTCGAAGGCCTAACATAACAAACTTGGGCTGGCTGTAGGCACTTTTAAATTGGTTGCAGGGGTACACGGGCAGCAGTGGTCTGGTCAGTGGAAGTCTAGTGGAAGGAGTGACCGCAGACAGGCTTCGAAGGCCTAACATAACAAAATTGGGCTGGCTGTAGGCACTTTAAATTGGTTCCAGGGGTACATGGGCAGCAGTGTATGGTCAGTGGAAGTCTAGTGGAAGGAGTGACGGCAGACAGTCTTCGAAGGCCTAACATAACAAAATTGGGCTGACTGTAGGCACTTTTAAATTGGTTCCAGGGTAACACGGCCAGCAGTGGCCTGGTCAGTGTAGTAGTTGTAGAAAGAAGGGACCGCAGACAGGCTTCGAAGGCCTAACATAACAAAAATGTCAAAACAATGGTATTGTCAGTGCCAGGCATTGAAGGATGTCAGCGCCTAGACTACACATTGGTGAAGCTGTGAGAGATAATTTTGCTAGTGGTAGAGCACTGTTTGAGCTGGGGGGGGGGAACTATCTTGTGGCCGGCGGTACAGGCACAGGGCCCCTCATATTACAACGGTGTGTCTGACGTTGGGTGCGCACCACCACCGCCAGAGACACTTTATTGTACTATGAGGGACCCAGTGGCAGTGCCGTCGACCAAAAACGGCCACACCCACCTCTTCAGACAAACAGCACTCTCAAGGGTCCAAGCGCAAAGTGGCGATAGCACGGCCCCGTGTGGGGAGTTTGGCCATTTCGTGAGGTGGAAACATGTCGTATGCTGGACAATCAGGTGAAGAAAATTACGAGATTGGAAAAGTCATTCAGAATAGTCCACAGGCAAGACCTTTTCATAGGAAAGCTAGGTGTCAGCCGGGCAGGGTGGGGCAAAAGATTTTGAAATCCAGTTGTGGTTCATTTTAATGAAGGTTAGATCATCTACATTTTGGGTAGCCAGACGAGTCCTTTTTTCTGTTAGTATTGAACCTGCAGCACTGAATACTCTTTCTGATAGGACACTAGCTGCCGGGCAAGCAAGCTCCTGCAATGCATATTCTGCCAATTCTGGCCAGGTGTCTAATTTGGATGCCCAGTAATCAAATGGGAATGACGGTTGAGGGAGAACGTCGATAAGGGATGAAAAATAGTTTGTAACCATACTGGACAAATGTTGTCTCCTGTCACTTTGAATTGATGCTGCAGTACCTGTCCTGTCTGCGGTCATAGAAAAATCACTCCACAACCTGGTCAGAAAACCCCTCTGGCCAACGCCACTTCTGATTTCTGCCCCTCTAACACCTCTGGTCTGCTGGCCCCTGGAGCTCGTGTGAGAACGATCACGGGCGCTGTGTGCAGGGAATGCCAGAAGCAAACGGTCAACAAGAGTTGATTGTTTTGTTGCTAATATTAGTTCCAAGTTCTCATGTGGCATAATATTTTGCAATTTGCCTTTATAGCGAGGATCAAGGAGGCAGGCCAACCAGTAATCGTCATCGTTCATCATTTTAGTTATGCGTGTGTCCCTTTTGAGGATACGCAAGGCATAATCCGCCATGTGGGCCAAAGTTCCCGTTGTCAAATCTGCGGTTGTGCTTGGTTGAGGGGCAGTTGCAGGCAAATCTACGTCACTTGTGTCCCTCAAAAAACCAGAACCCGGCCTTGCCACGCCACCAATTTCCCGTGCCCCCGGGAAAGCTTCCTCATTAAAAATATACTCATCCCCATCATCCTCCTCATCCTCCACCTCCTCTTCGCCCGGTACCTCGTCATGTACACTGCCCTGACCAGACAATCGCTGACTGTCATCAAGGCTTTCCTCTTCCTCTGGTGCAGACGCCTGATCCTTTATGTGCGTCAAACTTTGCATCAGCAGACGCATTAGGGGGATGCTCATGCTTATTATGGCGTTGTCTGCACTAACCAGCCGTGTGCATTCCTCAAAACACTGAAGGACTTGACACATGTCTTGAATCTTCGACCACTGCACACCTGACAACTCCATGTCTGCCATCCTACTGCCTGCCCGTGTATGTGTATCCTCCCACAAAAACATAACAGCCCGCCTCTGTTCGCACAGTCTCTGAAGCATGTGCAGTGTTGAGTTCCACCTTGTTGCAACGTCTATGATTAGGCGATGCTGGGGAAGGTTCAAAGAATGCTGATAGGTCTGCATACGGCTGGAGTGTACAGGCGAACGGCGGATATGTGCGCAAAGTCCACGCACTTTGAGGAGCAGGTCGGATAACCCCGGATAACTTTTCAGGAAGCACTGCACCACCAGGTTTAAGGTGTGAGCCAGGCAAGGAATGTGTTTCAGTTGGGAAAGGGAGATGGCGGCCATGAAATTCCTTCCGTTATCACTCACTACCTTGCCTGCCTCAAGATCTACAGTGCCCAGCCACGACTGCGTTTCTTGCTGCAAGAACTCGGACAGAACTTCCGCGGTGTGTCTATTGTCGCCCAAACACTTCATAGCCAATACAGCCTGCTGACGTTTGCCAGTAGCTGCCCCATAATGGGAGACCTGGTGTGCAACAGTGGCAGGTGCGGATGGAGTGTTTGTGCGACTGCGGTCTGTGGACGAGCTCTTGCTTCTGCAGGAGGACGAGGAGGAGGAGGAGGAGGAGGGGGTGCGAACGGCTACAGACAACTGTTTACTAGACCGTGGGCTAGGCAGAACTGTCCCAAACTTGCTGTCCCCTGTGGACCCTGAATCCACCACATTTACCCAGTGTGCCGTGATGGACACGTAACGTCCCTGGCCATGCCTACTGGTCCATGCATCTGTTGTCAGGTGCACCTTTGTGCTCACAGATTGCCTGAGTGCATGGACGATGCGCTCTTTAACATGCTGGTGGAGGGCTGGGATGGCTTTTCTGGAAAAAAGTGTCGACTGGGTAGCTCGTAGCGTGGTACAGCGTAGTCCATCAGGTCTTTGAAAGCTTCGCTTTCAACTAACCGGTAGGGCATCATCTCTAACGAGATTAGTCTAGCTATGTGGGCGTTCAAACCCTGTGTACGCGGATGCGAGGCTAAGTATTTCCTTTTTCTAACCATAGTCTCATGTAGGGTGAGCTGGACTGGAGAGCTGGAGATCGTGGAACTAGCGGGGGTGCCGGTGGACATGGCAGACTGAGAGACGGTGGGAGATGGTATTGTTGCCGCCGGTGCCCTAGATGCAGTGTTTCCTACTACGAAACTGGTGATTCCCTGACCCTGACTGCTTTGGCCTGGCAAAGATACCTGCACAGATACAGCAGGTGGTGCGCTAAATGGTGGTCCTACACTGCCGGAAGGACTGTTGCGTTGATGACTAGCTTCATTGGCCGAGGGTGCAACAACCTTAAGGGACGTTTGGTAGTTAGTCCAAGCTTTCAAATGCATGGTGGTTAAATGTCTATGCATGCAACTAGTATTGAGACTTTTCAGATTCTGACCTCTGCTTAAGGAAGTAGAACATTTTTGACAGATGACTTTGCGCTGATCAATTGGATGTTGTTTAAAAAAATGCCAGACTGCACTCTTTCTAGCATCGGATACCTTTTCAGGCATTGCAGACTGAGCTTTAACCGGATGGCCACGCTGTCCTCCACCAGGTTTTGGCTTTGCCACGCGTTTTGGGCAAGATACGGGCCCGGCAGATGGAACCTGTGGCGATGTTGATGCCTGCTGCGGCCCCTCCTCCTCCTCTGCTTCAGAACTGCTGCCGCCTGCACCCTGTTCCCCCAATGGCTGCCAATCGGGGTCAAGAACTGGGTCATCTAATAACTCTTCTTGTACCTCCTGCGCAACTTCGTCTGTGTCACCGTGTCGTTCGGTGGTATAGCGTTCGTGATGGGGCAACATAGTCTCATCAGGGTCTGATTCTTGATCAGCACCCTGCGAGGGCAATGTTGTGGTCTGAGTCAAAGGACCAGCATAGTAGTCTGGCTGTGGCTGTGCGTCAGTGCACTCCATGTCAGATTCAACTTGTAATGGGCATGGACTGTTAACTGCTTCACTTTCTAAGCCAGGGACGGTATGTGTAAAGAGCTCCATGGAGTAACCCGTTGTGTCGCCTGCTGCATTCTTCTCTGTTGTTGTTTTTGCTGAAGAGGACAAGGAAGCGACTTGTCCCTGACCGTGAACATCCACTAACGACGCGCTGCTTTTACTTTTACCAGTTTCACGAGAGGAGGCAAAAGAGCTAGAGGCTGAGTCAGCAAGATAAGCCAAAACTTGCTCTTGCTGCTCCGGCTTTAAAAGCGGTTTTCCTAATCCCAGAAAAGGGAGCGTTCGAGGCCTTGTGTAGCCGGACGACGAACCTGGCTCCACAGCTCCAGACTTAGGTGCAATATTTTTTTCCCCACGACCACCTGATGCTCCACCACTACCACTACCACTACCCTCATTACCAGCTGACAATGAACGCCCCCGGCCACGACCTCTTCCACTAGACTTCCTCATTGTTTTAAAAACGTAACCAAACTAACGTTATTTTTTGCAGTCACACAACTTACACGGTGAGCTATAACTTCAGTATGATTTAGCTACCCCTTTACAGGTTGGTGAGACCACAGCGAAAATCAGGCCCAATGTTACACACTCTGTTTTTGGTGGCTGCAAATTAGAGAGATGCCCCACACGCAGGACTGTCACTGAAGCACAAATGTTAATATTAATGTCACACTATTATTTTTTTTTTATTTTTTTTTTTTCAGGAACACTTTAGAAACCCCAAAAAAAAAAAAAATAGATTTTTGCAGGGAGAATTTAGAAAACAAATGTAACAAACTATATGCTTTCTATGGGCCACTGAGTGAGAGATGACGCACACAGGAATCAGGAGTGGCACACAAGCCCAGAGGCCAATATTTTTCTACCAATGATTGATGGAGTTATTTTCTCTGGTAGATTTTGGAACCCAAATCAAGGAAAAAAAATATAGGCTTTCTATGGACCACAATTGGAGAGAGAGAGAGAGAGAGAGAGAGAGAGAGAGAGAGATGGCACACCCAGGAGTCAAGACTGGCACACAAGCAGAAAGGCCAATATTAATCTCCCATTTTTTGGGGGGGTTTGTTTTTTTTTTTTTTTTTTTTTTTTTTTTTTCAGGGAGACTTTAGAAAAAAAAATAATAAAAAAAATATGATTTTATCAGGAAGAATTTAGAAACCAAATAAAATAAAATTATTTTTTCAGGGAGAATTTATAAAACAAATAAAACCAAAAATAGGCGTTCTATGGCCCACTGACTGAGAGATGACGCACACAGGAGTCAAGACTGGCACACAAGCAGAAAGGCCAATATTAATCTCCCACTGTTTTTTTTTTGTTTTTTTTTTTTCAGGGAGACTTTAGAAAAAAAAATAATAAAAAAAATATGATTTTATCAGGAAGGATTTAGAAACAAAATAAAATAAAATTATTTTTTCAGGGAGAATTTATAAAACAAATAAAAACAAAAATAGGCGTTCTATGGCCCACTGACTGAGAGATGACGCACACAGGAGTCAGGAGTGGCACACAAGCCCAGAGGCCAATATTTTTCTACCAATGATTGATGTAGTTATTTTCTCTGGTAGATTTTGGAACCCAAATCAAGGAAAAAAAATATAGGCTTTCTATGGACCACAATTGGAGAGAGAGAGAGAGAGAGAGAGAGAGAGAGAGAGAGAGATGGCACACCCAGGAGTCAAGACTGGCACACAAGCAGAAAGGCCAATATTAATCTCCCACTGTTTTTTTTGTTTGTTTGTTTTTTTTTTTTTTCAGGGAGACTTTAGAAAAAAAAATAATAAAAAAAATATGATTTTATCAGGAAGAATTTAGAAACCAAATAAAATAAAATGATTTTTTCAGGGAGAATTTATAAAACAAATAAAACCAAAAATAGGCGTTCTATGGCCCACTGACTGAGAGATGACGCACACAGGAGTCAAGACTGGCACACAAGCAGAAAGGCCAATATTAATCTCCCACTGTTTTTTTTTTGTTTTTTTTTTTTCAGGGAGACTTTAGAAAAAAAAATAATAAAAAAAATATGATTTTATCAGGAAGGATTTAGAAACAAAATAAAATAAAATGATTTTTTCAGGGAGAATTTATAAAACTAATAAAACAAAAAATAGGCGTTCTATGGCCCACTGAGTGAGAGATGACGCACACAGGAGTCAAGACTGGCACACAAGCAGAAAGGCCAATATTAATCTCCCACTGTTTTTTTTTTGTTTTGTTTTTTTCAGGGAGACTTTAGAAAAAAAAATAATAAAAAAAATATGATTTTATCAGGAAGAATTTAGAAACCAAATAAAATAAAATGATTTTTTCAGGGAGAATTTAGAAAACAAATAAAACCAAAAATAGGCGTTCTATGGCCCACTGACTGAGAGAGAGAGAGAGATGGCACGCTTAGTACTGGCACACAAGCCCAAAGGGCAATATTAATCTCCCTTTTTTTTTCAGGGAGAATTTCTAAAACCCAAAAAAAAAAAAAATAGGCTTTCTATGGCCCACTATTTGTGAGAGAGATGGGACGCTCAGGACTGGCACAGATGGCACGCTCAGGACTGGCACAGAAGCCCAGAGGCCAATATTAATCTCCCTTTTTTTCTGGGAGAATTTATAAAACCAAAAAAATATTTAAATAGGCTTTCTATGGCCCACTATTTGTGAGAGAGATGGCACGCTCAGGGCTGGCACAGATGGCACGCTCACAACTGGCACACAAGCCCAGAGGCCAATATTAATCTCCCTTTTTTCAGGGAAAATTTATAAAACCAAAAAAAAAATTAAATAGGCTTTCTATGGCCCACTATTTGTGAGAGAGATGGCACGCTCAGGACTGGCACAGATGGCACGCTCACAACTGGCACACAAGCCCAGAGGCCAATATTAATCTCCCTTTTTTTCAGGGAGAATTTATAAAACCAAAAAAAAAATTAAATAGGCTTTCTATGGCCCACTATTTGTGAGAGAGATGGCACGCTCAGGGCTGGCACAGATGGCACGCTCAGGACTGGCACACAAGCCCAGAGGCCAATATTAATCTCCCTTTTTTTCAGGGAGAATTTATAAAACCCAAAAAAAAATAAAATAGGCTTTCTATGGCCCACTATTTGTGAGAGAGATGGCACACTCAGGACTGGCACACAAGCCCAAAGGCCAATATTAATCTCCCACTGTATTTTTATCAGGGAGAATTTATACACCCCACAAAAAAAAATACAGAAAAATGAAAAGGCTTTCTATGGCCCACTATGTGAGAGAGATGGCACACACAGGGATGGCACTCTAGCAGAAATGCCAAATTGCCAATCTTAATCTCCCACCAAAAAAAAAAAAAAAAAAAAAAAAAACAGGGAATGTCCTACAATTACTATCTCCCTGCCTGCAGTAATCTCAGCCAGGTATGGCAGGCAGCTACTATCTCCCTGCCTGCAGTAATCTCAGCCAGGTATGGCAGGCAGCAATAAGGAGTGGACTGATGCACAAATGAAATAAAAAGTGTGGACAAACAAAAAAGATAGCTGTGCAGAAAGGAAGGAACAAGAGGATTTGTGCTTTGAAAAAAGCAGTTGGTTTGCACAGCGGCGTACACACAGCAATGCAGCTATCAGGGAGCCTTCTAGGGCAGCCCAATGAGCTACAGCGCTGAGGGGAAAAAAAAAAAAAATAACTTCCACTGTCCCTGCACACCGAGGGTGGTGTTGGACAGTGCAAATCGCTGCAGCACAAGCGGTTTTGTGGTTAATGGACCCTGCCTAACGCTATCCCTGCTTCTGACAAAGCGGCAGCAACCTCTCCCTAAGCTCAGATCAGCAGCAGTAAGATGGCGGTCGGCGGGAACGCCTCTTTATAGCCCCTGTGACGTCGCAGACAGCAAGCCAATCACTGCAATGCCCTTCTCTAAGATGGTGGGGACCAGGACCTATGTCATCACGCTGCCCACACTCTGCGTTTACCTTCATTGGCTGAGAAATGGCGCTTTTCGCGTCATTGAAACGCGACTTTGGCGCGAAAGTCGCGTACCGCATGGCCGACCCCGCACAGGGGTCGGATCGGGTTTCATGAAACCCCGACTTAGCCAAAAGTCGGCGACTTTTGAAAATGTTCGACCCGTTTCGCTCAACCCTAGTAAGGACGTGTGTGAGCGTCGAAAATATTTACTGCTCAAGGCCACAAATCCCAGCACCGCAGTGTGACTTTATGAAAAGGCACTGTGGGTCTGGGATTTATGGCCATCGTTAACCGCAGCGGCCAACATGAAATGAGGTCATAAGACGGGCAGCGCTAACAGGGCATTGCCAAGGGATAACACAAGAGCGCAGACTCCTGTACAGCAAAAAACAACGCTCAGGAAGCTGCGCCAAGCACAAAGGCGTTATTTGGGACACCTATGCTGCGTCTCCTTAAAAATACAAGTCACGCCTCAACTACAGTTTGACTGTAGAATGGGCTAAATTGTGTACGTGTTGCATTCAGCGTGTGCAAGTAGAAAAATTAATAGAGCAACCTTTTACTTGTGCAGCATTAATGCTGCACAAGGTGTGGCTCTTGTACTTTGTAACACCTGAGGGGGGGTTAAAGGTTACCTTTGAAATTGGTTCAACTAGGCTTTGGCCTACACTCTGCTCCTCTCCTCCTCCTGCTGCCCCTGGGCTATAACACCGCTAGTTTTTGCCCGGAAGTGCTAGCTGCACAGAGAAAAACAGCCAATGTGTTAGTGGGGTTCAGCACCGCCTGCTGTTCCCCCACTGTGTAGCCGGCAAAGTGTCCTGCAAACGCAACGCAGACACAAAGCTGACTCCAGTGCAGGCTTCGGCCTACACTCTGCTCCCCCTGCTTACCCTTTGCTCCAACACCGCTAGTTGGGGCTGTAGGAAGACAATCTTTGATAGGCAACGCATCCGGGTTCCAGCACCGCCAGCTGGTTCTCGGCAGTGTTTTTGTCACAGGTACTCCCTCGTGCCAAACCTGGTTTCAGCACCGTCAGCTGTTTCCGGGTAGTGTCAAGCTCACTGAGACGCCTATGCTTGCCCCGTCGTGGTGCGGTCGGGTTAGCCAACTCCAGGGTGCCTCCAGTTTAGGAGCTTCCTATGTGGGCTGCGTGAACTGGTAGTCAAGGCTGGTTCTGTAGTGCCAGTAGGCCCAGCTCCCCCTGTAGGACTGTTGGGGTTCGGTAACTGCGGCTGCCTCGCGGCCTAGCTGTTCTCTCCTCTCCTGTGGGCCTTGGGGTCCACCACCTGGTTCCAGCACCGTCAGCTGGTTCCGGGCCGAGCCTTTGGCTTAGGTGCCTCCTCCTGGGTATCCGAGTTCCGCCAACGTCAGGCGGTCCTTGGTAGTGCTTTTAAGCGCGGGCACCTACAGCTTAGTAACCGGGTTCCAGCACCGTCAGCTGGTCCTCGGTCGTGCCATTGGCTCTTGCACACTGGGGCAACGCATCTGGGTTCCAGCACCGCCAGCTGGTTCTCGGCAGTGTTTTTGTCACAGGTACTCCCTCGTGCCAAACCTGGTTTCAGCACCGTCAGCTGTTTCCGGGTAGTGTCAAGCTCACTGAGATGCCTATGCTTGCCCCGTCGTGGTGCGGTCGGGTTAGCCAACTCCAGGGTGCCTCCAGTTTAGGAGCTTCCTATGTGGGCTGCGTGAACTGGTAGTCAAGGCTGGTTCTGTAGTGCCAGTAGGCCCAGCTCCCCCTGTAGGACTGTTGGGGTTCGGTAACTGCGGCTGCCTCGCGGCCTAGCTGTTCTCTCCTCTCCTGTGGGCCTTCGGGTCCACCACCTGGTTCCAGCACCGTCAGCTGGTTCCGGGCCGAGCCTTTGGCTTAGGTGCCTCCTCCTGGGTATCCGAGTTCCGCCAATGTCAGGCGGTCCTTGGTAGTGCTTTTAAGCACGGGCACCTACAGCTTAGTAACCGGGTTCCAGCACCGTCAGCTGGTCCTCGGTCGTGCCATTGGCTCTTGCACACTGGGGCAACGCATCTGGGTTCCAGCACCGCCAGCTGGTTCTCGGCAGTGTCTTTTGCTCTTGTACCTTCTGCTCCCCATCCTGGTTCCAGTACCGTCAGCTGGTTCCGGGCAGAGCCTTTGGCTTAGGTGCCTCCTTCTGGGTATCCGAGTTCCGCCAACGTCAGGCGGTCCTTGGTAGTGCTTTTTAGCACGGGTACCTCCTGCTTAGTAACCGGGTTCCAGTAACGTCAGCTGGTCCTCGGTAGTTCCATAGGCTCTTGAACCTTCGGGTAGCCATCCGAGTTCCAGTTCCATCATCAGGTTCTTGGCATTTTCTCAGCCTTCTTGTACCTTCTGCTACATTTCCAAGTTGAAGACCCTAAAGTCGACGACCCGGAAGACCACCCCGATGACGACGACGACGACAACCCGGAAGACCACCCCGATGACGGCGGAGACGACGACGGCGGAGATGACGACACTGGAGACGACGACATGGAAGACCGAGAAGCAGAAGAACAAGAGGCTGCAGAACAAAGAGCAGAAGAACATTAAGCATAACACTTAATATCAGAGCAAAAGATATTATCTCAATTATATGCAGAAGAAGACTAAGCAGTGTATGGGGGTGAGTCCGTTCCTCCTCGTGGTGCCCCTGGATAAAGCCTGATGCTGCAGGCCAAACTGAAGGCGGACAAATGTAACTTTTGTGACTGGCAGAACGGAAGGTGTAATCTTCCAACTTTTATAGATAACAACTACGGGAATGCCTGTCACAAATGAGAATATGATGAAGTAGAATAGGAAGAATAATACAGTTGAATAAAATGAATATGTAGAATAGGAAGAATAATAATAGTTGAATAAAATGAATATGAAGAATGTAATAAAAAAAAAAAAAAAAAAAGGTAAAGGATGAAGAAGAAGATGAATAAGGTGAAGAAGAAGTTGATGTCAAAGATGCTGATAATGATGAAGATGAAAGTGTGGGAAAAGTAAAAAAAAAAGAAGGGGAAGGTCGTGGAATAGTGAAACATCAATATCTGACAAAATAAAAAAAATATTTACATAGTCAATATCTTTGTCACTCCGAACGTCTTTAAAAAAAAAAAAAAAACATGCTATTCTATTTGATTGGGCTAAACCTCTATGACTTTAATGTCTCCGCCACCTCCCCAAATACATCCTGCATTATTCTTAGTTGTTTTCCTTCATGTAGAATGAACCTACAAGGAAAGAAAGGGTTTATTTGAATTCCGATATTTTGGTCCCATTGACTTGCATTGGGATCGGGTATCGGCGATATCCGATATTTTTTGAATATCGGCCGATCCTATCCGATACCGATACTTTCCGATATCGGAAGGTATCGCTCAACACTACTTAGGAGCTTTCATCCTTCGACATACATCCATCTACACACACACCACATAATAGTATACTAGCGCATGGCCGTGCGGTCATGCGCAGTTTATATAGTTGCAGCACAGGAAGTGGCCACAGAAACTTTGCCCTTCCAAGACCTGCCAAGAGGACCAATGGAACGTGCTGCAGAGCCTGAGCACATGACCCTCGATCTCCAACGGGAGATCCTGCCCTGGGCATGCTCAGTGTGTGCAGACAAGAACTTAGTCCCAGAGAAGTCCGCTCGCTGCTGACCAGCACTGGCTTTAATGGCAGAGGCTGAAGAAGCAGCAGTAACTCTCTGTACAGAGTGAGACCGAGCAAGACGCTGGGACCGTCGTCCTTGCTGAGCAGACTCCACTGCGGCTGGACAAGAATGGGAGACCGCAGCAAAGATGGCTCGAGATTCCCCCTGTGCAGAAGTGGGAACTCGAGACCTAACACCCCTGACCTCCAATGGGAGGTTGTCCCGTGGGCATGCTCAGTATGAGAAAAGCAGGACCTAGTCCCAGAAAGACCTGATCGCTGCTGGCTACAAAGACAGAGCCTGGAAGGGCAGCAGTAACCAGTCATCCAGTATCAGCCTGAGCTAGATGCTGAGTCCGACATCTCTGCTGAGCAGGCTCCACTGCGGCTGGAGAAGAATGGGAGACCGCTGCAGAGATGGTTTAAGATTCCCCCTGTGCAGAGGCGGGAACTCAACATCTAACATTACCCCCCTCCTAAATCCTTGCTACGCTTGAAGGCAGCAATGAGCTGCAGAGCTTGAATGTGCTCAACAGGCTCCCAGGACCTGTCCTCTGGGCCATAACCCTTCCAATCCACCATATAGATTTTTTTTACCACGTACCATCTTACACCCCAAGATAGCGTTCACCTCATAATCGTCCGAAGACGAACCTGATGTCCCAGCAGATGACTCGGAAAACCAGGACCTGTGTACGGGCTTTAATAGGGACACATGAAGGGTTTCGGTGATACCAAGGCGTGGAGGAAGGGTGAGACTGTAGACCATAGGGTTAACCAGTTCGAGGACCTTGAAGGGACCAAGTAGCGAGGTGCAAGCTTAGTGGACTCAACTCGCAGTCTGATGTTACGGGCGGAGAGCCACACTAAGTCGCTAGGAGCAAAGGTCAGAGCGGTGCACCAATGTGCATCAGCGGAGGACCTCATTCTCTCCTTGGAGGCTCGGATGGCATCCTGAGTGCAGTCCCAAATGTCCCATGCCTCCACAACCCTGGAGTCGGCGGAAGACACGGGCATAGGCACAGGAACCCATGGATGCTTACCGTAATTATGGAGGAATGGGGTCTGACCAGTGGAGCCGGCTACGGCGTTGTTTAGCGCAAACTCCGCCCACGGTATCAAGGATGCCCAGTCATCCTGCCTGGCTGAAACAAAATGTTGCAGATATGTGACCAGAGTCTGGTTGGCCCTCTCTACCAACCCATTCGTCTCGGGATGATATGCTGAAGAGAGATTCAACTCAATGCTGAGTAGACGACAAAGCTCCCTCCAGAACCGAGACACAAACTGGTGACCCTGGTCACTGACAATTTTGTCTGGCATACCGTGTAGGCGAAATATATGCTTAATAGACAATGCTGCCAGAGCCCATGCAGAAGGTAGCCGTGGAAGACGCACCAAGTGCACCATTTTGGAAAAATGGTCGGTGATCACCCAAATAATGGTGCAGCTACATGACTTGGGTAAGCCCACCACAAAATCCATCCCGACCATCACCCAGGGCCTGTCCGCCACTGGCAGTGGGTAAAGTAACCCAGCTGGCCGTTGTCGAGGGGACTTGTTCTTGGTGCAGGAGACACACGCCCGAACATAGTCGCAGACGTCACGGGCCATATGCGGCCACAAGTATGTCCTCACCAGCAGCTCAGATGTCCTTTTGGTCCCAAAATGTCCACCCACCCTGGACGAATGAGCCCAAGAGAGAACCTCCGGATGCATATTAGTTGGTACAAAAGTCTTGCCCGGTGGCACAGACTCTAGCTAAACCGGAGCCACGGTACAATAAGCCGAGGCTCCTCTTCCTTCTCAGATGATACAACGGAGCAAGGGAGAGCTTCAGCACAAATGTGCTCCCCAGAGAGAAAATGGAGGGTGAAATGGTACTGGGAGAAGAACAAGGACCATCTGGCCTGGCAATAATTAAGCCGCTGAGCTGTCTGTAAGTAGACCAAGTTTTTGTGGTCTGTGTATACTTGGATGGGAAAGCGAGCCCCCTCCAAAAGGTGTCTCCACTCAGAGAAAGCCAACTTCATTGCTAGCAACTCCCTGTCCCTGATGGAATAATTCCTCTCCGCTGTTGTGAAGGTCTTGGAAAAGAAGAAGCAGGGATGCTTCCGACCTTGAGCATCCTTTTGGAAGAGGACTGCTCCAGCACCAAAAGATGAGGCATCCACCTCCATTATAAAGGGCTTATCAACATTGGGGCAATGGAAGATGGGAGCGCTAGCAAAATGAGACTTAATAAAAGTGAAGGCCTTGGAAACCTCCTAAGACCACAATTTGGGATTTGCTCCTTTCTTGGTAAGGGCTACCATGGGAGCTACCAAAGTTGAGAAATGAGGGATGAAATGGTGATAATAGTTAACGAACACCATAAAGCGCTGCACTGCTTTAAGAGAATGGGGTTCTTGCCAGTCCATCACAGCCTGTAGTTTGGCAGGATTCATAGCCAATCCCTGGGCGGAGATGATCTTGCCCAGGAAAAGTAAGGACTCCTGCTCAAACACACATTTCTCCAACTTGGCGTAGAGGGAATTTGCCCGTAAGAGGTCGAAGACTCTGCAAACATCTCTCCGGTGGGAGTCAATATCTGGAGAGTAGATGAGAATATCATCCAGATAGACTACGACCGAGGTGGAGAGCATATCCCGGAAGATGTCATTCACAAAGTCTTTGAAAACGGCTGGGGCATTACAGAGCCGCCTAAAGGGCATCCCTGGGTATTCATAGTGCCCATCCCTGGTGTTTAAAAGCCGTATTCCATTCGCCCCCCTCACGGATGCGAAACAGGTTGTAAGCACCCTGCAGATATAGTTTAGTAAATACCCTTGCTCCCAGAAGCCTATCAAAGAGCTCAGATATCAGGGGCAGAGGATACTTATTCTTAATGTTGATGGCGTTAAGACCCCTGCAGTCTATGCATGGACGTAGTTCCGTGTTCTTCTGCACGAAGAAGAACCCAGCCCCTGCAGGTGAGACTGACTTCCTAATGAATCCTCTTGCCAGATTTTCCTGGATGTACTGTGACATTGCCTCCATCTCCGGGAGAGATAACGGATAGACTCGACCCCGGGGAGGCTCAGCACCAGGCAAGGGGTCAATAGGACAGTTATAGGGGTGGTGAGGCGAAAGGGTCTCCGCAGCCCTTTTGGAGAATACGTCCGCATAGGACAAATATTGCTTGCAGAGAGAGGAAAGATCTGCGAGTACCTCTGTAGCAGCAACCTGAACGCATTCCCTCTGACATCTACCCCCACAAGATTCACCCTTTCTCAAAATTCTGCCTGTGGACCACTCAATATGAAGAGAGTGGTACCGTAGCCAAGGTATCCCTAATAGGATCTCATCAATTCCCTCAGGAATGACGAGTAGAGATATAATCTCCTGATGAGATTGCGAAATGGACAGAGTAAAAGGGATGGTCTGGTGTGTTATCTGTGAGGGCAGTGTCGACCCATTCACCACTCGTACGGTTACTGGTTGATCAAGCATCACCGGCGGTATTGTGTGACGTTGGGCGAAGGCAGAAGACATAAAATTGCCCTCCGCCCCAGAATCCATGCAGAGCTCTACTGATTGAGTGGATGAGCCTATTGTAATTGTCCCCTTAAAGGACAATTTGGAGGCAAACATCGCCATGTCTAGTATATCTCCACCTACTACCACTAGACGCTGACGTTTCCCTGACCGCTGGGAATATCTGGTGGCAAGATGTCCTGACTGCCGGCAAACATGACAGACCTTGAGTGCACGAGTGGTCCGGGACTTAGATCTCGCTCGTGACACTTCCATTGCCTCATGTGACTCAGGCGTTTGGACCGGAGATTCCAAAGGTTTGTTAAAGGTGGGAGCCAGCCGAAACCTCTGCCTACAATGGGCTCGCTCTAACCTCAGCTCGTTAAAACGGAGGTCAATACGAGTGGATATAGCTATTAGCTTCTCCAGTGTGGCGGGAATCTCCCTAGTGGCCAAAGCGTCCTTCAGATGGTCAGCCAGCTCCCTCCAAAATATAGGGATAAGGGCTTTACCCGAACACTCCAGCTCAGATGCTAAGGTGCAGAAGTGGACGGCAAAGTGACTGACCAAGGACGAGCCCTGAGTCAATGCCAACAGTTGGAGCGCCATATCATGGGTGACTCAAGGTCCTAAAAAGACCTGTTTCAGAGTGCTCAGGAACAGTGGAGCAATCTGCACCACACGGTCGCCATGCTCCCACAGCGGCATAGCCCATTCCAACGCCCTGTCCGACAGGAGAGACAAAATGAATCCCACCTTTGCTCGCTCAGTGGGGAAAGGTGCAGCCAGGAGCTCGAGGTGTATAGAGCACTGGCTTACGAATTTCCTACAAGATTTGCTATTACCAGAAAATTTATCTGGCAGCTGGAGGCGAAATAGAGTCGGAACAGGGGTGGCAGTGGACAACGTTGCTGCAGCCATGCTAGCAGCCTGAACAGCTACTGCGGTAACATCCACAGCTGAGGTTGTGCACTCGAGAGCCGCCAACCTACCCTCCACCTGCTGGTTGTACCACAAGGATTGCTGTTTGTCCATCATTACTAGCCAGACCCTGGCGCTAGTGTAATGTTAGGGCTAGCGGAACGCACCAAATAATTAGAGAGAAGGTATGAGGTGCCTTCGCAGCCTGGGGTCCACCGTGCAGAGATGGAACCTGCTGTTGAGTAATCATGGTCTGCATGGCGGTACAATGTGGATACACACATGGGTTAACTTCACCCTGTATGAAGGAAGCGAACCCTGTTGCGTCATAGGGCCGCAGTACCACACAAAGAGCACAAGCAAGGAATCACAGAACTCTATCCCAGGACACAGGATTAGAGTTCGTGTAGACCTCTTGCGCTCGACACCACAATAGGGGTATCAGAGTAACAGAAAAGGTAACTTATATGCACAAGAGTGCATGCTGTGGCACTCTGGCGGACGCCACTAACCACCCAGACTTTGGAATGGAAAGCGCTCTAATAGCGCACGGCGCCGCACTGGCGGTCACAGCAATTAGATGCTGTTTTGTGTGTTTTTGTGCTGATAGCAGACAGCCACCTTCTCCGAGCAGTTATACACAAGGGAGGGGATGATTAAAGAACGACTTGCACTCATGAACACACACACATTTTCAAATGTACACTAGAGCATGGCCGAGTGACCATGCAAACCTTTTATAGCGGCAGTGCTACAAGACCTTCCAGATGGACCAATAGGAGCCGCAACAGGACCTGAGCATGTGACCCCTGACCTCCAATGGGAGGTGGTCCTGTGGGCATGCTCAGTATGAGAAAAGCAGGACTTAGTCCCAGAAAGACCTGCTAGCTGCTGATCTCTGCTGGCTACAAAGACACAGCCTGGAAGGGTAGCAGTAACCAGTTGTCCAGTATCAGCCTAAGCTAGACGCCGGGACTGCCATCTCTGCTGAGCAGGCTCCACTGTGGCTGGAGAAAAATGGGAGACCGCAGCGGAGATAGTTTGAGCTTCCCCCTGTGCAGAGGCGGGAACTCGACACCTAACCCATACTGTAGGGAATTTAGATTGTGATCCCCAACTGGGACAGTGATGATAATGTATGCAAAACTGTAAAGTGCTGTGGAATATGTTAGTGCTATATGAAAATATAGATTATTAATTTATATAGAGTGTTGCCTCTTTCTCGTGTGAGGAAAATGGGCTTGGGTAATATGCTTAGTGTGCAAATCTAATAAGGCACACCTTGGCCAAAACTCATCTTTTATGCTGGCTGTGATGGTCCTAACTGATTGGCTTCTCTACAACCATGTGATGTAATAACTGGGCATTAAAGGGAACCTGTCACCTGAATTTAGCGGGACCGGTTTTCGGTCATATGGGCGGAGTTTTCAGGTGTTTGATTCACCCTTTCCTTTCCTGCTGGCTGCATGCTGGCCAGCAGGTAAGGAAAGGGTGAATCAAACACCTGAAAACTCCGCCCATATGACCGAAAACCGGTCCCGCCAAATTCAGGTGACAGGTTCCCTTTAAGGCTACGTGCACACATTGCGGATTAGGCTTTGGAATTTGGGGTGCGGATTCTGCCTCTCCTGGCAGAAAACGCACCTGCGAATTTGTCGTGTTTTTTGGGCATTTCCGCAGCGTTTTAACCCCTGTGGTTTTCTATACTGGAATGGGTAGAAAAAATGCTGCAGATTCACAAAAATGAAGTGACATGCTACCTCTTTTAAACTGCAGCGTTTCCGCAGCTGATTTTCCGCAAAGTGGGCACAGCATTTTTTTTTCTCATTGATTTACATTGTACTGTAAATCAGTTGTGGATCTGCAGTGTTTCTGCACCTCAAAAAACTCTGCGGATTCGCAGAGAATCCGCAACGTGTGCACATACCCTAAAGGGGTGGCTCGCAGCCACAGTAGCTCTTATAACTTTTATACTGATTGCTACTTCTCACTATAGACTGACTCGTCTTGGTCTGCAGATATCACTTTCCAGTAATCATCTCATTGGCATTATTACCAAGATTACAATGAAAGGTAATACTTATATATAGATAAGAAATGATCAACTTTTGTTATTAGGCTATTATTATTATTAGGCTATAGTCACAGCTCACCTTCTCCATCTCACTGCGCAATGACTCCTGCACAGGTCACCGAGTGTACCTAGAAAATGGTCCCATATGATCCATTTAGAGCTAAAATAAAAACAAACTAGAAAAAAAGGATATTTTAGTATATGGTAAAAAAAAAAACTTAGGATGTAACATTTTATTTAAGCAGTTGTCACTATTGACACAAGGATCAGACTTTAACATTCAACTACAGGTTGTATGATGGAAAAAAAGGAACCTCCAGTGCCCTTGATAGTCATCTTTATAGTTTTTGCATAATAAAAGTAGTAATAATAATAATAATAAAAATAATTATACTTACACATGTAGTCAAAATTGTTGCTACCCCTCATTTAATGACAGAAAAACCCACTATGGTCACAGAAATAACTTGAATCTGACAAAAGTAATAAATTAAAGAACTGTGAAAATGAACAAATGAAAGTCAGACATTACTTTTCAATCATGCTTCCACATAATTATTTAGAAAATAAACCTCATGAAATAGGCCTGGACAGAAATAATACCCTTAACTTAATATTTTGTTACACGACCTTTTGAGGCAATCACTGCAAGGTGAAGGTTTCCTTTTCCAGATGACATGTTTCAGCTCTTTCCAAAGATGCTCAATTGGATTTAGGTCAGGGCTCATAGAAGGCCACTTCAGAATAGTCCAATGTTTTCCTCTAAGCCATTCTTGGGTGTTTTTAGCTGTGTGTTTTGGGTCAATATCCTGTTGCAAGACCCATGACCTGCGACTGAGACCAAGCTTTCAGACACTGGGCAGCACATTTCTCTCTAGAATCCCTTGATAGTCTTGAGATTTCATTGTTCCCTGCACAGATTGTAGACACCCTGTGCCATGTGCAGCAAAGCAGCCCCAGAACATAACAGAGCCTCCTCCATGTTTCACAGTAAGAACAGTGTTCTTTTCTTGATATGCTCCATTTTTCCATCTGTAAACATAGAGCTGATGTGCCTTGCCGAAAAGTTCCATTTTTGCCTCATCTGTCCAAAGGACATTCTCCCAGAAGCTTTGTGGCTTGTCAACATGTAGTTTGGCAAATTCCAGTCTGGCTTTTTTATGATTTTGTTTTTCAATAATGGAGTCCTCCTTAGTTGTCTACCATGAAGTCCACTTTGACTCATACAATGACGGATCTAACACTGATGATCCTTGAGCTTGAAGTTCACCTTTAATCTGTTTAGACGTTTTTTTGTTACCATTCGTATTATCAGTCTCTTTGATTTGTCATCAATTTTCCTCCTGCGGCCACGTCCAGGGAGGATAGCTACAGTCCTATGGATCTTAAATTTCTGAATAATTTGAGCAACTGTAGTCACAGGGACATCAAGCTGCTTGGAGATGGTCTTATAATTTTTACCTTTTACATGTTTGTCTATAATTTTCTTTCTAATCTCCTGAGACAACCCTTTCCTTGCTTCCTCTGGTCCATGTTGAGTATGACACACACCATGTCACTAAACAGCACAGGGGTACCATCATTTCTGTCCAGGCCTAGTTCATGAATTTTATTTTTTATAACTTCTATGGAAGCATAGTTAAAAACAATGTCTGACTTTCATTTGTTCATTTTCATAGATATTTTATTTATTGTTACTTTTGTCAGATTCAAGTTATTTCTGTGATCATTGTGGGTCTTCTGTCAATAAACGAGGGGTACCAAAATTTTTGACCACGTGTGTATATAGCACCTATATATTAAAAAAAACATACTGATTGGGGTTCTAGATTGTGAGCCCCATAGGGGACAACGATGATAATGTGTGCAAACTGTAAAGCGCAGCTGAATATGTTAGCGCTATATAAAAATAAAGATTATTATTATTCTTCTGTAGAAATTTGCAATTGAGGGGGTCATGTACAGAAAATAAAGACACTACAGAGTAACACATAATTAGACAGTTACAGGAGGAGTGAGGGCCCTGCTCACAAGCTTACAATCTATAAGGAAATAGGGGGACACAATAGGTACACAGTGCTAGTTATGTACAGTTCGGCCATCATTATAATAAATAGGGCATTTCAAATAGGATTCATCATCCGGCCATCAGCCAGGATCTGTCTAGGTACAGTTACCTAGAGCTATTGGATGCATGGAGGATGCGGAGACAGATAATTAGTAGGGACTAGTAACTTTAGAAAGAGGGAATAGGGAACTGTTAGATTAGTAAAGCGAGGTGATAAGCGTGCCTAAAAAGAAGTATTTTTAAAGCATGCTTAATAATGTGGGGGCCAGGTATTAATCGGATCATCTGGGGGGAAAGGAGAGCACTGGTACGGCGATAGACAGAAATGAGGGAGGAGATGTATGATGGTGCAGAACTGTTTAGAGCTTTGTGGGTGAGAGAGAGATAAGTTTATATTTTTCTCTTTAATGGATGCGTAACCACTGCAGTGACTGGCACAAAGTGGAGGTGTCAGTGAAGCCACCAGACAGAAATATGATCCTAACATTCAGAATGGATTGAAGAGGAGAAAGTTTAGTAAGAGATAGACAAATCAGTTGAGAGATGCAGTAGTCCAGAAGATGATGAATAAAGAGAAGAGGACGGGGCCTAGGAATGGGCCTTGAGAGCCCCAATAGTTAGGGGAAGACTAGAGGAATGAAAGCCAGCAAAAGATTCAGTGGAGGAGCAGTCAGTAAGATAGGAGGAGAACCAGGAGAGAACGGTGTCCTTGAGCCCGATAGAGCGGAGCATAGTGAGGAGGAGCTGGTGATCCACAATGTCAAATTCTGCAGAGAGATCTAGGCGCAGGCGTACTTTGTCTGCCATTTTGAGCAGGAGCCGCGGCAGGAAAAAAAGAAGACGTCATCGTATGAAGATGGGAGGTGCTGGACCCGGACCTCGATGCCCGTCGGACCGGACCGCACCGGGACCACCCCTGGGTGAGTATAATATAACTTGTTTTTCTTCTCTTTCAGGTTACATCGGGGGCTTATCTAAAGCATTACAGAATGCTGTAGATAACCCCTGGTGCCGGTGGCCTTAGCTTATAGGCCTAAAATGGGGTGACAGATTCTCTTTAATACATCATTAGTGACTTTAGAAAGATCAGTTTCTGTAGAGTGTATAGAAAGGAAGCTGGATTGTAAAGGGTCAAGAAGAGAGTTATCTGAGAGATAGCGGATTAGACAAGAGTGGACCAGGCGTTCCAGGAGTTTAGAGATGAAAGGAAGTTTAAAAAACGATCTGTAGTTAGCAGTGCAGTTCTGCTCGAAGGATGGTTTTAGTAAAGAAGTTATGACAGCATTTTTGAATGAAGAGGAAAAGATACCGAAAGAAAGAGAGATGTTAAATATTTTAGTTAGGTGGGCAATGTCAGCTTGGGAGAGGGATTGAATGAGATGTGAAGGAATGGGGTCATAGCTACAAGTTGTAGAGCAACAAGAAGTGAGGAGCCTGATATCTTCTTGCTCTGTGACAGGTTGAAATGTGGAAAGTGGACTTCAGGTGTGGGAGGAAAGGGGATCTAATCTCTGAGGGGATTCAGCAAACATGTCCTAACGGATATGGTTGATTTTTTTTCTTGGAAATAACTGGCCAGATTGTCTGCACTGATGTTGGTGATGGCAGCCTGTCATTTAGGGCTCAGAAGGTAGTGGACATTTTTAAAGAGTCGTCTTGGATTGTTGGCTGATTGATGTGATGAGGGTGGTGAAGTTTAATTTTTAGGCCAGATGGAAAGCAGTGTTAGAATTTTTGAGCATGAACTTAATGTTGATGAAGTCTTCTGTTGAAAGTGATTTTCTCCACTAACGCTTGGACCACCTTTGAAAGGGTTGTCATCATCATCTACATAAAGCAGGTGCTGTTCATCCAGAGGACTTTCCAATGTCACAGAATAGTAAGTGCAAATCCTGGTCGCAAACTGATCCTGGAACTGGTTGGTTATGATTAGAGGGTGATACATATCCACTAGTCACAGTGAGAAGGGTTTGAAGAGTCTAACAGTATGGACCTCAAAAGAAGCGGTCACCACACACATCAAATCGCCGCATGCAGACGCATCCACATACAACGCATGTCCCTGTGTACCCAATGTTAAAGATAGGTACACAGGGAAACGCGGGACGCATACAGAATTAGGCGGAGCGTAAGCAGAGCTTCAGGGAGGAAGAAAGGAGGAAATAGGCAGCCATCTGCAGCCCTCCTGACTGCAAATGTGAAACTAGCCTAAGAGAGCAGAGACACTGACCGACGATGAGGTAGTCACCTGCGGCGATGTTTCTGGGGACATCCTCCTTTCTCAAGCCTCAGAGGCTGGATAATTTGCTCACAGTGGTGAATTCACTGCAAAGTTATTTCTATTACTTGTGTATATATACTGGATAAAATATTTTTGGATAAATTATTAAGAAAAACAACTTGTGCAGTTTTCTGTTTTGTTAGGGGAGACGTTGCCATGGTTTTGGAGTGTTTGAGAAATGTCAGTTGGGCCTGAAAACAGCTGATGTAATGTATTAATTAACTATTAATCTAGTGACATGGTAAAGAAGAAAACTCCTTATTCTAATGAAATATCTCTAAGTTAATAATCATCATGACATCCATAGTCATTAGTTTATAATGGAGTCAAAATTTCATTTTTTTTTTCAAATTTACATTTGTTCATCATGTAAGCAACATGTTTTATTAAAAAGAATTGGAGAATTGTTTAATAAAATGTGAGAGTAAAAATATAATTGTACGAGTGTCGGCATGTGACTGGTTGTCGAAGGTAGATGATTAAGGTAATTGGAAGCCTTATTCCATTCTAATATATCTTTGGGGAATTAAATGATTGAGACAATGTCCAGGCAGGTCAGAAGGACATAGTAGGTGGAGTAGGAAGCAGTATACTAAAAAGCCAGCAATCAACCTCTGATCAGAATCAGGGTTCAAATTGAAACAACTGACATATTATTATTATTATTATTATTTATTATTATAGCTTGACAGCTGGCTCAGAGAACTGCCAACTCCCAGTCCAGGGAGGGAGGGTGGCAGAACGCAGTCTGCGGGGAGACACTTTGGACCACCGCATTAGGTGGCCTAACTGCGCCCACCTGCCAGCTGAGTCCGGGGTATACACCCCTGGCTGTTCCCCTCCCTAGATACACCTCTGACACATCAAACAAACATTTATCAGGCCACAGAATGTGAGAGAAGATATAGAGGAGGCAGCACTGTGTGTATAAGTGACATTCGTCACTGGAGCATGGAGAACGTAAAGCTCAGTCCTAACACAGAGCCAGAGTCAGACATGTCTCATTTCTTGCTTTTGGAGTTTGTGCTAGTTTTACATGCACAAGAGTCTATCAAATAATTTAGTCTGTAAAGATTTGTTTTGTTGGAAAAAAACTACATTTCTAAAAAACTATGAAAGTGAGTCTGGAATTTCCTGACATAGGGCTGCATTCACATGAAAAGCCCAAGCATGCCAGCAATCACAATTGAGCAAATGGATCACATACAGTACAGACCAAACGTTTGAACACACCTTCTCATTTAAAGATTTTTCTGCATTTTCATGACTATGAAAATTTTAAATTCACACTGAAGGCATCAAAACTCTAAATTTACACTTGTGAAATTATATACTTAAAAAAGTGTGAAACAACTGAAAATATGTCTTATATTCTAGGTTCTTCAAAGTAGCCACCTTTTTCTTTGATGCCTGCTTTGCACACTCTTGGCATTCTCTGAGCTTCAAGAGGTAGTCACCGAAAATGGTTTTAATTTCACAGGTGTGCCCTGTCAGGTTTAATAAGAGGGATTTCTGGCCTTTTAAATGGGGTTGGGACCATCAGCTGTGTTGAGCAGGTGTCTGGTGGATACACAGCTGATAGTCCTACTGAATAGACTGTTAGAATTTGTATTATGGCAAGAAAAAAGCAGCTAAGTAAAGAAAAACAAGTGGCCATCATTACTTTAAGAAATGAAGGTCAGTCAGTCCGAAAAATTGGGAAAACTTTGAAAGTGTCCCAAAGTGCAGTGGCAAAAACCATCAAGCTCTACATAGAAACTGGCTCACATGAGGACCGCCCCAGGAAAGGAAGACCAAGAGTCACCTCTGCTTCTGAGGAGTGAGGATAGGTTTATCCTAGTCACCAGCCTCAGAAATCGCAGGTTAACAGCAGCTCAGATTAGAGACCAGGTCAATGCCACACAGAGTTCTAGCAGCAGACACATCTCTACAACAACTGTTAAAAGGAGACTTTGTGCAGCAGGCCTTCATGGTAAAATAGCTGCTAGGAAACCACTGCTAAGGACAGGCAACAAGCAGAAGAGACTTGTTTGGGCTAAAGAACACAAGGAATGGACATTAGACCAGTGGAAATCTGTGCTTTGGTGTGATGAGTCCAAATTTGAGATCTTTGGTTCCAAACACCGTGTCTTTGTGCGACGCAGAAAAGGTGAATGGATGGACTCTACATGCCTGGCTCCCATCGTGAAGCATGGAGGAGGAGGTGTGATGGTGTGGGGGTGCTGTGCTGGTGACACTGTTGGGGATTTATTCAAAATTGAAGGCATACTGAACCAGCATGGCTACCACAGCATCTTGCAGTGGGATGCTATTCCTTCCGGTTTGCGCTTAGCTGGATCATTATTTTTCAACAGGACAATGACCCCAAACACACCTCCAGGCTGTGTAAGGGCTATTTGACCAAGAAGGAGAGCGATGGGGTGCTACGCCAGATGACCTGGCTTCCACAGTCGCCAGACCTGAACCCAAACGAGATGGTTTGGGGTGAGCTGGACCGCAGAGTGAAGGCAAAAGGTCCAACAAGTGCTAAGCAACTCTGGGAACGCCTTCAAGATTGTTGGAAGACCATTTCCGGTGACTACCTCTTGAAGCTCATCAAGAGAATGCCAAGAGTGTGCAAAGCAGTCATCCTAGCAAAAGGTTGCTACTTTGAAGAACCTAGAATATAAGACACTAGATGGTGGCCCGATTCTAATGCATCGGGTATTCTAGAATATGCATGTCCACGTAGTATATTGCACAGCCACGTAGTATATTGCCCAACCACGTAGTATATTCCCCAGCCACGTAGTATATTGCCCAGTCACGTACTATATTGCCCAGCTACGTAGTATATTGCCCAGCTACGTAGTATATTGCCCAGCCACATAGTATATTGCCCAGTCACGTAGTATATTGCCCAGTGACGTAGTATATTGCCCAGTGACGTAGTATATTTCCCAGTCACGTAGTATATTTCCCAGCCACATAGTATATTGCACAGCAACATAGTATACAGCACAGAGCCACGTAGTATACAGCACAGACACATAGTATACTGCCCAGTCACGTAGTATATTGGCCAGTCACTTAGTATATTGCCCAGCCATGTAGTATATTACCCAGCCACGTATGTAACAGGTTAAAAAAGACTCAAAATAAAAAAATAAACATATACTCACCTTCCGAAGGCCCCTTGTAGTCCTGGCGCCTGTGTGGGGTGCACGCGGCAGCTTCCGGTCCCAGGGTTGGTATGAGCGCAGGACCTGTGATGCTGTCACGGTCACATGACCGTGACGTCATGGCAGGTCCTTCTCACATAGCATCATTGGCACCGGAACCTGCCGCTTGCACTGTCGAGGACAGGGCGCGAAGTCGGAGGGTGAGAATAACATTTTTTTTAAATTATTATTATTTGTAACATTAGATCTTTTTACTATTGATGCTGCATACGCAGCATCAATAGTAAAAAGTTGGTCACACAGTGTTAATAGCTGCATTAATGGAGTGCGTTACACCGCGGTCCATTAACGCTGGCATTAACCCTGTGTGAGGGCTGACTGGAGAGGAGTATGGAGCGGGCACTGACTGCGGGGAGGAAGGAGTGGCCATTTTGCCGGCGGACTGTGCCCGTTGCGGATTGGTCGTGGGCATTTTGCCACGACCAATCAGCGACTTGGATTTCCATGACAGACAGAGGCCGCGACCAATGAATATCTGTGACAGACAGACAGACAGAAGGACAGACAGAAAGACGGAAGTGACCCTTAGACAATTATATAGTAGATATTTTCAGTTGTTTCACACTTCTTTTTTAAGTATATAATTCCGCATGTGTTAATTCATGGTTTTGATGCCTTCACTGTGAATTTACAATTTTCATAGTCATGAAAATACAGAAAAATCTTTAAATGAGGTGTGTACAAACTTTTGGTCTGTACTGTATATCTGTTGCCAGTTTATGGTTAATATCTGTAACTGAAATGTACACACAGTGCAGATTATTTCATGCGGTAAATTATAAAAAAGATAAAAGGCTTGGATGTGATACCATTTATAGGTTAAGCGCCACCTGCATAAAAGAGCAACAAGATTCGAATAATTCCTATCACATTCAATAATTGAGATAATTGGGACTTGGTTTGGAATGCAGAACACTGTTAGGCCGGGATCACACATGCGAGAAACACGTCCGTGTCTCGCATGTGAAATCCAAGCTCTGGCGCCTGCACTCCAGAGCGGAGCGTGCGGCTCCATGTGTTGCTATGCGGCCGCACGCTCCGCTCCACAGTGCTGGCACCAGAGCTTGGATTTCACATGCGAGACACGGACGTGTTTCTCGCATGTGTGATCCCGGCCTTAGGGTACTCCTGAAACGATTAAAATCACTACAGCTATCTCGACTTTACAGATGCGTATCATATAATTTACCAGGTTCTCCAAGGTTATTACATCAGACTCATCATGTCAAATGTACTTTTTGTAACCCTGGCACACTGTCTGTGATCTCAATGATAGTTTATTATTAATCTCATTAACTAGAAAAAGATGAATAGATAGATAGATAGATAGATAGATAGATAGATAGATAGATAGATAGATAGATAGATAGATAGATAGATAGATAGAAATATCCAGTGGCATAGCTTAAAGTTTGTGTTGCAAAATTTCCAACAGGGCCCCCAACTATCATAGGGCACGTAATAGTAATAGTCTTTTCATATGGGTCAAATTATTTTTTTGTGCCCCATAGGCTCTAATGCCCAGGTGCAATGGAAACCCCTACATCTATTATAATTACGCCCCTTGAAATAGATAATGGCCCATGCTTATTAAAGAAGCACTCCCATCAAAGTTTGTATCCGCTTAATATATTGCAATCATATTATATAGCACTGTGAACTTACATTTGCTCATTTTGCCTTTCTACTCAGTTAATCCTTCTCTTTTCTATGCTCCCCTCTTCACCTCCTGACCCAACTGCTCCATCTTTCCCCCTGCCATAAACTTTTACAGTAATTTATGACTCATACGGGGAAATCCTCCTGTTTCTACACAGAGCGGACTCAGTCAGCTTTTAAACATGTGATGTAATAGACCTAATGAAAAACAGAATAATTAGTTGAGTAGAAAGGCAAAATAAGCAATTGTCAGTATACAGTGCTATATAATATGATAATTGCGAATTAAGAGGATAAAAATGTTGATGGTAGCACTTCTGTAAGACTGATGTTTCATGTGTCAATCTTAGGAAAAGATTGTTTCAGTGGTTTGTGCCTCCCATCGTATGATGTATGAGCCGCCATCTATGGCTGTATTAGCGCACGTTCTTCTTCAAAGGCCAGGATTGGAAATAACTATCTTTTCAATCATTTAACCACTTAGCTGCCACTTACAGTGATAGCAGCTTCTAAGTGGATAAACAGAGATGCTCTGCCGCCAATGGGTTATCATCGCAATTTCTGGTCTACTAATGACCTGCAGATCCGTTATTTTGGTACACCTATTAGGAACTGCAAAAGCTTGGGCTACAAGGCAACCTATCATTCAATTTATGCTTCTCAAACTACAAGTAGCTTAAATCAGAGCCTGCCTGCACGACTGCAGCCAGGTATGTTTTTCTGAAACACACAAAAGAATACATAGTTTTGAAGAACATGGTGTGGCCTTCAGCCAGCTTCTCACCACACTGCTCTAAGTGGAGTGACAGGTCTTTCCCAATGTACTCACATAGCAGAGACCTGTTGATCAAATATAATGCGATGTCTTACTACAGTCTCCAGCCGGCTCTTCAAACAATGCTTTCTCTGAAATGCTAGAACATTTGAGAGAAAAATATACCTAGCTCCAATCGTGATGTCAGACTCATCGTTTGGGCAGCATGAATGGATTGCCGGCTTCCAGTTCCAGTGGGGTCACACTTGCGAGTGTGATGCAAGAAACTCGCGCGAGTCTCTGGCATCAATACCTGGCACTGCCACCGACACACGGACCGGAGTATGCGGCTGTATGTATTTCTATGCACCTGAACGCTCCAGTCCCGAGAACAGGTGCCAGTGACGATTATTGAGGCGAGAGACTCGTGCGAGTTTCCCGCATCACACTCACATGTGTGATTCCGGCCTAAAAGTCATAATACACTGAAGTAACAGTACTCTACAGTGAGAATAAAAAGTAAAAAAAGGTAATAAAAGAGTACTCATAATTGGTAGTACATGGTATGTTTTTAGATAATGATGTAAGAAAATTAAAAATGCCAGAATTGCTGTTTTTTGTTCATCAGGTCACATATATCCCTCTTCTTTATATGCTCCAGGTTCTGTGTTGCTGCTTCTCTAATTCTTATAATAGTTCCTTGCAAAAATAATCCAAGTGTCTATTTTTGCTAGAAAAAGTGTCAAGTGCTCAATTACATGTAATTAAGAAGTTTCTGCTGCCATGTGTTACAAACATAGAATACTAATCTAAAAATATAGGAACCCCCAATGGAAATTGTTAGAAAATGTCAACAGAAGTGTAAGCGGAGCTTCTTGTGATTCTGATTTTACATTCCCTTAATGAGACCAGTATATCCACTGTAATTATCTTATTTACATTTTACAATGTAGAAAAATATTGGGATATACGCTTCTCATGATTCAGGGAAAGAAGTTAATATTCACATAGCTTCTAGTAGAAATGGCGATTGAAGATGCAACACTTGACACTAGTAGCAATGGACATACAGGCTCTATATACTGTACTTTTGTAATACATTAACAGTAAAATGTCATGTGTTATTGTTTTGCTTGGAATATTAAACATTTAATGTTTTCCGTCTTTTTCTTATAGTGTCTCCTTCCCACTGTGCTGAATGAGAATTCCTCTTTGACCATCAGGGCAGAACTCATCAGAGGACCATGGATTTTGTTATGAAACAAGCTTTAGGAGGTAAGAGATCTTTTTTGTAATTTGTCAATCTACTTCTAATTAATTGTCACTTCTGGGATCATTTCTGTTACTTACAAGCTTATATATCTGTAATATATTTTCCCTTGGTCAAATGTCTGGGGGTTTAGGGCCTGAGATCCCACCAATTGCTCAAAGAACTGCTCTCAAGTGTACTACTTAATACGCAGAATATGTATGTGAGCTCTGGCAAAAGCATGTTCACACTGTGGTGTCTGGGCTTATACACTCAAGGGTTTCTGCCTGCTGACCAGCAGGCCTCAGAGAATTTCTTTGAGTTATCAGTGAGGGTCATAAGATCTCTACCCCCACCAACTGCAAGACATGTAATGAAAGGAAGAAATATTGTTAAAAAGGCTTCTCTTAATAGGGATTTTTACATCTTTAATGTTTGTGGCCGAGTGTGCTCATCTATCTTCAGCGTTCTCATGGAACTGGATGGAGAGAGCTACAGTCCCTTGCGAAAGTATTCAGCCCCCTGGAACTTTTCAAACTTTTCCCACATATCATGCTTCAAACATAAAGATACCAAATGTAAATATTTGGTGAAGAATCAACAAGAAGTGGAACACAATTGTGAAGTTGAACGAAATGTATTGGTTACTTTAATTTTTTGTGGAAATTCAAAAACTGAAAAGTGGGGCGTGCAATATTATTCGGCCCCTTTAACTTAATACTTTGTTGCGCCACCTTTTACTGCATTTACAGCTGCAAGTCCCTTGGGGTATGTCTCTATCAGTTTTGTACATCAAGAGACAGAAATTCTTGCCCATTCTTCCTTGGCAAACAGCTCGAGCTCAGTGAGGCTTGTTGGAGATAGGTTTTCTTCAAGAATGGTCCTGTATTTGGCTCCATCCATCTTCCCATCAATTTTAACCATCTTCCCTGTCCCTGCTGAAGAAAAGCAGGCCCAAACCATGATGCTGCCACCACCATGTTTGACAGTTTGGATGGTGTGTTCAGGGTGATGAGCTGTGTTGCCTTTACGCCAAACATATCATTTGGCATTGTTGCCAAAAAGTTCGATTTTGGTTTCATCTGACCAGAACACCTTCTTCCACATGTTTGGTGTGTCTCCCAGGTGGCTTGCTGCAAACTTTAAATTACACTTTTTATGGATATCTTTGAGAAATGGCTTTCTTCTTGCCACTCTTCCATAAAGGCCAGATTTATGCAGTGTACTACTGATTGTTGTCCTATGGACAGACTGTCCCACCTCAGCTGTAGATCTCTGCAGTTCATCCAGAGTGATCATGGGCCTCTTGGCTGCATCTCTGATCAGTCTTTCTCCTTGTTTGAGAAGAAAGTTTAGAGGGACGGCCGGGTCTTGGTAGATTTGCAGTGGTATGATACTCCTTCCATTTCAATATGATTGCTTGCACAGTGCTCATTGGGATGTTTAAAGTTTTGGAAATCATTTTGTATCCAAATCTGGCTTTAATCTTCTCCACAACAGTTTCTGGGACCTGCCTGTTGTGTTCCTTGGTCTCCATGATGCTCTCTGTGCTTCAAACAGAACCCTGAGACTATCACAGAGCAGGTGCATTTATACGGAGACTTGATTATACACAGGTGGCTTATATTTATCATCATTAGTCATTTAGGATAACAATGGATCATTCAGAGATCCACAATGAACTTCTGGAGTGAGTTTGCTGCACTGAAAGTAAAGGGGCCGAATAATATTGCACGCCCCGCTTTTCAGTTTTTGAATTTCCACAAAAATTTAAAATAACCAAAAAATTTTGTTCAGCTTCACAATTGTGTTCCACTTGTTGTTGATTCGTCACCAAAAATTTACATTTGGTATCTTTATGTTTGAAGCATGATATGTGGGAAAATGTTGAAAAGTTTCAGGGGACTGAATACTTTCGCAAGGCACTGCATATGTGCATGATCCCAACTCCATTCCTGATGGAACCAGACATAGTTTTGTTCTTCAGGTAGGTGCAGGTCCCAAAGGCTGTCTATTAGATATTGATGGCATACTTCATTTATTCTTGTGGTGTATCTTGGGATAAAATTTTACAGGGAATGTCTCATAAGACAATCCCTTGCCATGTGTTCTATTAAGAACTCTTTCAGACATCATTGATTTATTCTGGTATGAAAAAAAAACACCCAGAGTGGATCCATTAAATTGTATCCATGTCCATGTGTCCGTGAATTGTTCTTATTTACTGTATAGATACATGTAATCTAAACATATTGGATCACATATCAGCCATATAGAAGCGATTGTTCTATTTTCTACTGAGAAAAAGCAACATTAAAATATGCGTGCAATCCACTAGCATCCCGGCACAATCGTTACCAGATGTGCCATCCTGAACAATGACACTTCCTGCAGTCTGTGAAGCATATGAATTCGGGCCATTCAGCTGAAATACTGCATTCAAATGGATTGTATATGATTGGAAAAACATAGCTGCTTTCCTTCAGAAACAGTTTCATGTTCAGGTTGTATCTGATATTGAAGAATAGCTTCATTTAAATGAATGAGGCCAAGCTTCAATACTTTACATAATTTGTGTATAGGCATTGCACTATTTTTTTCTTAAACCTGTCATGTGAAAAAATGCTATTAACTTGCGTTCTGAAGCGGTGTGATGGCTGTACTGAATTCTGGATACAGGAGGAAATTAACTTTATTTTCCTTGGCAGCCTTCTGCTTTCAGTCAGAGGCATCCCCGGCGTGGCTTCAGTCACCACTCAGTACACAGTGAACATCAGCTGTAACAGTGCTCCTGCCACTGACTGACAGCCGGCTCAGTACTGATGCACTGTACAGTTAGCTGCTCATGGGCATGAACACCTGAGCCCAATTATATAATTTCCAACAAAAAGCAGTATCCATAGCAACCACCAAAACTAATGCTTTTTTAAGATTAGTTAAAAAATAAATTTTATTTTTACAGAAATAAAAACCACACAGGTTTATAAAAATACATAAAATATAGTACTAATGGGGAAAAGATAAATACAGGAAGAAAAGGAGTGGGTGTGGCTTTAAAGTGGCATAATGTATGTCAAGTACGTAAAGGGCTACAGCAATCAGATATATACAGTACATACTGTATACCGTATATCCAGCGTAAATAGGTATACACACATATCTTATGAGTATAATCCGTCAGCTCAACCTGCAGGCAAGAGGGATCAAACACCATATAATATAAAGTGTGTAATCTTAATAGTATAAATAAATAGTATATTGTGCATGCAAAAATAAATACGGTGCCAGGACACTAGGCAGACACAGCATGGATAATACATGAGCTCATAAAATGCTTACAATTATGTTAATTACCTTGTGGAAACCAGCAGCCAGGGACCCACCACACCTGACGCGCGTTTCGCTATAGAAAGCTTCGTCCAGGGGTGGTGGGTAGCTGGAGAAGAGGCTATTTATATTTGTCATTGGCCAATGACAGAGAGGCACAATACCTCTCTCAAATACAATAACACATTCTCACACTCCTATATATTAATTGCCATTGCAATAACGTATTAAACAAACTCACAATGACAATAACATATTATAAAGTCCATACATAAGCCGCAATATTGCGTTCCAACGAAAGGAAGAATGTCCCCTGGAATGCACTTGTAACTTGCGGGTAACGAAGCAGGGGAGGGTAAAAATGTAAAAACCTTATTTAGTTTTGCATGTACAATATATATTTATGCTATTAAGATTACACACTTTACATTATATGGTGCTTGGTCCCTATTGCCTGCAGGTTGAGCTGACAGATTATACTCAGATAACATATGTGTATACCTATTTAGGCTGGATATATACAGTAGAATGTAAGTCCGCAAGGGCAGGGTCCTCTCCCCTCTGTACCAGTATGTCATTGTAAATTTGTTTGCTGTAACCAATATCTATAACTCTGTACGTAACCCCGTTCTCATGTACAGCACCATGGAATTAGTGGTGTTATATAAATAAATAATAATAATATATCTGATTTTTTTTTCACATTGATTGCTGTAGCCCTTACGTACTTGACATACATTATGCCACTTTAAAGCCATACCCACCCCTTTTCTTCCTGCATTTGTCTTTTCCCCATTAATACTACATTTTATGTATTTTTATAAACCTGTGTGGTTTTTATATCTGTAAAAATAAAATGTATTTTTTAACCAATCTTTAAAAAGCATTAGTTCTTGGTGGCTCATGGACATGGTTACAATCGCCGCTCAGTAGGTACTGAGTGATGACTGCAGCGATGTCAGTCGTACCTCCGTGACTGAAAGCCCAAGGCTGCCAGGAGGAATAAAGTTAATTTCCTCCTGGCAGTGCAGCAACTGCATGGTTTCAGAATACTATTAACCTGCCAAATTTACCACATATCTGAAGGTTAATAGAGTTTGTTCATATGACAGGCTCCCTTTAAGCAGAATTTTGTTTTAACCATGTTCAATCCAAGCAAAAGACTTGGTTGTTCTGTGATTCAAAAAGATTCATTGGTGTAGTTTGAAGAATTACCAGTATGAAGGTTCTTCAGTAAGAAATAGTCATGTTTTTAGGGTAAGTTTGGTGAGACATATCCATTGAAATGCAGGGTAAAATGCTCTAAAACTTAATTTTTTGGTACAGTATCCATCAATTCCACCATATCTGAGCATAGCCTTACTTGGCACAACAGTTTCCTATTTGGAGCATATGAATTTATGTCAGAGTAAAGGATTATTACTAACATGTGTTAGGGGTCGAGTTCCCGCTTCTGCACAGGGGGAATCTCGAGCCACCTCCGCTGCGGTCTCCCATTCTTGTCCAGCCGCAGTGGAGTCTGCTCAGCAGAGACGTCGGTCCCAGCGTCTTGCTCATTCTCACTCTGTTCTGAGAGTTACTGCTGCTTCTCCAGTCTCTGCCATTAAAGTCAGTGCTGGTCAGCAGCGAGCGGACTTCTCTGGGACTAAGTCCTTGTCTGCACGTACTGAGCATGCCCAGGGTAAGATCTCCCGTTGGAGATCGAGGGTCATGTGCTCAGGCTCTGCAGCACATTCCATTGGTCCTCTTGGCAGGTCTTGGAAGGGCAAAGGTGCTGTGGCCACTTCCTGTGCTGCAGCTATATAAACTGCGCATGACCGCACGGCCATGCGCTAGTATTGTCTTACAATTGCTAATGTGTGTATGTTGTGAGTGCAAGTCATCCTTGGATACCCCTACCCTATTGAATGTCTGTTCGCGGAAGGTGTATGGTTGCTATCTAGCGCCCGACTTATCCTACAGCACTAATCACACATTACAGCATCCAGTTGCTGTGACCGCCAGCACGGCGCCGTGCACTTCCTCTGTGCTTTCCTTACCCAAACCTGGGTGGTTAGTGGCGTTCGTCAGTGCGGCACCGCATGCACTCTTGTGCCTTAATATTGTTGTTCAGTTTCCTTACACACCCAGTTGCGGTGTTGTGCCAGCAAGGGTCTAATCGGACTTCAATCCTAGTTGGGGTTGCGTTCGCTGACTACTTGCTCGCGCTTTATGTGTGGTACCGCGGTCCTGTGACTCAACAGGATTGCTTCTTTCACGCTGGGTGAGGTTAACCCACGCGTGTATACTTTAGTGTACCGCCATATAGTCTGCAAATTGCTAGCAGCAGGTTTTCACCTGCACGGTGGACCCCGGACTGCGAACGCATCTATATCATCTGTCTTGGTGCGTTCCGCCAGTCCTAACAACATGTAATTTCGTATCTACAGGATCCTGAGACTATGGCTCTAAAATGTCCTATAGAAAGGAGCAGTATGCCACCACTCAATATATTCTCTTTAAGACTTCCAAAAAAATCTTTATTCAGCTATCTCCAGCTCCCCATAGAGAATGAATACAGCATTTTATAGCCATATTCTTGAATTCAGTGGGGATTCGAGTGGTTAGACTAGAGGCAACAGAAAAGTTATCACTTATCCTGTGCATAGATGATAACTCAACATGTTGGGAATTACCGATTAGGGTACATTTTTAGAAATGAGTGAAATAATAAGAATACAGCATTCATTTTGTGGCGAATCACGATAGTGAAAGGACATCACATTCCACAGCTTGGGAAAAGAGGTCAGAGAGAAAGTCATAAGACATTGAACAATTGTTTACAGATAGTGTGTGTGGCTGAAATAAGTCATCGTTTTGTCATCTGGGCATTTTTGCTTCCCCTTTGCTTATTTACTTTATGAACAAATATCAAACCCGTTGCCACAGCACAAAAGGGGATAATTACTGGTAATTAAATTTTCATTGCTAAAAGAAATTAAACATAGCTCTTTCAGATTGCAGACACCAAATATGGTCCTACTTTACAAAAAGAGATAATTTTTGGACTTCGACTTAGAGATGAACAAATGGTTTTGTTGCACATCAAAATTATGTCAAATTTTAGACGTTTGCTGGACCCGATTCATGCAAATTTTAAAAAATGCTATTTTGCTCAATGTAGATGATTGCATCAGTCTGAGAAGGATCACATGATCTTGGGCAAGATCATGTGGTCTTCTCAATAATGCCTTGCCTTGTCACATCACATAGTATAGCACAACCATCACATGGTATATCACATCACAGTATATCAAAGCATGTATCAAATCCAAGGCAGGGAATACATCTTGGGATGGGTCTAGATGTAGTGTCAGAATTTCTGTAGTGAGTTACATGTGTTTTGTAAATTCGTAGAGTAGACACATGGGTAATAAACTGGAACAGGTGTAAATATTTTTCCACCATGTTGCCTGATCCTTTGTAGTTTCAGTGGAACACAATTTAGGCTGAGCTGTGGCTGAGCAGGGAGGAGGGTAAGCTGGGCAAAACTTACCGTATACACTCGTGTATAAGTCGAGTTTTTCAGCACATTTTTTTGTGCTGAAAATTCCCCCCTCGGCTTATACACGAGTCGTTGTCCCAGAGGATGGTGGGAGAGGGGGAGCCGCGGAGCAGTGGGTGACAGGAGGCAGAAGCTGACTGCTTCTGCTAAAGCCTGTGCCCGCTGCTAAAAAGAAATGAGTATTCACTGCACTTGCAGCGAAAACTCATTTCTCTTATAGCTCGTGCATAGTGTTAGCAGCAGTCACCGGCTTCAAAGCAGCTCCCGGGCTATCATGGGTGCCTGCTCATTAAGGTAATGAATATTCACCTCTCTCAAGTCCCATAGGCATGGAGAGAGGTGAATATTCATTACTTTAATGAGAGGAGACACATGATTGCTCGGCCGCAGGAGCTGCTGGCACTGGAACAAAATGCTGCGAGGGCGCGCAGGGAAGGTAAGTAGGATTTTTTTATACTTTTCTCATGGGGGCCATACATACAATGATGGGGATGAGGAACCATAAAGACAAGGATGGGAATAAGAAGCCATGCATACAAGGATGGGAATAAGGAGTCATGCATACAAGGATGGGGGTAAGAAGCCATGCATGCAAGGATGGGGATGAGGAACCATGCATACAAGGATGGGAATAAGGAGCCATGCAGACAAGGGTGGGGATGAGGAACCATGCATGCCAGAATAGAGATTAGAGTACAACGCATACTCGGCTTATACTCGAGTCAATAAGTTTTCCCAGTTTTCTAGTCAAAATGTGGTGCCATGGCTTATACACAAGTATAAGTGGTATGTATATTTTAGGCAATTTGGAGATTTTAAGATTTTGACCTGAAATTCAGGAAAACTCTTTTAAGGGCTTGAAACAGTTTGTTACAGTCCTGGGAGAGCTACATACAGCATATGTCATACATATGCAGTGGGTATTCAGACCCCTTTAAATTTTTCACTCTTTGTTTCACTGCAGCCATTTGGTAAATTCAAAAAAGTTCATTTTTTTCTCATTAATGTGATCCTCCTAGAGATGGTTGTACTCCTTCTTTGGAGTCCAGCTGTGTTTAACTAAACTGATAGGACTTGATTTGGAAAGGCACACACCTGTCTATATAAGACCTCATAGCTTACAGTTCATGTCAGACCAAATGAGGATCATGAGGTCAACGGAACAGCCCAAGGAGCTCAGAGACAGAATTGTGGCAAGGCACAGATCTGGCCAAGGTTACTGTGAATAAACCAGAGTATATCTTAATTACCCAGATGACTATGTTTTTGCAACCCAAGAAGAATTGACTTTTTATTTGTATATTGGTTTGTGGATTTAAGTGCTTATGTCTGGTGGGTCAAGAAGACAGACTTGCAAACTGATATACTATTTAACATACTGTGTAAGTCTGTAAGAGTGACTCATACATAGTGTGTGTTTATCTTTGTTTACTGTGTGCTTGTATGCTAATTGTGTATTGTATTCGATTACCAGTTTGTTAACTTCGAATGTAGATAGGGAAAGGCTGTGAGGGGGACTGAAGGACACTGGGTAATTCTAAAAATAGCTTACATGCCTCGGATATAAAAAGTCTCAGAGAGCAGATCTCAACACACAGAGCTACCAGCTGGATATACTGCAAAGCACCCAACGGACGAGAGAGAGGACTGCAGCCAATTTATCATGGCACCATTATGAGGGACATGGATCTATGATTCTATAGGAAACAACCTAGGGGGTTTTGGCTACAGTTGGAAGGACACAGATCTGATCCAGTTACCATCTCTGAACCATGGATATGATTGGAGAAAGCCAGGTTTTGGGACCTGCAGCTCGCCTGATTCCATGGAGATGGTCAGATAAGCCAGGTGTTGACTCTCGTGTCAACTGGCTTTAGACCTTGTACAGACTCTGTAAACTGTTCTCGGTCATCTCCCTATGTTTGTCGATATTTCTTCTCTGTGTGTGTATCACAGGTGGAATAGCGACCCTGGGAGCTCTGACGTACCATCTACCATTATCCCAGCGAGTCATCAGCGGAAGTGTGGGACCCTGAATTGTGCACCATCTTGGGGGTAATTGCTGGGACTGTTATGTTTGCTATTGTGTGTTGTAGTTCAATAAAGTATTGCCATACTGTTTTACCCTAACCCTTTGTTGTCTGAGTAGCATTATGCCCACATTTAACTGGTGAGCAGGTGTTATGCGGGACAATCCCTGGTCCAGGCAGGTTCGGCTAGCAGACTTGGGCTCCTGTCAACACCCCGTTTCCCCACAGTTACAAAATAATTTCTGCAGTGCTCAAGGTTCCTAAGAGCACAGTGACCTCCATAATCCTTAAATGGAAGAATTTAGGACCACCAGAAGTCTTCCTAGACCTGGCCGTTAATCAAAACTGAGCAATCGTGGGAGAAGAGCCTTGGTGAGAGAAGTAAAGAAGAACCCCAAGATCACTGTGGCTGAACTCCAGAGATGTAGTACGGAGATGGGAGAAAGTTTCACAAAGTCAACTATCACTGCAGCCCTCCACCAGTCGTGCCTTTATGGAAGAATGGCCCGACGGAAGCCTCTCCTCATTGCTAGACATATGAAAGCTCGCATAGAGTTTGCTAAAAAAACACATGAAGGACTCCCAGACTATGAGAAATAAGATTCTCTGATCTGATGAGATGAAGATAGACCTTTTTGGTGATAATTCTAAGCGGCATGTGTGGAGAAAACCAGGCACTTCTCATCACCTGCCCAATACAATCCCAACAGTGAAACGTGGTGGTAGCATCATGCTATGGGGTGGTTTTCAGCTGCCGGGACAGTACAACTGGTTGCCATTGAACGAAACATGAATGCGGCCAAGTACAGGGATATCCTAGATGAAAACCTCTTCCAGAGTGCTCTGGACCTCAAACTTGGCCAAAAGTTCACTTTCCAATAAGACCATGACCCTAAGCACACAGCTAAAATAGCAAAAGAGTGGCTTCAGAACAACCATGTGACCATTCTTTACTGGCCCAGCCAGAGCTGACCTAAATCCAACTGAGCATCTCTGGAGAGACCTGAAAATGGCTGTCCACCAATGTTTACCATCCAACCTGACAGAACTGGAGTGGATCTGCAAGGAAAAATGGCAGAGGATCCCCAAATCCAGGTGTGAAAAGCTTGTTGCATCCTTCCCGAAAAGATTCATGGCTGTATTAGCATAAAAGTGCTTCTACTCAATACTGAGCGAAGGGTCTGAATACTTATGACCATGTGATATTTCAGTTTTTCTTTTTTAATAAATTTGCAAAAATTTCTACATTTCAGTTTTTTTTTAGTCAAGATGTGGTGCAGAGTTTACATTAATGAGAAAAAAATGAACTTTTTTTGAATTTACTAAATGGCTGCAATGAAAAAAGAGTGAAATATTTAAAGGGGTCTGAATACTTTCTGTACCCACTGTATTTTCAGAGCAATTGGAGGTTTTGCAGAACTTTTCATTCATGGAATATCAACTCATCACAAATCAAATTTCTTTTAAAGAAATCTGCGATGCTGGTAACTTCAAATTTCAAAAGATTAATCCATAATTACAATGTTTTCAAATTTTACTTTCTACCCTTCTCATAGAATCATATCCTTTGTTTAGAGTGCAAATTGGTTAGTTTTCATTGACTCTTGTCCAGTTTTCCTGCTGTAACCAGAGCGGCTGTGTAGTTAATGATGTGATGTTTTTACCCAGGCGCTGAATACAGCCATTCTGGGGCATAGTTTTAATTGCTTGGAGGCTGCACATGAATATTCAATACCACCACCTACTGTGCTTGCTCCTGTTTTTCTCTGATTCATATTAGAAAACTTATATTAATTTGCACTTTGAAATATTCCCAATGGCTTTGTTTGATCATTATAATACAAGATGGTTTCTGAGTAAAGTCCCATTCTACTTATTACTCATTTATGTCTGATTTTGATTGATTTCACTGACATTTCCATAAATGATGAAAAATTCTAAGACCATTTTGAGCCAAAATGTATTTCTTATTATCATACTATTAACAATTTTAGTACATGTAATTGTGGAAATTTGTTTCTTCTCTGCTGTTATAAAGTTATTATTGTTAGGATTTACAGTGAAGTGGCAAGAACAATATGTTCCCATTCTCATCTACCACCCTTCTCACCAAACTGCCCATTTCACTATACACCTATCCCTCAAAGACTGGAAACTTAGTAGACGGTATCAGTGTGATACGTAGTTTTAGTGGTGCTAGATCTCTAACTTTTTCAATTTTGGAAATATTATTTAGCAGATGCTCATTGTCAGGTGAAAGAAATAGTGAAAGATTCAGCAGACTGTTCCTGAGAATTATGTTGGCGCACGGATTGTCACAGCGCGGATTGTCAGACAGGCAAATCTCTAGGGAAGCAAATGTCCAGTACTATAATTTTTTCCTGTTAAGACATAATCTCTTTATGGCAAGATTACAAAATCATATCTGAGCAAAGAACACTTTCTTATTTGCACTACGCATTTAGGAAGGGACCTTTTAGCATAGTCCAATGATCTTTACACGGTGCAGGTCTTCTCAAATCCCAAACTCTTTGTATAGCAGGATGGCCATTATTTTTAAGTTGCAAACATTTATTTTATGTCATCAGATTTCTGTTTACCAATATTATTTCTTTGGTGAAGGATAAAAAAAGAATAGAAAATAATACAATAATAAGACTTTTAGTGTCATAGTATAAATTCACTATGATCAAGTATTAAAGAATTTTCCACTAGTAATCAATAACATCTCAAAATTATTTATAATGTAGAACCTATTGCTCTTTGGATAATAAAATGGGTTGCAAAGTGAATACAGACCAAGCCATCGGCATTCTTTATGCATTCGCAGTTAGAACAAATATAATAATAATTTATTTTTATTACTAACATTTTTATTAATTGTAAATGTAGTCCTAATCCCTTGTTAATTACCAAAGTTGTCCCACATGACTTATAACAAATTTCTACTCCATATCATAACACTTAGGAATAACTATGATTATGCAATATCCTACAAATTACTCTTTAGATAAAATTAATGAACTTTCAATATCCGTAACTACTTGATTGTTACAAAAGTTCAAACTTTATTGATATAGAGAAAATTACTTGGAGACGTTAAGTACAAAAATCATCAAGTGCCACATCAAGAGATCACGTAATTAAAGGTCCATTGTTAGGTCTACAATTATATTTCGAGCATAAATGGAGGCATAAAAAAAGAATGAACTCAAGTATGGACCCTTGACTTGTAACAACACTTTATTTATGAATATTGTTCATAAGTTAATAGTATAATAATCTTTTTAATATAGCTTATTACATTAGATAATATTATTACTAGAATGTTAGAATATATTAGATTATTATTATTAGAGAATATTTTTTGTTCCCAATCCTCAGTCAATTTTTGTCCCCTTCACAGATTATTTACGTTCAAAAATAGCTCAAATCTGGTTACAGGGAGAGAACAAATTACACTTTTGCCTATTACTCTCTATGGAGATAGGAGGAACAAATGAGCTGGAGGGGAAAAAACAGAAAGGCATAAGGAAAATGGAAAAATTGCTTAAAATGCAGAATAAATGTCCTTTAATAGTCAGAAATAGTGTTGTTTTTGACATACACACACATTACAGTTCATTCTGAAAAATCACCTGAAAATGCAGTTACACTCCAAAGCAGGGATGTAAAACACAGAGGGACAAAGTTAAAAACTTGGACAAAAAATGTCTACGATTGAGGAAGTTTTTTCATCAAATATAATGATGAACTTTTTCATGTGAAAACAAACTTAAAGGGGTTGTCCCATGAACAAAGTACATTTTAATTAATAGATTGTAGAATAAAATATTGTAATAACATAGCATGTTCTGTAAGAGCAGTAAAAACCATGTGGCCCAATGGCCTAGTTTAAATATGTAATAAAAAAGGATAAAAGACTTGAATAATACAGATAATACAATGAATTCCTACACAGTACCGTCCACACGCACGGTATGATGGCCCTAGTGTACCCCCTTCCCTCAAACTCTCCACAAGAATGGTGACCACGTCATAATATGATTCTCCAACTGTAATCTCTCCATCTACCTTATAATTGTCTAAGGGTCACTTCCGTCTTTCTGTCTGTCCTTCTGTCTGTCTCGGATATTCATTGTTCGCGGCCTCTGTCTGTCATGGAATCCAAGTCACTGATTGGTCTCGCCAGCTGCCTGTCATGGCTGCTGCGACCAATCAGTGACGGCCACAGTCCGATTAGTCTCTCTCTACTCCCCTGCAGTCAGCGCCCGGCACCCGCTCCATACTCCCCACAGTCACCGCTCACACAGGGTTAATGCCAGCGGAAACGGACCACGTTATGCCACCGGTAACTCACTCCGTTACCGTCGCTATTAACCCTGTGTGACCAAGTTTTTACTGTTGATGCTGCCTATGCAGCGTCAATAGTAATAACATCTAATGTTAAAAATAATTTAAAAATGTAAAATCATTATATACTCACCTTTCGCGATGCTCCGGTGACCACTCCATACAAGAGGCAGGTTCCAGTGGCAAGGATGGTATGGGAGAAAGACCTGCCATGATATCACGGTCATGTGACCACGACGTCATCACAGGCCCTGCGCGCCTGCGCGAGGACCTGTCATGACATCACGGTCATGTGACCGCGACGTCATCACAGGTCCTGCGTGCCTGCGCGAGAACGACCTGCCATGACGTCACGGTCATGTGACCGCGATGTCATCACAGGTCCTGCGCACCTGCGCGAGAAGGACCTGTCATGATGTCACGGTCATGTGACCGAACTACAAGGGGCCCTCGGAAGTTGAATATATGTTTATTTTTTATTTTTTAACCTGTGACATACGGGGCTGGGCAATATACTACGTGACTGGCCAATATACTACGTGGCTGGGCAATATACTACGTGGCTCTGTGCTGTATACTTCGTTGCTGTGCAATATACTACATGGCTCTGTGTTGTATATTACGTCACTGGGCAATATACTACATCACTGGGCAATATACTATGTGACTGGGCAATATACTATGTGACTGGGCAATATACTATGCAGCTGGGCAATATACTACGTGGCTGGGCAATATACTACGTGGCTGGGCAATATACTACGCGGCTGGGCAATATACTATGCGGCTGGTCAATATACTATGTGGCTGGGCAATATACTATGTGGCTGGGCAATATACTACGTGGCTGGGCAATATACTACGTGGCTGGGCAATATACTACGTGGCTGGGCAATATACTACGTGGACATGCATATTCTAGAATACCCGATGCGTTAGAATCAGGCCACCATCTAGTATAGTATAATGGCCACAAAAAGTGCTCTATACACTATAATGGGCCACATGAAGTCCTTCATACAGTATAATGGGGCCATGCATTGCCTTCCATACAGTATAATGATTCCACATAATGCTCCATACAGTATAATGCCACAAAAAGTGTTCCATATAATATAATGACCCCCAAAAGTTCTTCACATGGTATAAAGTGACCCACATAGTGCTCCATACAGTATAATGTGCCCCACATAGTTACCTATACTGTATAATGGACCCACATTGTGCTCCATACAATATAATGTCCCTACATAGTGCTCTATACAGTATAATGCCCTTACATTATACTGTATGGAGCACTACAATCAACAGTAATGACAACAGTCTAGTCTTTTGGTGTTGCATGTACGAATATCACATTTGGGTAATACAGTGTGAAAAGATGCACCGACTGCCTGTACTTTAACTGTCATTCTGTGCTGACTGGCTCCCTTTAATAAAATGGTTGTGGAAGCTATCAGGGGTTTTTGATATGCACACTTTGCTAGGTAGATAGTGAAATCACTATTTTTTTTTAAATTCCCTTTTGCATGTTCATAAAAATCATCTCTCCCTTCCAAAAAAAAGAATGAAGGAATGCTAATGCTAGGTATAAATAGAGAAAAAACTGCAGCAAGGTTGTATTATTGTAGCATTTACCTAGTATGTATGGATGTTAAATTAGACTAATAAAACAGGTGTGCAAAAAGTCAGTTCAGTGGTTCGTGACACAGACACTGTGTCTTGCAGACACTAAGTTTAGGTTTTTTTTTTCAGAAATATTGTTGGCTTACTTCAGCCTAAAGAATTTATATTTAAAATGTAGCAGCTGCACCATAGTTACAGTTGTAGACAATCTCTGCTGCAAGCCCACCTCTCTCTCTCACTCACTCTTTCACTTTATTTCTTCCACTATTAATCAAGCCTTTGTTTTATTGTCTTTTATTGACAAATTACTCTAATCTTCTTGAACTAAAGCTGTAGTACAATGGACACTGTCTATAGAATAGTGACTTCCTCTCACTATCCATATTCATCCCAAAGTGACTGCTGCATTCCCTACCTCTGTTTTTATACAGGCTACAATGGTTCCTCCTAGTTGATTGTGCTATAGTATGTGAAGTGATGAGTACAAGGCATTATATAAAAGCCTATCCAACCACTCTCTGACTTCATGTGAGCTTCTCTGGCAGATGCTATCTTCTACATTGTGTAAAACGGCAGCAAGCATTTTTATCATTTTGCATGAATCGAGTTGCAAATTGTTCAACTTCTGTGGGTCTCTATGCATTCCCAAAAATATTATACAAATTCAATTTGCATAGAATTGAATTAACATTGTCTAGGAAAGTTGATGTCCCCAAAATCCCAATTTTTTTCTAATGAAACCACTTTAGTAGTTTCCAAAACTACACCAAAAGCTGGTATCTGAATCCAGCATGAATTTTATAAAATAACCACCTAGACTTAATGATGGACTAGAACTCCAAAATTGTCTAGGAGATGACTGAATTATTTACCTAACAATAATCTGAGCTCCAACTATATCATTGACAAGAAGCTGATGAGTTTTACATGTTGAACATAATATCCGTGGGTGCAGGTCTTTCTGAAAAGGACATCAAGCCTACACTTTAAGGCCAGGGTCACACTGGAAAATCGGTCCGAGTTTCCCTGTCAAGAGTTGCACAAGTGTTCTCTGTATGGTCATCCTTGTGTAATGCGTTTGCAATGCGATGATGCGATTTTCTCCCACCTATGCATCTGTATGACATCCGCATGACTTTACATTTCTCACTGCTTTTCCTCATTGAATTTAATGGCTCAATGGGCTGAAATGAGGAAAATGTGTGCGTATTTCTCGCAAGACACCCTAATGGTCCGTGTGGTGTCCGAATTTTTCTCGCAACCATAGGCTTGCAATGGCGAGACTCGGCCGATATACGTGTACAATCACACCATGCTGCGATTTTACATGCACGTCTTATACGCCTAAGAAAAAATACGGTGATGTGAGCTTCCCCATAGATTAACAATGGTCCGAGTGCTATGCGATGTTTTCTCACATAGCACTCGTCCATAGTCTACGCTAGTGTGACTCCAGCCTTAACTCTTAGAGAGTATTGGGAGGTTTGACTATGCTGTACATATAATTCAGTACTAATATATTCCTTCTCCTTGGGTAGATTTTGAAAATTAGGTATAATGAGATGACTCGCTGACATCTATAATATAACGCTGGGAGCGTCACTCTGTCCGAAGCCTCTATAGACTGCGCAAGCGCAAGCGCCGGCGCAGTCTGGGCCTCACAGAGCGACGCTCCCGGGAGATCGCGGTATGCGTAAGCACTGAACGCATACCGCCATCTCCACCGGAGAGTCAGGGACCGCCAGGAGGGAGGGTAAGTATACTCACCTTTCCCGGTTCCAGCGCTGCTTGCGGCTCCGTCTCCCGGCTCCTCTGGTCCCGGCTCCGGAGGGCGCGGACTGCGCAGGCGCCGATTCCTGCTGCCGGAATCGGCGCCTGCGCAGTCCGCGCTTTCGGCGCCATTTTCTTGAAGACACACTCCGGCTCCACTGCAGGTGTGTCTTCAAGAAAATGGCGCCGGAAAGCGCGGACTGCGCAGGCGCCGATTCCTGCTGCCGGAATCGGCGCCTGCGCAGTCCCCGCTTTCCGGCGCCATTTTCTTGAAGACATACCTGCAGTGGAGCCGGACGATAGGTGAGTATGGTATTTTTATTTTTTTTTATATGGCAGCAGCATTCGGGGGCATACACACTGGAGCGGGGGGCATATAATACAATGGTGGCGCAGGATGGCAGCAGCACATGACAGAACGGGCGCAGGATGGCCGCAGCACATGACAGAACGGGCGCAGGATGGCCGCAGCACATGACAGAACGGGCGCAGGATGGCCGCAGCACATGACAGAACGGGCGCAGGATGGCCGCAGCACATGACAGAACGGGCGCAGGATGGCAGCAGCACATGTCAGAACGGGCGCAGGATGGGAGCAGCACATGACAGAACGGGCGCAGGATGGCAGCAGCACATGACAGAACGGGCGCAGGATGGCAGCAGCACATGACAGAACGGGCGCAGGATGGCAGCAGCACATGACAGAACGGGCGCAGGATGGCAGCAGCACATGACAGAACGGGCGCAGGATGGCAGCAGCACATGTCAGAACGGGCGCAGGATGGCCGCAGCACATGACAGAACGGGCGCAGGATGGCAGCAGCACATGACAGAACGGGCGCAGGATGGCCGCAACACATGACAGAATGGGCGCAGGATGGCAGCAGCACATGACAGAACGGGCGCAGGATGGCCGCAGCACATGACAGAACGGGCGCAGGATGGCAGCAGCACATGACAGAACGGGCGCAGGATGGCAGCAGCACATGACAGAACGGGCGAAGGATGGCAGCAGCACATGACAGAACGGGCGAAGGATGGCAGCAGCACATGACAGAACGGGCGCAGGATGGCAGCAGCACATGACAGAACGGGCGCAGGATGGCAGCAGCACATGACAGAACGGGCGCAGGATGGGAGCAGCACATGACAGAACGGGCGCAGGATGGCAGCAGCACATGACAGAACGGGCGCAGGATGGCAGCAGCACATGACAGAACGGGCGCAGGATGGCAGCAGCACATGACAGAACGGGCGCAGGATGGCAGCAGCACATGACAGAACGGGCGCAGGATGGCAGCAGCACATGACAGAACGGGCACAGGATGGCAGCAGCAAATGACAGAACGGGGACGCAGGATGGGAGCAGCAAATGACAGAACGGGCGCAGGATGGGAGCAGCAAATGACAGGATGGGAGCAGCAAATGACAGAATGGAGGCGCAGGATGGGAGCAGCACATGACAGAACGGGGACGCAGGATGGGAGCAGCACATGACAGAACGGGGGCGCAGGATGGGAGCAGCACATGACAGAACGGGGGCGCAGGATGGGAGCAGCACATGACAGGATGGGGGCGCAGGATGGAGCAGCACATACCAGGATGGAGACCATATACCAATATAAATGCTCGCCACCCGGGCGTAGAACGGGTTCAATAGCTAGTGTAATATAACAGTGTAAATAGTGTAAGATGTAATAATGGGAGTTATGTGAACAGCGGGGTCTATAGATGACAAGCATAGAGGAAATGTACCATATCATGCATATAGTACAGCTGTGCATTGTAGTGAAGTTAGATGTGCTAATACTGAAAGAGATACATGAAATAATAAGCATAAATGAGAACTGAAATCTAAAATGTATTTGATTCTAACCAAATAACTAAGATATTGATTTCTACAGTATTTTGCACCAGTTTGCTTTCATGTGTTTCCCATTGCACACAGGGGCAACTAAGGATATGGGTAAGATGCTCGGAGGTGAAGAGGAGAAAGATCCAGATGCCCAAAAAAAGGAAGAAGAAAGACAAGAAGCTCTTCGTCAACAGGAGGATGAAAGAAAGGCCAAACATGCCAGGATGGAATTAGAAAGGGAGAAAGTCCGGCAACAAATAAGAGATAAGGTGACCCTTTAAGTTCAATTTTGACTGTAGAATTTTATATTGCAAATCTTAGTGTTGACAAAGGATGAGGGAATCTCATGAAATAGGTCAAGATATTATGTGAATTGAATTTGTATTATTAAGCTCTAAGGTCTCCTGGAATCTCAGATCATAATAAACATAGGAAATACAAAATAAACAAAAATTATACTTACTATGTGCAGTATCTCCCTCTGGCACCAGGCATGCGCGGTGGCTATGACCCATACTAGGCCCTGTGATGTCATAACATAATGTTGAGGGACATAGTCTGTGTCGGAGGTGCCACGTGTTAAAGACTGGACAGACCAAATAGCTGACCGGACTTGTGCAGGGTTGCATGGCAATGAAGGTGAGGGCCCTGGGAGTACATTTTTTAAACCCTTTCAGGCTTTCCATAACCAAAACGAGTGCTAGCGAATCTGCTCTTTTGTAAAATTTGAAGGAAATTCTATTTGGCTGGAGCCAATTTACTCATCTCTATTGTAGACTGACAGGATAAAAACTGAAAGAGGCCTTGATATATTCATATTCTATTGAGGTCATTCATCACATACAGTAAAACTGTGAAACATTCGGTTACTATGGAAACTAAAATTTTAAGTACTTTAAAAGGGAGTTTGTCAGCAAAAAAAGCATGTTCAAACCAAGCACATTCATGGTAGGGGATATAGTCTTAGTAAGAAATCATACACTTAGTGTCCATATCTGTTGCTGCATTGGCCAGAAATCATTCTTTATTCATATATGCTACTGAAATCCTCAGTATACCCTTGGTGTGGCCAACCAACTCAGAGCACCTTTCCAACTACTTGGTTCACCCACTATTCCTTGACTGTCATCGTTAGCTCAATAGGAACCAGAGGAGGGTGGAGATAAATGGAAAATAAGTAGGTGAAAAGGAGGTCACGTGAACTGCTCAACCACACCAAGGGTGCACCTTGTTAGAACATGAAGGGTCATCTGGCTGCATCTACCATGATAATGATGCCTGTTTAATAATTTAGCATCTTTCGCTACATGACATTCCTTCTGGTACATGTGAATCATTCTGATACTTGATCTTTCATTAATCAGTGTACCAATCCATTTTATTCTCTTGGATAAATGTGCCACGTTACAAATTGAACCCAGTAAGCTCACAATTATTCTTTGTTATTAAATATTATTAAATATTTTATGAAAATAATAATTAATACACACGACCACATCTTTTGCTGTAACTGTGGCTGCCAACTGAACACATTGACACATGTAAAATATTCATATTTTGACTGGTCAGTCTTTGTGTCCTGCCTTGTTTTAATTAGTATCAAAGTTTGCGTTACTGTCTTGCTTTGGATGTGAGTCAGGAACCCTAGCTGTTGGCACAAAATCCATGATGTGGAGGTAGTCATATAGAGATACAAAGGCTCCACATTCTATGGTAAAGACTATAATGGTGTATAATCTGCTGTACACCCAGTGATAATACCGTACATATGTAATAAACAACATATCTAATACATTATATCAGTGTATACAGTTGACAGTAAACAGGGTACCAAAATGTTTTATAAAATGCATTCTACCATTGTTCCATCAAGATGATGATACATTATGTAAATACCAACTATTACTTATAAAGGACTGTCACTTGATTAGTAAAATCCTGTTAAATAACTTGTAAAAATACTTGAGCTCCCCTGCTTCTTCCCTTCTGTCATTGCATTGCTCCATTGTAGAGATATTTATACAGTATTTGTTGCTTTAGGAGCGTAGTATGTGAAATCTCTGCTTGTAGACCAACTGGGTATGTCTTCAGAGTCTTCTCTGGGGGTAAACACTTTTAGACTTTCCAGATGCTGCCAATTACAACTTGGCAGGTAATATAGAAGTCTGGCAGTCTCAGACATTGCCGATCTGTGACTGGCAGTGCTTGAGAGGGAGGCATGAAAGCGCACACGCTCTGAGAAGATTCTGAAGAATCGCCCTGTTTGTCTTGTTGTGCTCAAGTGTGAATATCTCAGTGTTGGAGTGGCACTGCACAAAACAGGTAAGAGCTGCAGAATCAGGGGAGCTCGGGGATATTTACAAGATATTTAAGTCAATTTTTTGCTTAGGTGATATGTCTACTTTAAATGTAGAACATCGAAAAGCAATTCACAGCACACTACTGACATCAGGTAACGTCTCAAGTCTCAGAATCTAGGCCACTCATATATAATACAACAAGTCATTAGTTTAGCAACAGCTGATGGATGGAACTAGCACCTGCTGGGTTTCGATTCCCCTGCTGGTTCGTATGTGTTCAGAGTGAAACCTAGAATGAAAAGTGAGTCTAAAGCAAACAGTAAAGGAACAAATATAGTTAGAGGCATTGATCACGTGAGCTGCAAGTTGAATGCTACAGCTGTTGTGCAAGGCCTGGACAATGGCAGGAATTGTGTAGAAGATGAACAAATGAAAGATGAATACGTACCACGCTGATTAACAAGTGCTTCTGGGTGCAGGCAATAGATGTACCTGGGTTTATATTGTCATTGTCTGAGGCTGTATGTAGAAAGGAAAAAGAGATTGTTGTCTGTATATTACAGTGCAGGAAAGTGAAATAACAATTGTTTAGCTCTTATCCCTAAAAGTCCCGAAATACAAAAATATTCCAAATGCATATATATATGAAGTGTGCACCCAGACGAATATTCGTATACAGATTTTGATGAAAATCTGTTACAAATCCAGAGTAAATTTTGCATGTGTTATATGTGATTGTGTTACTGATTGTGTCACAGATTTGCAGAAGATTTCACCCTATGAATTGCAAAGGGTATACCGGTAATCGAAAATATTTCTGCAAAAGAATAGGCACGCTACAGATTTAAAAATATGAATTCACATGTAAATCCCACTTCTATCAGTTTCGAATAATTTTGGCAAGAATGTATAGGAATGGATCTGCTGTTTAGCATGGGACAAACATAGTAATAATAATCTTTATTAAACAACAAAAAGCAATAAAGACCTCTAAAAATTGACCTTTATTAGTTTATTTCAAAGGTTCAAAAAATGCAGAAAAGTGGGGGTCAAAAAGCAGTGTAATAACTTAACAGGGAGCAATCTCTCCCTAGAGAAGCCATGCACAATTACCCTACAATGCAAAGAAAATAAGTTCATAATCATTTAGAAACAACAATACTAATGTTCTAACTCATATACAAAAAAACCCTGTTTGGGAGAGAAGAACAGACAAATCGCGGCGCCCTAAGTGCGTAAACACAATATTATAGTCTTTAAAGGGTGCACAATTTTATGCACTCACCTGATAAAAGACTAAAATGGCTTTAGATCGTGTATCCTCCAAATTCCCTCTGAGATACTTTTCAATATACAGGGCTTGCAGCTTGCCTCGGGTGGATCCAAGTGAGAGAGCCAGAGTAAGGCTCACACAGGATGAGTAGTTCAAGAAAAGCACATCCAGCCCATGAATGGCAGCGCTTCCCAGGACTCACATTCAAAGATGATATTTCATATTTTTTTATTTCATAACTTAAAATAGAAGAGATACAACGCGTTTCGGATACAGTATATATCCTTCTTCAGGTATCATAAAAACACAGTACAAATCCTACTAGTATAAAATTCAATTACACTTATATATAGTATCACACCTTTTATCCCAGTCTCAGAAACTTGATTTGGGGTGTGGACCAAGTTCAGGAAAACACCCACTGATTGATACAGCCTTGTTAACATTGATGCAAGGAAGAGAGAAAAAAAAATTAAAAAAATAAAAAAATATGTATCAAAGGGAAAAAAAAAAAAAAAAACACAAGAAGAAGGAAAAAAAAAAATCACAAGAAAAAAAAAAAAACACAAGAAAAAAAAAAAAAAAAACACAAGAACAAGAAAAAAAAAAAAAAAAACACAAGAAAAAAAAAAAAACTTAAAAAAAAAAATCCTTTAAACTCTCTCTATGATATCATTCAATCCATTTGGAAATAATGTTCCCAAACGATATATCCAAAACGTTTCTTTCCTGTTTAAAAGAGCATTCCTGTTTGCAACTCCAGAGGGTATCTGCTCCACTGGAGTTACTTTTATGTTAAAAATTTTATTATGTTTAAGTAGTAGATGCCTTGAGAGACTATGTTTTAAAAAGCCATTTTTTGCTCTATTTCTGTGGCCATTAATGCGGGACCGCAGTGTCTGTACAGTGCGTCCCACATACTGCAAGCCACAACTGCATGTGATGACATATACAACATGATCACTACTACAGGTGAGTCTTTGTGAGATTTCAAAGACATCACCAGTATTATTGCATTTAATAGTTTTAGCCCCATGATCTAGGATCCCACAGGTGCAACATTTTTTGGAGTTACATTTAAAAACTCCGGTGCCTTGAAGAACTCCACATAAAGTTTGATCCTTATTTTTATAAATGTTTTTTCTTTTTGGATCCAACTGTTTTTTTAATTTACTGGGGGCCACCAAATTTTTCAAAGTTTTCCCCCTTCTATATGTAATCCCTGGTTTATCAGGGAGATGTTTTCCCAAGACAGGGTCACGCTTCAAGATGTACCAATATTTAGAAAGCACAGTTCTTATGATTTTATTGCCCCTATTGAATGTTGTCACAAAATTCAATTTCCAGCGATCATCACTTTTTTCCTTACCAGTTAAGTAGGGGACTAAATTTCTGCCCTGCTCAAGATATGAATGCATTCGATCTTTTTCTCGATTTAAATGCATACACTCGTAAACTCACTCTTAAAAGGCATTTCTTGTTGAACGAAAAAAATGGGGACATTGGGGATCCCCCAAAAATACTGATCCCAATAGAGACAAACAAAGAAAGGGAATATATCCATAAGGAGGTACACCCAAAATCTCTATTTAATCCTCATCAACACCGAGGACCAAATATAGATACCTTTTTTTCATTAGTATCTGAAGGATTTAGGAAATGGGAAAATAATAATAATAAACATAAAATCCAAAAGCATGGAACTGGAAAAAACAAGATAAAAAAGGAGAACAATATCTCTAAAAGAGAGAAAATGGCATTGGAGGATTTGAGACAAAATACAGATATAGTAATAAGGCAAGCTGATAAAGGAGGGGGAGTAGTTGTGCAAAACAGATCTGACTATATTGAGGAAGCTTTGAACATATTGTCTGATATGAGATATTACAAAATTCTAAAAGAAGATCCTACACAATCCTTTGTTCGGGACTATCACCATATGATTAAGGAAGCCTATGAGAGGAACATTCTCAATAAAACAGAAAAAAGGTTTTTATCAAATCCTGCGCCAACCATGGCGTTATTTTATCATCTACCAAAAGTGCATAAGAACTGTGAAAAACCACCTGGTAGACCAATTATATCAGGAATAGGGTCTTTAACTTGTCATCTTTCTCATTATATTGACCTGTTTCTACAAGATCTAGTAAAGTCTCTTCCTTCATATTTGAGAGATTCCACACAATTAATCGAGGAGCTGAGGGATATTGAATGGGAAGATAATTATTCCTTTATCTCATTGGATGTTAATTCATTATATTCCAACATAGATCACGAAATGGGGGTAAATGCAGTGGGTTTTTATTTAGCAAAGACAGAGATGCTCCCCGAACAAAGAGATTTTCTGTTAAAGGGTCTGAAATTCATTCTTGAACACAATGTGTTCATTTTTGAAGGCGTACTGTACTTACAGTTGCTCGGCACCGCGATGGGGACTCGGGTCGCGCCAAGTTTCGCAAACTTATTCATGGGGCGATTCGAGTCCTCATCATCACTTTCTAAGCCTGTTTTCTATGACAAAATAAGGCTTTATAAGCGCTTCATAGATGATCTGATTATCATATGGAAGGGGACAGAGGAGGAAGCGGCACAATTCATAAAGGAGCTCAATAATAACACCTGGGGGATTACCTTTACATCACAAATTAATAAAGAAAAAATGGTATTTCTTGATTTAGAGATCAGCCATAGTGGTAAAAAAATCATCACGAAATCCCACTTCAAAAAAGTGGATTCAAATGGCTTTTTAGATTTCAATAGTGCACATTACAAGAAGTGGAAGGTTAATATACCCCACAGCCAATTTTATCGCATCAGAAAGAATTGTACGAGAGAATCTGATTATGTAGCTCAGTCTAAAATTCTAAAAAGAAGATTTAAAGAAAAAAGATACCCGAAAAATTTGATAAATGGTGCATATAGGGACAACAAAATAAAAACACAGGAAGAATGTTTAAAAGGAAAAACCAGGAAGGGGGACACTTTGACTACTGGTAAGGAAAAAAGTGATGATCGCTGGAAATTGAATTTTGTGACAACATTCAATAGGGGCAATAAAATCATAAGAACTGTGCTTTCTAAATATTGGTACATCTTGAAGCGTGACCCTGTCTTGGGAAAACATCTCCCTGATAAACCAGGGATTACATATAGAAGGGGGAAAACTTTGAAAAATTTGGTGGCCCCCAGTAAATTAAAAAAACAGTTGGATCCAAAAAGAAAAAACATTTATAAAAATAAGGATCAAACTTTATGTGGAGTTCTTCAAGGCACCGGAGTTTTTAAATGTAACTCCAAAAAATGTTGCACCTGTGGGATCCTAGATCATGGGGCTAAAACTATTAAATGCAATAATACTGGTGATGTCTTTGAAATCTCACAAAGACTCACCTGTAGTAGTGATCATGTTGTATATGTCATCACATGCAGTTGTGGCTTGCAGTATGTGGGACGCACTGTACAGACACTGCGGTCCCGCATTAATGGCCACAGAAATAGAGCAAAAAATGGCTTTTTAAAACATAGTCTCTCAAGGCATCTACTACTTAAACATAATAAAATTTTTAACATAAAAGTAACTCCAGTGGAGCAGATACCCTCTGGAGTTGCAAACAGGAATGCTCTTTTAAACAGGAAAGAAACGTCTTGGATATATCGTTTGGGAACATTATTTCCAAATGGATTGAATGATATCATAGAGAGAGTTTAAAGGATTTTATTTTTTAAGTTTTTTTTTTTTTTTTTTTCTTGTGTTTTTTTTTTTTTTTTTCTTGTTCTTGTGTTTTTTTTTTTTTTTTTTGTTTTTTTTCTTGTTCTTGTGTTTTGTTTTTTTTTTTTTTTTTTTTTTCTTGTGTTTTTTTTTTTTTTCTTGTGATTTTTTTTTTTCCTTCTTCTTGTGTTTTTTTTTTTTTTTTCCCTTTGATACATATTTTTTTATTTTTTTAATTTTTTTTTCTCTCTTCCTTGCATCAATGTTAACAAGGCTGTATCAATCAGTGGGTGTTTTCCTGAACTTGGTCCACACCCCAAATCAAGTTTCTGAGACTGGGATAAAAGGTGTGATACTATATATAAGTGTAATTGAATTTTATACTAGTAGGATTTGTACTGTGTTTTTATGATACCTGAAGAAGGATATATACTGTATCCGAAACGCGTTGTATCTCTTCTATTTTAAGTTATGAAATAAAAAAATATGAAATATCATCTTTGAATGTGAGTCCTGGGAAGCGCTGCCATTCATGGGCTGGATGTGCTTTTCTTGAACGAAATGTTCTAACTCAGGAAGAGTTCAGAAATAGTGATGAGTAGGGTTGAGCGAAACGGGTCGGCCATTTTCAGAAGTCGCCGACTTTTGGCAACCCGACCCGACCCCTGTGTGGGGTCGGCCATGAGGTCGGCGATCTTCTGAATCTGGTATCGGAATTCCGATACCGAGTTCCGATATGTTTGCAATATCGGAAATCGGTATCAGAATCCATATTTAAGTGTAAAATAAAGAATTAAAATAAAAAATATTGCTATACTCACCCTCTGACGCGCCCTGGTACTAACCGGCAGCCTTCCTTCCTTAGAATCAGCGCGTGAAGGGCCTTAGATGATGTTGCGGCTTGTGGTTGGTCGCGCGACCGCCCATGTGATCGCTCGCGCGACCAATCACAAGCTGCGACGTCACCGAAGGTCCTTCAAGCGCTGATTCTAAGGAAGGAAGGCTGCCGGTTAGTACCAGGGCGCGTCAGAGGGTGAGCATAGCAATATTTTTTATTTTAATTCTTTATTTTACACTTAAATATGGATCCCAGGGCCTGAAGGAGAGTTTCCTCTCCTTCAGACCCTGGGAACCATTGGAAACCCAATGCACTGCATTTAGTTTCGTGTTTCGGACGACCCCGCCCCCGACTTTTTTATAGGATCGGCCGATTTTACTCGACCCGACTTTTGAAAAAGTCGGGTTTCGTGAAACCCGACCCGATCCTATAAAAGTAAAAGTCGCTCAACCCTAGTGATGAGTGAATATACTCGTTACTCGAGATTTCCCTCGGATGTCCTCCGAGTATTTTTTGGTGCTGGGAAATTTAGATTTTCTTGCCGCAGCTGAATGATTTACATCTGTTAGCCAGCAAGTACATGTGGGGGTTGCCTGGTTGCTAGGGAATCCCCACATGTACTTATGCTGACTAACAGATGTAAATCATTCAGCTGTGGCAATAAAAAACTAAATTTCCAAGCACTAAAAAAAACTCTGAGGACACCCGAGCGTGCTCGGGAAATCTCGAGTAACGAGTATATTCACTCATCACTATTCAGAAATCAATATTTTGTGGAATAACCATGATTTTTAATCACAGCTTTCATGCATCTTGGCATGCTTTCCACCAGTCTTTCACACGCTTCTGGTGCAAAAATTTAAGCAGTTCTTCTTTGTTTCATGGCTTGTGACTATCCATCATCCTCTTGATTACATTTCAGAGGTTTTCAATGGGGTTCAGGTCTGGAGATTGGGCTGCCCATGACAGGGTTTTGATGCGGTATCTCTTAAATTTTGCCAGAGCTGTATATTATTAGAGCTATGTCCTTCCAGAAAACTTTTAACCATATACTTAGTTTTTTAAGAAAAAATGGCATTCACTTACGCCCCCCATGTCCAGCACAGCTCTCATGGTTTTTGTTATTTGTCTGCAGCGGTAACATCACATCAGCAGTACTAAAATAAATCACAGAGCTCAGCGTCTCATGCTATGTTCATAAACAGAGCAGCTGAGCTCAGCAACTAGCTGCAGCGCTGTCTTCATATTTCACTGCTGCAAGCAATCAACTAGCTGCAGCGCTGTCTTCATATTTCACTGCTGCAACCAATCAACAGTGATCAGGGTAGCATTGGAAACACAAGGCCGGGACATGGGGAGGGTAAATAAAGCACAGGTTGTTTTTTGATAATGAATTGAGCATATGGCAAAATGTTTTCTGAAAAAGGACAAGTCATTTAATGAATGAATTACCCAAGTGTTTAACTATGCCCCAATGTCTTTATATTTTGTGATGTCATTAATCTGAGAAAATAAAACTAATTTCCTTGCATACAGCTTTTGTTTCTAAATCACAGCTGTTTTAAGACATCCTTACATTATTCATATTAGAGGCAAAGATGTGGTTTATATTAGGACTCCATTTACACCTGTTAGGCTTTTCCTGCTGCGTAAGGATGGAATTGAGTCAATGAGCCATGACTTCCTCTATCTATTACAATGTCACCCAAGAGTGGTGGGCACAGATTCAATGGTCCATGTATGCAATCTAAAACTTGCCTCATTTAATATAAGGTCACCTTCAAACAGAAAACAACAGCCTGCTTTTCTCTACACTATGCCAAATTGTTAAGTTTCCAAATCACAGGGAAAGAAAGGGAAACCTGTGGCAAATATATGATAATCTACATTGTGAAATTCTTTACATATTGGGATGTTAGAAAAGAAAAAAAATAATAGCAAGTACAAAAGTAAGTGAAAAGCTTTTCATTCTGTCTGAAGCAGTGATACAAAATGCAAAATGTACCTTAGCAAATGTACGGTATATACTCTTTGGCGCCATCGCTCTCATTCTTTAAGTCCCCCTTGTTCACATCTGGCAGCTGTCAATTTGCCTCCAACACTTTTCCTTTCACTTGTTCCTCATATAGATGTGGCAGGGCCGTATTTAGAGTTTCTGCTGCCCTAGACACTTTTAGTGCTGCCTCCCCCTTTGGTGAGTATGACACTATCAGCAGTGACTTTGGCGCAATAATCGCTGATGTGAAAGTAGCCTTTTGCAGCAGATTCAGCAGTTTTTCTGCATCTGCCGTGTAACGGATCACTTACGGCAACACTGGGTTCGGCCTCATTCATTCCCTATGGGACTTGCGTACATGTGCGGCACTTGCGGTTTTGCCGCGATCCGGCAAATGCGGTACTTGCAGCAATGGAAAAAAACGCTGCTAGCAGTGTTTTTTTGTCTCACCGCAAGTGCAAAACTGCAAGTGCCGCACATGTCCGCAAATAGCCATCACTACCTGTCTCTGCACCTTGCTAGCTCATGCCTAACCATCCCTCTCTGACCTAAAACTACACTATAAAGCTTTATAAAAACAATTTATTACCTGACATATTCCTATGATAATGAGGGCTCCACGCTACTGCGTAGACTGGGACGGGCAGTCTCCGGGTCTCCATTGTCTCTCTGTGCACACCTTCAGTCCCTGCCTCACTGCCTGTGCTGCACTGTGCACAGACATCCCTCCACCGGACCCGGTAATCACCGCTCGCAGTAGCATACCAGCAGAGGTGTATGTCGGTTTTCTGGCACCCGGGAATACATTTTGGCGCCCCCGAGCACACATGCGATTTGCACACTTAGTCATGCACCCACAAGCTCCTCTTCCTAATACTCTCAATGTTCAGTGAAAAACAGAGAGGAGCAGAATAGAAGCTCGTTGTCACAGGACCATAATATGAAAGTCACATATGAGTGAAGTGTCCATGTAATGACTACTGGAACCTGCAGAGCTGAATCCTGACATCGCAGGCTTCTGAATTTTCACAATGCATGCACTGCACACTTTTAGGATTTTCCCTTGCTGGTGGACAGTCATGTCAGCACAAGCATGCAATTTGTATACTTCTGACCACATTCCGACTAGATGTTCCGGGCCTCGTTCAGTTCATTTTCATAGAGTGAGGCCACACATGTCTAGTCAGCACGTGACCGCATGTTTGTAAATCGCCGGCATGAGAGAATCCTGACAGCGTGCAGTGCGCACTGTGAGAACTCAGAAGTCTGCAGTCACAAAGAATGACTGCAGACTCATTACAAACCTGGACATCCCCTTTAATGCTCCTAACATAAATAAAACATGAGAATTAGTTGGTATCACAAATAACATTTACATCCAGGTACCTGATAGATGACATCGCCTCTGGAGCCGCACTCCTTCTTTTATTCATCTTGTCCAGACCCCATGATGAGTTTTCTCATCCACAGCCATCTCTGCAGACCTCCATCTTCTCTTCTCTTTTGCAGAAAATCTCCACATGATGCCCTTAAAGATACAAGTGTCATTATAATGCTCCTGAATGAAAAATTGCCCCTCACTATATTGTCTGCACAAAACATGACCCCCACACTGTCCCTCCTATGGTACATGCCCTTCACACTGACCTCTCCTTTCCATACCGGCCTCCCTCTTCACACTGCCCTCTCACACTGTGTCCCCCCTATAGGGCCCAGTATTTATACTGTACTCTCTCATCACACTCCCCCTCGTTGGTATACTGTCCACTCCTGGCTGTGCCCTTACACTGTCCCCCATGCTAAGAACCCACTACTCAGTTTTTATTCTGTGCCCACTCACTTTTCTCCTCCCATACTGTCTCATGACACTATTCCCCTCCCTCCTCATAGTCTCTTCTCACATCCCTCCTGTTCACCATATTGTCTCCTCATATATTTACCCCCTTGCTTTCTATACTGCCTATGCACCTGACTCCCCATACTGTGTCTGCACACATCCCATCACCCTCACTCCCCGTACTCTGTCCACATACATTTTTCACATCGCTACTCATACTGTGCCCACATACATTCCCCCGTTCGCTCCCCATACTGTCTGCACCCATCTCCCTACTGTTTTCTCATACATGCCCCCCATTGCCCATACATGCCCCCATTCCCCAGTACTGTTTCCTCATACATGCCCCCATTCCCCCGTACTGTTTCCTCATACATGCCTCCCATTGCCTAGTACTGTTTCCTCATACATGCCCCCATTCCCCCGTACTGTTTCCTCATACATGCCCCCATTGCCTAGTACTATTTCCTCATACATGCCCCCCATTCCCCAGTACTGTTTCCTCATACATGCCCCCATTTCCTCATACTGTTTCCTCATCTCCCCTTTGCTCTTCATTTTGTGTCCTCAAATATCCCCCACACATTAAATCCCCCATCCCCACTCCAATTCTCCCCACACATAATAAATCCCCCTATCCTCACTCAAATTGTCCCCACACACAATAAATCCCTTCATCCCCATTCCAGTTGTCCACACACATAATAAATCCCCTCATCCTCACTCAAACTCACCACACGCATAATAAATCCCTCCATTCCCACTCAAATTGTTCCCCCCTCCCATCTTGTATGAATGACTCAGCTTCCCCCCTCCCATCTTGTATGAATGGATCAGCTTCCCCCCCCTTGTATGAATGGCTCAGCTCTCCCCACTTGTATGAATGGCTCAGATTTCATCCCCCTTGTATGAATGGTTCAGCTCCCCCTTGTATGAATGGCCCAGCTTTCCCCCCTTGTATGAATGGCTCAGCTCTCCTCACTTGTATGAATGGCTCAGATTTCATCCTCCTTGTATGAATGGCTCAGCTTCCCCCCTTGTATGAATGGCTCAGCTTTCCCCCCTTGTATGAATGGCCCAGCTTTCCCCTCCTTGTATGAATGGCTCAGCTTTCCCCCCTTGTATAAATGGCCCAGCTTTCCCCCCTTGTATGAATGGCTAAGCTCCCCCCTTGTATGAATGGCTCAGCTTTCCCCCCTTGTATGAATGGCTCAGCTCTCCCCCCTTGTATGAATGACTCAGCTTTCCTCCCCCATGTATGAATGGCTCAGCTTTCCCCCCCCTTGTATGAATGGCTCAGCTTTCCTCCCCCTTGTATGAATGGCCCAGTTTTCGCCCCCCCCCCTTGTATGAATGGCTCAGCTTCCCCCCCTTGTATGAATGGCTCAGCTTTCCTCCCCCTTGTATGAATGGCTCAGCTCCCCCCCTTGTATGAATGGCTCAGCTCCCCCCCTTGTATGAATGGTTTATCTTTCCTCCCCCTTGTATGAATGGCTCAGCTTTCCTCCCCTTGTATGTATGGCTCAGCTTTCCTCCCCCTTGTATGAATGGCTCAACTGTCCTCCCCTTGTATGAATGGCACAGCTTTCCCCCCCTTGTATGAATGGCTCAGTTTCCTCCCCCTTGTATGAATGGCTCAGTTTCCTCCCCTTGTATGAATGGCCCAGCTTTCCCACCCTTGTATGAATGGCTCAGTTTCTCTCCCCCCCCTTGTATGAATGGCTCAGTTTCCTCCCCCTTGTAAGAATGGCTCAGTTTCCTCCCCCTTTTATGAATGGCCCAGCTTTCGTCCCCCTTGTATGAATGGCTCAGTTTCCTCCCCCTTGTATGAATGACTCAGTTTCCTCCCCCTTGTATGAATGGCTCAGTTTCCTCCCCCTTGTATGAATGGCTCAGCTCTCCCCCCTTGTATGAATGACTCAGCTTTCCCCAGCTCCTGCACCCATCTTGCATGCATGGCTCACTCCCCCATCCTCCCTCCGCCCTCCTTCATCCTCCCCCTGTCCTCCCTGGCTGTCATACTCACCTTTCCACAACGCGCCAAACCCAGCTCTGTACCGGCGCGACAGCTTCTTCCTGCGTGAGCGGTCACGTGGTACCGCTTATTAAGGTGATGAATATGCATCCATATTCATCACCCTAATGAGCGGTACCACATGACCGTTCACACAGGACGAGCTGCAGGCGCTGAGACCAGGCATCGCTGGAGTAGGTGAGTATAATGTTCTCAACCGGAGGGGTTGTGAGGTGGGAGGCGGGCGGGCGCAAGCGGGAAGGAGACCCCGGACTTAAATTAAAAAAAAAAACAGAACAGAACAAAAAACTTGCTCAGGTGCCGACCCCCTCCCCCCGCATTGTCCCGTCCTAAGCACGTGCCCTCAAATGCCTAGTGGCAAATACGGCCCTGGATATGGGCAAAATTGTTTGAATTGGAACGTGTGTGGTTAAAATTTTGCCTCACAACATAGTCTATGACGCTCTCGGGGTCCAGACGTGTGGATGTGCAAAATTTTGTGCTACGGTGCAGATGCCAATCCCAGACATACACACATACAAACACACACACATTCAGCTTTATATATACCTATATCTATCTATAGGCTCCAGAGAGGACACTGCCTATATTTCCACAGTTACATCACTGGCCTCCCTGTGGTACCTGCAGTATATCCATCTATAGGCTCCAGAGAGGACACTGCCTATATTTCAACAGTTACATCACTGGCACTCCTCGTGGTACCTATATCAATCTGTAGACTCCAGAGAGGACACTGCCTATATTTCAACAGTTACATAACTGGTGCTCCTCATGGTACCAATATCCATCTATAGGCTCCAGAGAGGACACTGCGTATATTTCAACAGTTACATCACTGGTGCTCCCCATGGTACCAATATCCATCTATAGGCTCCAGAGAGGACACTGCTTATATTTCAACTCTTATATCAGTGGTGCTCCTTGTAGTACCATCGATGATACCAATTCTATTTTATTTGGTAAAAGAAAAAAGGTTTTTCTTTTCTTTTTTGTTATTCTAAATATTCATTTTACTGTTTAAAATGATCCATTTCCATGTCAAAAGTATTCAGTTTTAATTCTTATTTTATTCTCTCTGCTCCCCTGAATGTGCCATTGTTGGGTTTTTTCTTCTTTTTTTTTCTAATCCTTATGGTTCCAAAGATGAAGGCCTTTTTATTTTGTACTAAATTTTATCAAAGGGGCATGGCATTGATTACTTTGATTGCCCAGCTCTAGTGACGTGCCACTTACGGAGGTGGTTTTTGCACATGAAACAAAAGAGGCTGCATGCAGTTTAGCCCCATTGAATAGGACTAGTCCGCATGCAGGTCTGCTACATATCCACCTGCACATTTGGGAATTCTTCGAGTTAACAATTGCTTCATCTGTAAATATGATATGGCTGTTGCAGCTTTGGTGAAGTGAGGAGCCCCAAACATGCTTCTTACATGGGCATATAAGGGTCAGAATCACCCCTGTAGGCAAAAAGTGCCATTATCCATGGGCAATATGGATCCCACCACGGACAACATCTGCAAGGAGTTTGTATGTTCTCCCGGTGCTTGCGTAGGTTTCCTTCCACACTCCAAAGATATACTGATAGGAAGTTTAGATTGTAAGCTCCAATGGGGACAGTGATGATGTCTGTAAAGTGCTGTGAAATATGATGGTGCTACAGAAACAATGCATCATAAAGAAATGATCCGATCCTTCAACTTCTCACACAGAATGTAAATATTCATGGCCTGTAACAAGTGTATAGCAAAAATCAGAACTGATAAATATATTTTCTCATCTTTCGCACATATTTTTCTATAATAGTAACTTATACCACAGCTATGTACATCCTATAAATAATATGAATATGAGCAGATGGCAAGGATTTACCATCCGAGAGGAAAGGTGAGATGCGATTTTCACCACAGGCTACGCTGATGATAATTGTAGGTGATAAGCTTTTTGGCAGGCAAATGACTTACATGATACTTCTCTCATCTCCAATGTGGGGACGGGGCACCATTTCACTTTGCACTTCAGGTGACAAAAAAGATAATAATAATAATCTTTATTTTTATATAGCGCTAACATATTCCGCAGCGCTTTACAGTTTTGCACACATTATCATCACTGTCCCAGATGGGGCTCACAATCTAGAATCCCTATCAGTATGTCTTTGGAATGTGGGAGGAAACCGGAGTGCCCGGAGGAAACCCACGCAAACACGGAGAGAACATACAAGATTTGAATTCCCGATGACAGATTTGAATTGAAGTTTCAACTTCCCCTTTCACGCACACATACACTAAGACTAGGTTCCCAAGAAGAGTATTTGGTGAGTTTTTAATGCATACTGCCCAATTCACTTGTATTGAGTGAAGTCACGCACATCTAGTCGGAATGTGGCTGGGAGTATGCATATCACATACTTGTGGTCACATGACCGCCTGCTCCTGGCTCCAGCATCGGAGAATCCTTAAATGTGCAATGTGTGTGTCATGCTGCTGTAGTGCAGTATAGCGCTGCCTCCACCAGGGGATGCTGGTGAGGGAAGAGAGGTTGTACACACAGCGTAACACCACTGTGCAGCAGTACAAGCACCACCTGGTGGCGAGAGAGTGGTCAGACAAGCCGAGTCAGAAACCGTTCAGATGCAAAGTACAAAAAGGAGTAAGAAGTATATGAGGTCAGGAGCAAGCCAGGAGGTTCACCAATGGTCGAAAGCGGATCAGGCAAAGACAGAAAGCAGAAACAAGTCCGAATACAGGCAAAGTCAGAAACCAAATAATATAACCGAGAAACAGAGAAACTCTGGGAAAAGGGCAGACAGAGGAAGACAACAGACACGGGGCAAGTCAGGGATCACAGCAGGACAAATCAATGTTCACACTCCGAAGGAAGAACTATAGCTGACACTGCCAGCAAGATTCATGGGAGCTAAATAGCAAACCTGAACCCAGAAAGAGGCAGAGCAAAGTTAACCCTTGACATGTTCTGCCCAGAAAAAGGGCAGACAGGAATAAACCCTGGAACGGATCATGACCGTGTGGATTTGCAAGTCTGCAGTCACATAGAATGACTGCAGAATTTCATTCTAAGCCTGTACAATCCCTTTAACATTAACCCATACAAGGAAGCGTACATACCATAGCATAATCAGGCTTGTAGTCTATCAATTGCAATCCCCATAGAGCGCCATAGCCATCACAGAAAATGTTTTCCCTAATTTGAGATGGGAAAGTGCTAGCCTGTATATTTGTCTAAAAGCTGTCCTATACATCTAAAAATAGGTGCAACTAGAGATATTGTTCTCACATGCCCATACCCACATAAGATACCAATTCCTGGAGGTGAATATTGAGTGCTGCTTCACCTGAAAAGGCACATGCACCAAGAAAGACGGAACCTGACTTAATCTAAGGCCGGAGTTACACTACCGTATAAAAAAATCGCACACCACTCGGACCAATGTTAATCTATGGGGCAGCTCCCATCATTAGTTGTTTTCTCGTCCGTATTATACGTGCGAGAGAAATCGCAGCCAAGAATCGCCAATGAAAGTCTATGGATGTGAGAAAAACTCGCACACCCCACGGACCATCAGTGTGACTTGCGAGAAATACACACCGGTGTCCTATAGAAAAGCCGATAATTCAGTACAGAGTACAGTAAAATCACACTGACCGGTTAGAATAGAATAGATAAAATAAATGTATACACATAGTATAGGTATATATATATATATACATATATATATGTGAGACATATATATATATTTATATTTCACACAGAGCTAGCTAGCAGAATAGCCTGTAATTCAATTGTCGGCTTCTGGGGTGTAGAGTTATCTCTGTTAATGCTTGTTTAGACTAGTGTATTGTCTGTCCTTTTGACGTGAACCTCACAAGGAGAGCACATGGACTCATTATAGGCAGCGTTCACATGGCTGATTTTACAGGCAAACTGATTATCTGCAAGGTAAAAGTCATAGCATGTTCTACTTTTGTCCATTTTATGGAGCAGAATAATGCATGCAGTGTAAAGGCAGCTCTGACACCCATCAATAATGTGGACCAGCACACGGAGCCTGTCACATCAGCAATTTTCAGCCGTGGTGGTCTTTTTTTTTTCCATATGTTATGGCCTTAAAGAAGACTTCACATAAAATATGGAACTCTGTGCACAAGGGCGCACAATCCATCACCAAGTGCCTGTGTAAAGCAGGAGACTGAATGCAAAGAACAGGAGGCACAAGGTAAAAGCAGTCAAGGAACAATTTATTTCTATAGCGGGAATTCACAATGGTTAAGAAACCATTAGGTTTTAATCGGCATGGTCGAGTCTTTGCTCGGTGAGATCCAATGTCTGGGCCTTGTCTGACGGTGGCTATCAACCTGCTGGCGAAAGCTCTGCTGACGTCTGCACACTGGCTTCACCGTGGTCTCTGACCCACGTCCACACAGCTCCTCTTCTTGGTCTCAAATTTGGTCACGGTTTGCCGCTAAGGAATTTTATATCCAGGATCTCTGTCATGCAAGTCATCTGACCGGGTGCCACATACGAACTTGTTCCCCCTGCAACTCTTCTGGTGCTGGTTGGTTCCACATGGTTTTATCCAACCAGCAGATGGCAGTCTTTAGTCACTAATTACACATCACACAGGGGCTCTTCAGAGGTACTATCGCTTTCTCTTACACGTGCATTGTATTATCAGTAAGATTTTCCATTCCTGCTGTGTAAAAAGAATTACTGTTGCTAAAAAAATATTTTAGGAATATAGCATTTTCCACGTTTTGTTTAAAAAGTTTAAGGCTGGATTAATTTAAGGAGAATGTCACTTACTCAAAAACAAATTCTTAAATATCTTTCCTGCGCATACTTGATAATGCTGTTTTTTTTCTGTTTTGCACAGTGTTGCTGCTTTGCATTAATATTCACAACGGGGTGTTTCTTGAATCTTCTCTGGGGAATGCACTTTAGCCTCTTTTCCTAGATGCTGCCAATCACCGCTGTACAGTTTAACAGTGTAGCAGTTTCAGATGTTGCTTAGCTGTGATTGACAGCATCTAGGATGGAGCAAGGGCTGCCCAGTTAGGCAGCAAGCAGAGATTTCACATACTGCACTCTGAAAGCAACAAATGTAACTATCTCCGCAATAGAGCGATGCAGCACAAAATGTAAACAATTTCTGAATAAGGGATACTTAGGGATTTTTGCAAGATCTCTTATTACATTTTTTGAGCAAGTGACAGGTTTTCTTTAAATTAACCCAACATTAAATGAATAAACAAAAATATGGAAAATACAATCTAACTAAAAGATTTTTCAGCTACAGCAATTCTCTTTTTATACACCAGGAAAGAGAAAGTCCACTGATAACACAATGCAGGCACATTGTGATGTAATAATAATAATAATAATAATAATAATAATAATAATAATACAAAATAATAATAATAATTTTTTTTCTATAGCGAAACATATTCTGCAGCACTTTACAATTCAGAGGGGACATGTACAGACAATAAAGAAATTAACGAGTAGCACATAATTCAACACTTACCAAGGCGAGTGAGGGCCCTGCTCTCAAGCTTACAATCTATGAGGAAAGAGGAGAGGCACAACAGGTAAAAATAATGTGCTTGTTGTATAAGGTCCAGCCATCAGTATAGTAAATAGGGACATTCAAATAGTCAGTCAGCAGACAATATCTGTACACATACAGATAGAGAGTGCTATTGAATGTATGGAAGAGAAAACGGGATAGTTAGTTAGATTACTGCGGTGAAGTGATAGGCTAGCCTAAAGAAATGTGTATTTAAGGCATGCTTGAAACTGTGGCTACTGGGAATTAACAGGATTGTCTGGGGTAGCGCATTCCAAAAACCTGGTGCAGCATGGAAGAAGTCCTAGAAACGAGAATTGTAGCTTGTTTGTCTTAGGTCATTAACAGAATGGAGAGCACAGGACGGGTGGTAGACAGAGATGAGCGAAGAGGTGTAGAGAGGTGCAGAACTGTGGAGCGCCTTGTATGTAAGAGTGTATAAGTTTATATTGGATTTTGTAGCCGATGGGCAAACACTGGCACAGGTTGATGGCATCAATTTAGCGGGTGGACAGAAATATTATCCTGGCTGCAGCATTTATGAAAGATTGCATTAGAGCATGCATCCTGCTGCACAGAAATCCATGGTTTTTTTTTAACACGAGACTTTCGTTGCAGTTTTGACTTGAAGGTCATCTGCAAGAACAAACAATTGCTATTTAAATAGAGAAATTTCAAAATTCTGTTCAAATATTTAACTTAGATATTTACCGTACTTACTTCCAGGCATACATTTATGCAATTTTTATACAAAGGGGAGAAAAAAACTTTCATTAAAAGAAACCGATAGAACATCTGCTGTCATTTATTCCTACAATCCATCCGTGTCCAAGGGCTTAGGCAACATTTAAAAAGTCATTTGGGAAATAGAATTCATATTAGATGATTGCTTCAGTAGATAAAGAAAATACTGTAAAATGGTATTAAAATTGGACAAGTTCAGGACAAGCACACATGAATAAGTTGGTTTTAGCATTCAAGGATCAGCTTCATTGTATAGGATCTGTAATCATTTTTTTTTTCCTTTGTGTCCACCCACCCTTATTATAAGGTATTGCTATCTAGTTTTGCATGAGCTAAAAACTCTAAAAGGCTTTATCAGATAAAAGAAACAACAGTCCTAAATATTATTTAGTTATTTTTAGTAAAAATATATGGCCACAATGGTGAGGTAAGTTGTGGTCATCACTTCCGATCTCCACAGAGAGCATCAAAGCTGGAGCAAAGTGGATTCCAGTGGTAAGTATTGCTCTTTCCTTCCTGATCAGAAAACCCCATTTAAAGTAGTATTAACATAGAATATTAAAAATTATGGTAATCCTAATTGACCTAAAAAGGGAAAGATTTACTCTGATTTCATGTCAGATATTGAGAAAAACATGAATATGTGTCTTTTATATAGTGTATGGAAACTTCTGGTTTCAGCTGTATATAAATTATTTGTATATATACAGTACATACCAAAAGTTTGGACACACCTTAATAATAATAATAATAATTTTATTTATATAGCGCCAACATATTCCGCAGCGCTTTACAAATTATAGAGGGGACTTGTACAGACAATAGACATTACAGCATAACAGAAATCACAGTTCAAGATAGATACCAAGAGGAGTGAGGGCCCTGCTCGCAAGCTTACAATCTTTGAGGAAAAGGGGAGACACGAGAGGTGGATAGTAACAATTGCTTTAGTTAGTCGGACCAGCCATAGTGTAAAGCTCATGTGTTCATGTAAAGCTGCATGAACCAGTTAACTTCCTAAGTATGTAGCAGTACAGACACAGAGGGCTATTAACTGCATAAAGTGTATGAGAACATGATGCGAGGAACCCAATTATGTTGTTTTTTTTTTAATGGGCCACACAGGGATAGTAAGGTTAATGCGTTGAGGCAGTAGGCCAATCTGAACAAATGAGTTTTTAGGGCACGCTTAAAACTGTGGGGATTGGGGATTAATCATATTAGCCTAGGTAGTGCATTCCAAAGAATCGGCGCAGCACATGTAAAGTCTTGGAGACGGGAGTGGGAGGTTCTGATTATTGAGGATGCTAACCTGAGGTCATTAGCGGAGCGGAGGGCACGGGTAGGGTGGTAGACTGAGACCAGAGAGGAGATGTAGGGTGGTGCTGAGCCATGGAGTGCTTTGTGGATGAGGGTAGTAGTTTTGTACTGGATTCTGGAGTGGCTGAGTAACCAGTGTAATGACTGGCACAAGGTAGAGGCATCGATGTAACGGTTGGTGAGGAATATGATCCTGGCTGCAGCATTCAGGACAGATTGGAGCGGGGAGAGTTTGGTAAGAGGGAGGCCGATTAGTAGAGAGTTACAATAGTCCAGACGAGAATGAATAAGTGAAACAGTAAGATTTTTTGCAGAGTCGAAAGTAAGAAAAGGGCGAATTCTAGAAATGTTTTTGAGATGCAGATAAGAAGAGCGAGCCAGTGATCGGAAGTGGGGGTTGAATTAAAGCTCGGAATCAAGTATGACCCCAAGGCAGCGGACATGTTGCTTTGGAGTAATGGTGGAACTGCACACGGAGATGGCAATGTCAGGCAAAGGTAAGTTAATAGAGGGAGAAAACACGAGGAGTTCAGTTTTTGACAGGTTCAATTTCAGATAGAGGGAGGACATGATGTTAGAGACAGCGGTAAGACAATCACTGGTGTTTACTAAAAAGGTTGGCGTGATAACAGAAGAAGAAGTGTATAATTGGGTGTCGTCAGCATAGAGATGATACTAGAAACCAAATCTACTGATTGTTTGTCCAATAGGGGCAGTATACAAAGAGAAGAGGAGGGCCTAGGACTGATCCTTGAGGAACCCCAACAGTAAGGGGAAGGTGAGAGGAGGAGGAACCAGCAAAAGATACAGTGAAGGAGCGGTCAGAAAGATAGGAGGAGAACCAGGAGAGAACGGTGTCCTTGAGGCTGATGGAGCAGAGCATAGTGAGGAAGAGCTGATGATCCACAGTGTTGAATGCTGCGGAGAGATCCAAGAGAATTAGCATGGAGTAGTGACCATTAGATTTAGCTGTTAGTAGGTCATTAGAGACTTTAGTGAGGGCAGTTTCAGTAGAGTGTAAAGAGCGGAAACCAGATTGAAGAGGGTCTAGAAGAGAATTATCTGAGAGATAGCAGGTAAGATGGGAGTGGACCAGGCGCTCGAGGAGTTTAGAGATGAAGGAAAAATTAGAGATAGGTCTATAATTAGTGGCACAGTTTTGATCGAGGGATGGTTTTTTAAGTAATGGATGTATGATGGCATGCTTAAATGAGGATGGAAAAATATTGGAAGTGAGAGAAAGGTTGAATATTTTTGTTAGGTGAGAGGTGACAGCCGGGGAAAGGGACTGGAGGAGATGTGACGGAATGGGGTCACTGGTGCAAGTGGTTGGGCGAGAAGATGGAAGGAGCCTGATTACTTCTTCTTCTGTAACTGGTTCAAAGTCAGAGAGTGAACTAGATGCAGTGGGGGAGGGAGGACAGAAGCAGAGGTGACCACCTTCTCATTTACAGATTTTTCTGTATTTTCATAACTATGAAAATTGTACATTCACACTGAAGGCATCGAAACTATGAATTAACACAATTATATACTTAACAAAAAAGTGTGAAACAACTGACATTATGTCTTATATTCTAGGTTCTTCAAAGTAGCCACCTTTTGCTTTGATGACTGCTTTGCACACTCTTGGCATTCTCTTGATGAGCTTCAAGAGGTAGTCTCCAGGAATGGTTTTCACTTCACAGGTGTGCCCTGTCAGGTTTAATAAGTGGGATTTCTTGCCTTATAAAAGGTGTTGGGACCATCAGTTGTGTTATGCGGAAGTCTGGTGGATACACAGCTGATAGTCCTACTGAATTGACTGATAGAATTTGTATTATGGCAGGAAAAAAACAGCTAAATAGAAAAACGAGTGACCATCATTACTTTAAGAAATGAAGGTCGGTCAGTCTGAAAAATTGGGCAAACTTTGAAGGTGTCCCCAAATGCAGTGGCAAAAATCATCAAGCACTACAAAGAAACTGGCTCACATGAGGACCGCCCCAGAAAAGGAAAACCAAGAGTCACCTCTGTATCTGAGGATAAGTTTATCCAAGTCACCAGCCTCAGAAATCATAAGTTAACAGCAGCTCAGATTAGAGACACACAGAGTCAATGCCACACAGAGTTCTAGCAGCAGACACATCTCTACAACAACTGTTAAAAGGAGACTTTATGCAGCAGGCCTTCATGGTAAAATAGCTGCTAGGAAACTACTGATAAGGACAGGCAACAAGCAGTAGAGACTTGTTTGGGCTAAAGAACACAAGGAATGGACATTAGACCAGTGGAAATCTGTGCTTTGGACTGATGAGTCCAAATTTGAGATCTTTGGTTCCAACCACCGTGTCTTTGTGCGATGTAGAAAAGGTGAATGGATGGCTTCTTCATTCCTGGTTCCCACTGTGAGACATGGAGGAGGAGGTGTGATGGTGTGGGGGTGCTTTGCTGGTGACACTGTTGGGGATTTATTCAAAATTGAAGGCATACTGAACCAGCATGGCTACCACAGCATCCTACAGCGGCATGCTATTCCTTCCGGTTTGCGTTTAGTTGGACCATCATTTATTTTTCAACAGGACAATGACCCCAAACACACCTCCAGGCTGTGTAAGGGCTATTTGACCAAGAAGGAAAGTAATAGGGTGCTGCACCAGATGACCTGGCCTCCACAGTCACCAGACCTGCACCCAATCGAGATGGTTTGGGGTGAGCTGGACTGCAGAGTGAAAGCAAAATGGTCAACAAGTGCTAAGCATCTCTGGGAACGCCTTCAAGATTGTTGGAAGACCATTCCGGGTGACGACCTCTTGAAGCGCATCAAGAGAATGCCAAAAGTGTGCAAAACAGTCATCAAAGCAAAAGGTGGCTACTTTGAAGAATCTAGAATATAAGACATATTTTCAGTTGTTTCACACTTTTTTAAGTATGTAATTCCACATGTGTTAATTCATAGTTTTGATGCCTTCAGTGTGAATGTGCAATTTTTATTGTCATGAAAAATACAGAAAATACAGAAAAATCTGTAAATGAGAAGGTGTGTCTAAACTTTTGGTCTGGACTGTATGTGTATGTGTATCAGTAGCGTAGCTCGGGCCCCGTGCTCTGAGGGGGCCCATCTGGAGCTACGCTGCTGTAACTGTATTGGCGTGTGCACATCACGCCGATACAGTTACATACTGCAGCAGAGCAGGGAGAATCGATCTCCCTGCTCTGCTGACTGGCCGCTATGGGGCCCCTGAGCAGGCGGGGGCCCGATGCCAGCCTTGGGCCCCCCGCCTGTCATCGCAGGGTCAGCTGTATTGGCTAGATGCTGATTCAGCTGACTGCATTGATGGGAGAAGGAGTGTTGCGCTCCTTCTCCCATCATTCTCCTGTCAGCATCTGATGTCACCGATGCCGACACTGACAGTGGGCGCGATGACGTCACTACCCGGCGCTCGCTGACCGGAGATGTGCAGGTGCTTAGAGCAGCGGAGGAACCAGGAAAAAGAGAGGTGAGAATGTATTTATTTCTTTTTATGGGGGTTGCTTTATACTACAGAGTCTGCCTATGGGGGCTGCCTTATGCTATAGAGTCTGCCTATGTGGGGCTTCCTTATACTACAGAGTCTGCCTATGGGGGCTTACTTATATTACAGTCTGCCTATGGGGGGTGCTTCCTTATGCTACAGAGTCTGCCTCTGGGGCTTCCTTATACTACAGAGTCTGCCTATGGGGTGTTGCCTTATACTACAAAGTCTGCCTATGACTGGCTTCCTTATACTACAGAGTCTGCCTATGGTGTGTTGCCTTATACTACAGAATCTGTCTATGGGGGCTGCCTTATGCTATAGAGTCTGTCTATGGGGGCTGCCTTTTGCTATAGAGTCTGCCTATTGGGGTGCATTATACAATATAGAGTAGGCCTAGGTGTAGTGCATTATAGTATATGAAGGCTTATTGGGAGTGCATTATACTATATTGAGCACTATCTGGTGTATTATACTACAGTATCAGGTGCATATTATACAAGTCATATGCCAGACAGATCCTTAATTTCCAGACAAAAAAATGGTTTGCATTTATCTGAAATGACTATCTACACAATGCACAGCCATCAGTGGTACAAAATACACTTGCACATGACCAGTGAGCTTTATCTTTCAATAGTTTTCTGCAAGATTTCTTGAACGTTATCGTGCTTTTAAAATTAGACTGGTTCCTCTGTGTAATATGAGGACAAAGAGTGGAAGCAGTCTATCAAAATCTACCTGTGTGAACCAGCTGTCTGCGAAATGCCAGCCTCTGACTCCCTGAGACAAAGATCAGTATGGGAGCAGTGAGCTGGAACATGAGAAATAGTTTGTGTTTGTGCATCAGAAATAGCGGCTCAACATTGTAGTGTTCAACTCTTGCCTGATCCTCTCTCATCATGCACGTCTTACACTATACAATATTTACAAGCTGTTTACTCCTAATGTACATTAAGCCTAGAAGCAACGCGCTCCCGTGACGGCTCTCTACATCAGTCTCCTTTCTCTTCTCCCTATTGCTTTGTTTATTTCTATTTATCATAATGTTCAGCGTTCTCTGAAGAGTTGGCAGTCTGCACACTGGGTTTGCCCAATTAATAATTGACTAGCCTGAGAGTCGGTTCCCATCTCTTACTTTATGCAGTATCATATGGTTGTAACTCTTTCACTTCCTCATAAACAGTCAGATGTTAACAAGTCTTCTGATTTTTTAATTAGACATTTAGGAAGCTAAGGGCAATTTCAGTATAATTTGACCATATATAAATGGATTCATGGATAGCATGAATCAGAGATAAGCTCCATCATTACAACTGTGCATGTTTTCCTCTGCAAATTGCTTGTTTAATGCTGTGCGGAAGGACAATTTGATTATTATTACGCAGAACTGCAGTTCCCATATGTACCTTCAGTTTTAAACATGAGTGAATAGACTGATATAACTACTAGGTGGACGGAAGGTATTTTTGTAGACCAAATTAACAGATGGATAACTGAGTTTCACTTTGCTTTCCATAGACTTTTTGGACAACTCCTTCTAAATCCCTATGTATCCCCCCCCAGTAAAATAATAAAATCTATACTCACCTCCAATGCCGATGCCATTGCAGCGATGTTATCATTGGCTCTAACGAGACTAATGTGACATTATTATTAGATCAGAAAAATCCAGCACTCAAAAAATCGTCAATTAGGTTTATTTAGATAATGCAATCCCAAGAGTCATAACGTTTCGGTCCCGACAATTGGACCTTCATCAGACTAGGATTGAAAACAAAAACATATATGCAAATAAATGCCTTGGCGAATTCATGTTATAAAAAGGTTTCCGTACAACGTCACATTAGGTAGCTGTACATAATAAACGCTAGTATATAAAGTGTATTTGGAGTACAAATGCATTAATGAAGTATATTGAAAGCACAAATGCATTGAAGACAAAAATTAGACATTATTCCTAGTGGTTTCATAAAATTATGCAATTTATAGAAATATAGATTCCATAGACCCGGTGAAATATCACTACCGATAACTATAACACGTATAAAAACTACGTAATTTTAAGAGAATGAAGATTCCTTATAACAAGTGCAATATCATTGTTAGCTATAATATAGAAACATGTTATTAGCTATAATATAGATAATAAATTATATTATTAGCTATAATATAGAAAAATGTGTAGTTTATAGACTCCATACAATAAGTGCAATGTCATGGTAGATAACAGAAACACATATGAAAAAAAAAATCATGTACCCAGTGGGTTACTGGAGGAAAAAATGAAAAAACTTTTGAAAAAAAAAGAAAAAAAAAACAAAACGAAAAAAAACAAACAAAAACATTTCCTAAAAAAAGGGGTAAAGTAAGAGGTGCCCACCAACTGTATGTATGCATAGCTTGTAGTGTGGAAAAAGCATAAAGAGATACTGTAGACTAAGTAATAAGTAATATGCTTACTGGATTGCAGTGGAGATACAGAATATAACATTGGCAGCGCGAGGTAGTGGAAAGGTTCCTATTCAGTTGTGACATTATTATTAGTGATGGGCGAGTACTAAAATGCTCGGGTGCTCGTTGCTCGGGTCGAGCAAATTGGAATACTCGGGTACTCGGCCACAACAACGACCCCAATGTAAGAAACGTCTGAAAATAATGGAAACACTGCTCAAATGACACAGGGACATTATGGGGATCACCCCTGGAAGCATTCCTGACTCCTAGTTCACAGCCTTAATAATTTTTTTGCAAAATTCATGTCATGTTTCCCGGTGCCACAAAAAACACATGAAAACGAAACCAAAATGGGTTTTTCTGGGAAATATGTCAAGGTACATATTTTGCAGGTTAATGACTTGCCAGTAAGGCCAAATATTTAACCCCAGACCGAAAATTTCCTCCCCCGCTTAGGCTTAGTTCAGATGCAGCGTTTTTTAAGAGTTTTTCAATTCTAGCATTGCTTTCAACCACTACAAATGCATTCACTGGGAAATGTCATTGTAACATTTAACAACCCTAGCTGGCCATGTGGTGTGTGACACATAAGCAGACCCATCTTGTTTCATCTACAAAGGAGGGACTCTTAAAGTCACAGAAACAATTATTACTGGTGCATCAGGCGGCATTAATCTTCTTAAAGGGCCATTATGAAACAGTGGGTCTCCTAAGCTGTTTTAGCCTATGCTGTGAGTGGATGAGCTGCCGCCAAGAATTACGACGCACCACAATACCCCTTTCATAAGATGTTCAGGAGGGCCTCCTGAAAAAATGCTGCATTGAATGCAAGACCTACCCTGCTACCAAATCATATGCCCCCCTTACGCCTTGGAACCCACATACTGGATAGGCCCAGGAAAATCCACTTCACATTATACATTTTGTGCTCCATACTTCTTTGTTGTATACATTGGCAGGAAGGCGAGCCCTGCTGCATAGTCATATGCACCCCATTAGGCCTTGGAACCCACATACTGGATGGGCCCAGGAAAATCCACTTCATAATATGCATTTTGTACTCCTGTACTCTTTTGTTTCACACATTGGCAGCAAGGCCAGCCCTGCTGCATAGTCAATCATATGCACCCCATTAGGTGCCCACATACTGGATGGGACCATGAAAATCCACTTCACAATATGCATTTCGTGCTCCATACTCCTTTGTTTTTTACATTGGCAGGAAGGCGAGCCCTGCTGCATAGTCACATGCACCCCATTAGGCCTTGGAACCCACATACTGGATGGGCCCAGGAAAATTCACTCATATTTTTTAAAGGTGTGATGGTTCCCTCTTTGCACAATTATTTACAGGAGAATTTGGCAATTTTATTTGACATGATTTTAACACTAAGGTTCAGATACGGCTTTAAAAAAGGCCAATACTTGCAATACAAGGCAATTTTATTGCAAACTACAAAATTCAAGGAATTGTGTGATTGAATAATGTGAGTGCGAACACTTTTGTATGTGTTAACATACACAGGTTAATAAGTACATATAAGGATTAAATAAATATAGTGATTACGTATATATGAAGATTAACTACTTACAGTATACTTAGATCATAACCAAGAGGCTTTTAAACATCTTCCGTATGGAGTATCAGAGAAGCAACACCAAGATGGAGGACCCCTGGGAGATTACCTACACTGCATGGGCATCCCCAATTATGCAGGTATCAGCACACTTTACATGTACAGGTACCCCAGTTTTGGCATCTGTCTTAGTCATGTTTCTCTGGTCTTATATAGTGAATAACATTATGTAGTAACTCTTTTTTCACCCACACCTTCAAGTGGCCACTTTTCAAGGTTGGATGAAACTGAGATATGGTGTCATCAGATGAGGGGCCATAAACCCCTAGAAAATAAAAGCCACCATGACTTAGATCAAACCACCACAGGCAGAGTTTCAGTAAACCTTAATGTTTACAATGACAAACAGCAAACATACAGTATAGAGGCTTAGAACTGTTTGTGAAGTGAATAAACCTACATTTATCAAGATTGTGTCACTATGAGCATTGTCTGTCACATCTCTAAATGTTTTACAAGAAATGCAGCTATGTGATTAAATGCATTCGGTATACAGTTTTTCAATCATGTTTACAAATCGCCATTTGTATATTCTCCATTGGTACATTTGAGGCAGACAAAGTTAAGGCTCACAAGGAGAGAAACTAATATAGTGGACAAAGCTAAATTTTTAATGAACTACTGAGGCAAAGTAACAGCATTGAATTATCAAATTTATATGAAGTGTATTGTGTCCAATGTTAGCAACCAGACAACACAAAAAGGAGCTTTTCAAGTGAGCTCTTTAAGGTACACAAATGTTATGAAGTGTTTGCCAACAAGGATGTGGTTTCACCAATGTGGGGTACCTTTTTGTTAAAATAGACTAGTGCAATCACAGCCCTCCTTGACCAAACTTCACCGGCCTATAACAGTACAAAGCACGTTCACCCTGGTGATCTAGTGGCAGTTAAACAACATTCCCCAATGTGTTGTCCTTTTGGACTTAAAAATATAGTGCCATCACAGCCCACTTGTCCAAAATTCACTGGCCTATAACAGTTCAGACCACGTTCACCCTGGTGATCTAGTGGCAGGTACAGGACACATTGCAGGAGACCAAGTTAAGAAGTAGGCCCAAAGTAATGTCATGCCCAATTACCCAATGTAAAATCCTTTTTTTTTCAAATAAAAGTGCCATGACAGCTCCCTTGGCCAAAATGCACCGTTCAGGGCACATTCACCCTGGTGAGACAGAGTTAAGAATTAGGCCCAATGTAGTGGTGTGTGTCTCTTAAACTTGTAATACAGTGCATGAGCTGCCAAACAATTCCCCAATGGGGGTACCTTTTTTTAAAATAGACTAGTGCCATCGCAGGCCCCTTGCCCAGAATTCACCGGCCTATAACAGTACTGAGCATGTGCACCCTGGTCAGCTAGTGGCAGTTAAAGGACACATTGCAGGAGACAGACTTAAAGGGAACCTGTCACCCCGTTTTTTCAGATTGAGATAAAAATACTGTTAAATAGGGCCTGCGCTGTGCGTTACAATAGTGTATGTAGTGTACTCTGATTCCCCACCTATGCTGCGAAATACATTACCAAAGTCGCCGTTTTCGCCTGTCAATCAGGCTGGTAAGGTCGGGTGGGCGTGGTCACAGCGCTGTTTCTTCCTCAGCTTTACGTTGGTGGTGTAGTGGTGTGCGCATGTCAAAGTGACGAATCCACTGCGCGCACGTGAAGAAGCAGCGCGCGATCTGCGCTATTACCCCCTGTCATCGGTGGGGACGGCCATCTTCCTGGGGCCGCGCATGCGCTGATGGAGTGCTCTGCTGCACGGGGCTTCAGGAAAATGGCCGCGGGATGCCACGCGTGCGCAGAAGAGATCGCGGCGGCCATTTTCCCAAAGCCGAGTTTGCATCTCGGCTTTGGGAAAATGGCCGCCGCGATCTCTTCTGCGCACGCGCGGCATCCCGCGGCCATTTTCCTGAAGCCCCGTGAAGCAGAGCACTCCATCTGCGCACGCGCGGCCCCAGGAAGATGGCCGCCCCCACCGATGACAGGGGGTAATAGCGCAGATCGCGCGCTGCTTCTTCACGTGCGCGCAGTGGATTCGTCACTTCGACATGCGCACACCACTACGCCACCAACGTAAAGCTGAGGAAGAAACAGCGCTGTGACCACGCCCACCCGACCTGACCAGCCTGATTGACAGGTGAAAACGGCGACTTTGGTAATGTATTTCGCAGCATAGGTGGGGAATCAGGGTACACTACATACACTATTGTAACGCACAGCGCAGGCCCTATTTAACAGTATTTTTATCTCAATCTGAAAAAACGGGGTGACAGGTTCCCTTTAAGAAGTAGGCCCAATGTAATGTAATGTCCAAGTCCCCAATGTGGGGTCCTGATTTTACAAAATAAAATAATGCCTTCACAGCCCCCGTGCCCAGAAATCACTGGCCTATAACAGTACAGAGCACGTTCACACTGGTCATCTAGTGGTTGTGGATGATGAGGATGAGGATAAGGAGGAGGATAACAACAAACAGACCAACTGTGGAAGCGTATACCCATGTGTGGTTGTGAAGAAGTGCATGAGAATACACCTCCCCAAAAGAGAGAATGTATTTGAGGTTATGTTTCGCTGTTTTCACTTGGTGGTGTACAAAAGTCTTTCCCAATTCAGGCCTTGTTCATTTTCATAAGATGTATAACACGTATCCCTTAATCTAATAATAAAGCCTCAAAAATTATGGAAAAACACAATTCCCATATATGAACATGGAAAAAATGAAGGCAAACATAGAAAATAAAATATAATATTTTATTAAATCAAACAAACAATAATATAATTATTGAACATGACCACAACAACTATATAAAACAAGGTGAATCTCCATAAAAACAATGGAGGCGGCTGCAGGGCGATAATAGATGAGCACCAAATATGTCTAGAAAGAGTTTTTTGCTTATAAAATTGATAAATATATCTAGTGCCAAAGAATAATGAATGCACGACAAAAAGGTGCCAAAAAACAGGCTACCATTGATGAAAAATTATAATAGGGTAACAAATATAAGGAGCCACCTATACAGAGACTATTGGTAAGGTGCAAAAGTGCTAAAGACACAAAGCCATATGAAGACTAAATAGCCACCAAACATAAAGCTCTCTGTGCATGCTCCTACAAAAACAGCCCCATAATACGCTACTGTGCAAACATTTATGCAATAAAGACACTAACAAAGCAAGAAATAAAGCGTAAAAACCAAATGACACTTATATTGTTAAAGACTCTACATACCGCCCGTGCCGCCACAGCACCGTGAGAAAAATTCCCACGGCTGTTAGTGGCACATGTCAGCTCTTCAAAACAGCTGACATGCACTGGAAAAGATGTGGGCTCACCATTGGAGCCCACATCAAAGGGAGGGTGTCTGACATCAGCATATCATTATGCTCAATGGCGGAAAGGGGTTAAAGACAATCTGTCAGCGTGAATTTGTAATGTAACGTAAAGTCATGTCAGTAATGGAGCTGTAATACTGATTACAGTGATACCTTTGGTGAAGAAATCAACTTTGTTGTTCTTCATTTAATCGCCATTCTGCTAATAAGATTTTGGTGCACAGCCCCGGCCCTCTGCTCCCTCCGATCTGTGAATGACCTGCCTCCTCTGAAATCTCAATGTTGAACTTTCACAGACTGGAGGCATGCAGAGAGGCCCGGGAGTCTTAGAAAGGGAGGAGAAGACCCAATGTACAGTCCGGCCCCTGTGTACTGAAATCTAATTAGAAGAAAACTTCAAATTGTGATTAAAGATCAACTAAGCGGATTTCTTCACCAAAAGTATCAATTTAATCTGTGTTACAGCACCATTACGGCCATGGCTTTACCTTAGAATACAAACTCATGTTGACAGGTTCTGTTGAACTATTTCAGAGGCAATAAATTTTCCTTTAGGTGAACTTTTGTTTTATACTTCTTGAGATAAGTGGCATCTAATGTTTTCTATGTGATTGTAAGGCTGATAAAACTGTGTCTCCACAATTAAAACAATGTGATAGACCGTGTCTGCCCTGTCTGCCAGCTTATCTTCTCTTGGCATTGCATTACATATAACTCATTTCATTCAATAATCTTTTATTAACATCTGATTTTTTGTACTCGCCAAAATTGAACATCCCATTATCCTAATAAAGGAACATCCATGAAGAAAAACAATTTACTTCTTTAATCTAACTTTTTTTTTTTATAAAAGCATAGAAGCTTTCCTCTTACTTCTCTCAAAGAAATGATATCAGTAAATTTGCAGGAACGAGATTAAACAAACTTGAAAGCAAGTAACTTACTTTTATTCCTAGTCTCGACCTTGGAAGACCAAATGTATGTTGTCACTGAAGAGGTATAAAAAAAAGTTCAATGTTATCATCAAATCACTTAATATTAGAAAACTCAGTCATATCTCTATCTATCTTCTCCCTCAGGCAGCTCATTCCCTCAGCAGATGTTCCACCTAATCACAAGGTGGGCAGTAGGACATGGATCTTTAATATCCTGTCAGGAAGATAGGGGAGATAACAGACAATAAATTGGCCTTCTCAAATTCCATCATATCAGATAAATAAAGAATATTCTTCATAAAAGAAAGAAATCTTTCCTTCGGTTTCTGTGTATAGTATGGTGGAGGTATAAATTACATTTCTCTAAATGGGTTTGATTGATGGTTCCAAATACAGCATGTGTGCAATGTTTCCTAGTTTGATGTCTCTGTAGTTGCCGGGATGAACTTGACTATTGACGTGGATGATGAAATATTCTGCTTATCTTATGTCCAAAAATGTTTCTGAAATACATATTTCCCTTATCTAAAGGGAGTACCATGGGCATGTTAAACATAATTCAGTAATTGTCAAGCATTACTGAATTTGCTTAATAAATGTCTCAACTCAATTAGACTCCTAACTCATAGTCCTCTTAGGCCGCCGTCACACATGCGAGTTTTACGGACGTAAGAGCGCAGAATCTACGTCCGTAAAACTCGCAAAAAATACGGCACAATTATTCTCTATGCCCCTGCTCCTATTTGCCGTATTTTACTGATCAGTATTATACGGCTTTCTACGGCCGTACAAAATCGCAGCATGCTGCGTTTGTCACCGTACTGCGCAAGAAATACGCCAATGAAAGTCTATGGAAGCGTGAAAAATACGGATTACACACGGACAAGCAGTGTGACTTGCGAGAAATACGCAGCGCTGTTAGAGAGAAAAGCCGGTAATTCAGTGCGGTGTACAGTAAAATCACACTGACAGCTTCCAGTCCAATAGATATAATAAATGTGTACACATAGAATAGGTATATATATATATATGTCAGTGAGACACATATATGTATATATATTAATATTTATTCCAGCGCTATACAGCTTGAAAGCCGGTAATTCAATTACCGGCTTTTTCTTTCTCCTTCATAAAACCCGACATGATTTGAGACATGGTTTACATACAGTAAACCATGTCTTCTCTCCATTTTTTTTGCAGATTCCACACTACTAATGTCAGTAGTGTGTATCTGCAAAATTTGGCCGTTCTAGCTCTTAAAATAAAGGGTTAACTGGCGGAAAAAATTGGCGTGGGCTCCCGCGCAATTTTCTCCGCCAGAGTAGTAAAGCCAGTGACTGAGGGCAGATATTAATAGCCTGGAGAGGGTCCACGGTTATTGGCCCCCCCCTGGCTAAAAATATCTGCCCCCAGCCACCCCAGAACAGGCACATCTGGAAGATGCGCCTATTCTGGCACTTGGCCACTCTCTTCCCATTCCCCTGTAGCGGTGGGATATGGGGTAATGAAGGGTTAATGCCACCTTGCTATTGTAAGGTGACATTAAGCCTAATTAATAATGGAGAGGTGTCAATTATGACACCTATCCATTATTAATCCAATTGTAGTGAAGGGTTAAATAAAACACAAACACATTCTTTAAAATTATTTTAATGAAATAAAAACAATGGTTGTTGTAGTATTTTATTCAACGCCCAATCCAGTCACTGAAGACCCTCGTTCTGTGAGTAAAGAAACATAATAAACCAACAATATACTTACCCTCCGCAGATCTGTAACACCCAACGATGTAAATCCTTCTGAAGGGGTTAAAACATTTTGCAGCAAGGAGCTGTGCTAATGCAGGCTGCTCCTCGCTGCAAAACCCCAGGGAATGAGGCTAAAAATAGATCAATGATCTATATTTAGCATCATTTGCGGTGAGGCGCCCTCTGCTGGCTGTTCATAGATCGTGGGAAATTACCTAGAAAGCCTGGGAGCCAGGGAGCTTTTATGAAGGAGAAAGAAAAAGCCGGTAATTGAATTACCGGCTTTCAAGCTGTATAGCGCTGGAATAAGTATTAATATATATACATATACAGTGGGGCAAAAAAGTATTTAGTCAGTCAGCAATAGTGCAAGTTCCACCACTTAAAAAGATGAGAGGCGTCTGTAATTTACATCATAGGTAGACCTCAACTATGGGAGACAAACTGAGAAAAAAAATCCAGAAAATCACATTGTCTGTTTTTTTCATCATTTTATTTGGATATTATGGTGGAAAATAAGTATTTGGTCAGAAACAAACAATCAAGATTTCTGGCTCTCACAGACCTGTAACTTCTTCTTTAAGAGTCTCCTCTTTCCTCCACTCATTACCTGTAGTAATGGCACCTGTTTAAACTTGTTATCAGTATAAAAAGACACCTGTGCACACCCTCAAACAGTCTGACTCCAAACTCCACTATGGTGAAGACCAAAGAGCTGTCAAAGGACACCAGAAACAAACTTGTAGCCCTGCACCAGGCTGGGAAGACTGAATCTGCAATAGCCAACCAGCTTGGAGTGAAGAAATCAACAGTGGGAGCAATAATTAGAAAATGGAAGACATACAAGACCACTGATAATCTCCCTCGATCTGGGGCTCCACGCAAAATCCCACCCCGTGGGGTCAGAATGATCACAAGAACGGTGAGCAAAAATCCCAGAACCACGCGGGGGGACCTAGTGAATGAACTGCAGAGAGCTGGGACCAATGTAACAAGGCCTACCATAAGTAACACACTACGCCACCATGGACTCAGATCCTGCAGTGCCAGACGTGTCCCACTGCTTAAGCCAGTACATGTCCGGGCCCGTCTGAAGTTTGCTAGAGAGCATTTGGATGATCCAGAGGAGTTTTGGGAGAATGTCCTATGGTCTGATGAAACCAAACTGGAACTGTTTGGTAGAAACACAACTTGTCGTGTTTGGAGGAAAAAGAATACTGAGTTGCATCCATCAAACACCATACCTACTGTAAAGCATGGTGGTGGAAACATCATGCTTTGGGGCTGTTTCTCTGCAAAGGGGCCAGGACGACTGATCCGGGTACATGAAAGAATGAATGGGGCCATGTATCGTGAGATTTTGAGTGCAAACCTCCTTCCATCAGCAACGGCATTGAAGATGAAACGTGGCTGGGTCTTTCAACATGACAATGATCCAAAGCACACCGCCAGGGCAACGAAGGAGTGGCTTCGTAAGAATCATTTCAAGGTCCTGGAGTGGCCTAGCCAGTCTCCAGATCTCAACCCTATAGAAAACCTTTGGAGGGAGTTGAAAGTCCGTGTTGCCAAGCGAAAAGCCAAAAACATCACTGCTCTAGAGGAGATCTGCATGGAGGAATGGGCCAACATACCAACAACAGTGTGTGGCAACCTTGTCAAGACTTACAGAAAACGTTTGACCTCTGTCATTGCCAACAAAGGATATATTACAAAGTATTGAGATGAAATTTTGTTTCTGACCAAATACTTATTTTCCACCATAATATGCAAATAAAATGTAAAAAAAACAGACAATGTGATTTTCTGGATTTTTTTTTCTCAGTTTGTTTCCCATAGTTGAGGTCTACCTATGATGTAAATTACAGACGCCTCTCATCTTTTTAAGTGGTGGAACTTGCACTATTGCTGACTGACTAAATACTTTTTTGCCCCACTGTATGTGTCTACTGACATATATATATATATATATATATATATATATATTTTCTTTTTGGGACACATGGATCACTTCTATAGCGGTATGTTGGTTTTGCAAGCCTGCGAGAAAACCACGCAGTACGGATGCCATACGGATTACATACGGAGGATGCCATGCGCAAAAAACGCTGACACAGCCTGCCTACGGAGGAGCAACGGACCATTTTTTTGGGGACTTTTCAGCGTATTACGGCCGTAATATACGGACCGTATTGTTTTACGCTGTGTGTGACGCCGGCCTTAAACGGAATCTGTCAGCAAAATTTCAGCCCCAAACTATTTACATGCCCATATAACTCTTGCAAAGACCAGTTCAGTCATATGTTAAGCTGACCAGCCCATATCTCCATTACCGAGAAATTGGCATTTTCAATTGATATGCAAATGAGGCTGAAGTGCTTTGGACAAATAGAAGCTCTACACAATCCTTTGTCTCACCAACTCTTCTACACCCAGCACTGCCTTCTCCTGCTTAACTGACTGCTTCTTTGCTGTGTGACTTCAAGCAATGGACCTGTCAGTAAAGTTGTAGGTGGCAGCGCTAGGCAGTGAATAGAGTTGAGTGACAGAGGCTTGGAAAGTCCTCCCATGTGTCCAAAGCTCAGCCTCATTTGCATAGCTATTCAAATACCAATTTCTCAGTAATGGAGCAACAGACTAGCTATTGTATGAGAGTGCTTGTCTCTTAAAGAATTATATGTGCATATACATAGTTTGTGGGGGGTGACATCCTGCTGAGAGATTTCCTTTAAGCTTTGATAACACTACCCGAAAAAATACCAAAGGATCCCCCAGTAAACCAGACACCCTGTCTTAATAATAGGTCCAGGCCCAGCAGAAGACAATCTCTTATAGAGATGACATTGGAGTCAAATGATACTTGGTTCTACTTGTAATGGGCTCATTTATGAACAAGCTGCTAGACTATATTAATAATGTTCTGTTTGTTCAATGATAGAAACCAAAGATAAACAAGTTTAAGACAAGGCCATTTTTGTCTGCTAATGATAAAGCATAATACTTTTTTTTTTAAAGTTAATGATTCATCAAGGCAATTATACCAGAACTAGATGGTGGCCTGATTCTGACGCATCGGGTATTCTAGAATATGCATGTCCAAGTAGTATATTTCCCAGTCACGTACTATATTGCCCAGTCACGTACTATATTGCCCAGCCACATAGTATATTGCCCAGCTACGTAGTATATTGTCCAGTCACATAGTATATTGCCCAGTCACGTAGTATATTGCCCAGCGACGTAGTATATTGCCCAGTCACGTAGTATATTGCCCAGTCACATAGTATATTGCCCAGTCATGTAGTATATTGCCCAGTCACGTAGTATAATGCCCAGCCACGTAGTATATTGCCCAGCCACGAAGTATATTGCCCAGTCACGTAGTATATTGCCCAGTCACGTAGTATATTGCCCAGCCACGTAGTATATTGCCCAGCCACGTAGTATATTGCCCAGTCATGTAGTATATTGCCCAGCGACGTAGTATATTGCCCAGTCACGTAGCATATTGCCCAGCCACGTAGTATATTGCCCAGTCACGTAGTATATTGCCCAGCGACATAGTATATTGCCCAGTCATGTAGTAAATTGCCCAGTCACATAGTATATTGCCCAGGCACATAGTATATTGCCCAGTCATGTAGTATATTGCCCAGTCACGTAGTATATTGCTCAGTCACATAGTATATTGCCCAGTCACATAGTATATTGCCCAGTCACGTAGTATATTGCCCAGTCACATAGTATATTGCTTAATCACGTAGTATATTGCCCAGTCACGTAGTATATTGCCCAGTGACGTAGTATATTGCCCAGTCACATAGTATATTGCCCAGCGACGTAGTATTCAGCACAGAGCCACGTAGTATATTGCCCAGTCACGTAGTATATTGCCCAGCAACGTAGTATTCAGCACAGAGCCACGTAGTATATTGCCCAGTCACGTAGTATATTTCCCAGTCACGTAGTATATTGCCCAGTCACGTAGTATATTGGCCAGTCACGTAGTATATTGCCCAGTCACGTAGGTATATAACACTGCCCACGCAGTATTTAGCAATGTGTGCACCATATCCCTTTTAAAAAAAGTAATTAAAATAAAAAATAGTTATATACTCACCCCTGGGATCCAGCGAAGCTGTGTGATGCGGCCGCCATCTTCCGTTCCCAAGATGCATTGCGAAATTACCCAGATGACTTAGCGGTCTCGGGAGACCGCTAAGTCTTGTGGGTAAGTTCGCAATGCATCTCTGGGAACGGGAGATGGCGGCCGGCGTGAGCGGCTCTGCGGAGTACGGAGGGTGAGTATAGCAGGTTTTTTGTTTTTTATTATTTTTAACATTACATCTTTTTACTATTGATACTGCCTATGCAGCATCAATAGTAAAAACTTGGTCACACAGGGTTAATAGCAGCGGATACGGAGTGCGTTACCCGCGGCATAACACGGTCCGTTACTTCTGGCATTAACCCTGTGTGAGCGGTTACTGGAGGGGATTATGGAGCGGGCACTGACTGCGGGGAGTATGGAGCGGGCAACGGGGACACTGACTGCGGGGAGTATGGAGTGGGCGCCGAGGACACTGACTGCGGGGAGTATGGAGCGGAGCGCCGAGGACACTGACTGCGGGGAGTATGGAGCGGGCGCCGGGGACAGTGACTGCGGGGAGTATGTAGCGGAGCGCCAGGGACACTGACTGCGGGGAGCGGGGAGTATGGAGCGGAGCGCCGGGGACACTGACTGCGGGGAGCAGGGAGTATGGAGCGGAGCAACGGGGACACTGACTGCAGGGAGTATGGAGCGGAGCGCCGGGGACACTGACTGTGGGGAGTATGGAGTGGGCGGCGGGCACTGTGACTGTAGGGGAGGGACTAATGGGACTGTGCCCATCGCTAATTGGTTGCGGCAGCCATGACAGGCAGCTGCCGAGACCAGTCGGCGACACGGGATTTCCGTTACGGAAGTTGAGGACAGAAAGACAGAAGTACCCCTTAGACAATTATATATATAGATTCCAGCATAAATTGCATGGAAAAGCCACAAATTTTTGGTGCAACGTGAAGGTGCACAAAAATGTTGTGTCTTTTGACGTTTTCTGTCATCTCCACCAAAATGAGCAGAGCTGGACACTAACGGGGGTGCGGTGGAAGTTTAACACCACCACATATTTTATGATTCATGACAAGCTGTCGTATTCCCTATGCCAGAAATCTTACTCCATGAAGCATGCACGTTTTAATGAATCAGGAGTGTCTTGACTCCTACATCAAGACCGGTGAGAAAATTGGACCGGATGATTGTGTTCTGTTTGAATATTTAAATGCAGCATATTTATTGTAATACTGTACATAGGACTTTATTTCTAGGTTATTTATGTCTTTTTTTATTTCTTGTTGATAACTTTTTTATTGTTTTGCCCACATAGCCATATGAGGATTTTTTTTGTCAGCTGAGTTGTAGTTTTGAAAGACACTATTCATGCTATCCTATGGTGTACTGGAAAATTTATAAAATTAAAAAAAAAACATTTTGGTTTGTGTTGCCATTTTCTGAGATCAATATATTTTTTTCTTTTCCTGACATTTGAGCTGTATGATGGCTTTAGCTGTTATTATTGACCCAATTTGGTTTTCAAACTATATTTTTGTCATATTATATTGTACCATTTTGGGGAGCTGCTATCATCAAAAAATGGCATTTATGATTTTTTTTGTGCTACTTGACATTTATGGATTAAATAATTTTTGTTAGATTGGACTTTTAGAGACGCAGAAATACGGAATATTTATTTTATTAATGCCTTTATTTTTAATGAGAAAAAAGGAGCTAGTTTGATTTTTTATTTCATAGTATTTTTAATAACTTTTCTTTCGCATCCATTTAGAGTATTTGAACCTGTGATCATCTGATTATATGATCTATATATTGAAATCCATAGCTTAAGTGAACGTTTCCTGTTACTGGTCGACACAACAGCACATGTCAGCCATGGGGGTCTTTAGCAGGATCTCCAGCTGTCATTGCGTTATAGGGGTCTAATGAATACCCGGAATTGTGTACCCTTGGGGCAGCTACGATCATTTATGTAACACAGCAGGCATCTGCCGAGTATCATGCAGGAGCAGCTCCTGAGCCTGATCTGTACTTCCACTCATGTACATATGTAGTTGATATCAGGAATGGGTTAAATGCTGCATCTGTATAATGTATTAAAATTGTGCGAAGAATCTTTTTACTAACTCTGCTTGGAGTTTCTGTGTCTAAATCGTCTTTTAGTGAATGTCTTTTTTCATTGTCAGAGATGCATTATGAAACCGAATAAAATGAAGGCACAGAGTTGACTTTTACAAGATCAAACGCTATTAGATCACTAGTCCTGAACTGTCTTACATTATACCTCATAAACCCAGATAGCTACACACATCAAGCACGCCTTGGTCATCATAAAATCTATCTATTTTAAAGGAGCTCTACTGGAAAAATATAAAACTACATGCAAAATCCATTTTTTTTTCCTACATATGACCGAATGTAGTTAGCTGCTCCAACACCTGAGGTTGAAAATATTCTGTTGACATTTTTTTTTACTGATGCAGTATTGGCAGATATCTTGGATGGCATGAAATTACCATATATATCGATGTTCACGCATATATTTGTAGCATTTTAAGCTAGTTAGATACTTTGCCTGTGTCTACATATGTAGACTGAAGTAGAGTAGAATCCACGCAAGGGTTATAGAACAATACTACCCCTGACAATAATAAAAAAAGAACATCTCTCAGTAAGTATACAGTGACCAAGTTGGTAAACCTTTCTGTTTTATTGTGTAAGCTTTGGTACTTGCTTTTCTTACTTTATGATCTGGTTTGGAAGATTTAAGATAATTTGCAAATGTTTTTCCCTTTGACACTTAAAAGGCTTTTAGACTGCAAGATAATCGTGAAAAAGAGTTGTTAAGAACGCTCATTTCACGATTATCCTTCTGTGTAAACAGACTGACGATTACTCGATGAACAAGCAAAACGCTCGTTCATCGGGGGAAATTATCTTTTACGCAGCATAAAAAATCACTGTTCTTTGTGATGAAAGGTCCTATGTAGTATCTAGTCCAGTCTAACTTAGATTGCTCATTGCTTTGGTTTGCCTGTGTAACCAGGCATCCTGTTGACCACCATTGAGTAAAAGTTCACTGATAAACCGGCCCTTAAAATAATCTCCATAAACCTCCTGGGTCTTCATAAGGAATCCCAGAAATCGCATTTTACATTATTATATGGGCATAAACGTGGTGTATGATTTACTTAACAAGTTTTCCTTTCTGCTTACAGTATGGTTTGAAAAAAAAGGAGGAGAAAGAAGCAGAAGAGAAGGCAGCAATGGAACAACCTTGTGAAGGCAGCTTGACTCGTCCAAAGAAAGCCATTCCAGCAGGTTGTGGTGATGATGATGAAGAGGAAGAAGAAAGCATTTTGGATACTGTACTCAAGTACCTCCCAGGTCCCCTCCAGGACATGTTCAAAAAGTAACTTTGGCCAATGGTGCGGACTTCTACTCTAGCCAAATGTGTTTTCTGCTACAAACAATGGGACCACCTATGGAATCTTTGACCACAAGAGATACATAAAAGCACTCAACTGAATAGCACAAATAGGAATAAGCAAACATTAGAATAACACAAAACCTTCTATACTGACAGACATGGCTATACAGGTAGACACATAGGCACAATTGCACACATATGTACATTCCAAGAAAACATAAGGATACAAAATGTAACTTTTATTCTCCCTTTTTTTCGGACATAGGTTTTTAAACCTCATACTATGTTACATGGACCAATCTTGTCCCTGCTGCTTGGTTTTGGCAAAGGGCAGAATTTACAAGACTTGTCAGTTTCGGAGCTGTCTTTGTTGAGCAGCTGTAATCATTGGATGAGTAGATGGGGTCATTTTACTTCTCTATAGACGTTTACTAAAATCTAGGCTCCAGTGCTAAACAATAGCTGACTGCTCATAATACGAGCGTTAATAGCGTGTGTAAATAATATGCTCCTCTCCCACAAGGGCATAAGGAGATGCAAAGTGACAGCATTCACATGCAGATTTACAGTCCATTTTGTGAATTTTGTTGCACACTGTGTGACATCTGGGAGCTTGGAATATGTCATGAGATGCATGTGGAGAAACCCTAGTGTGTTTCCATCTGTTCTGTACACTGTATGTCGTTTCTTTGTCGCTCTATCTTCTCGCCTTCCCTTTTCAGTACCTTGCTAATGGGACCTGCAGCATTTAGCTTCTTTAATTCAGAATTTCTAATCTGCCCACATCCTTTGCACAGAAATGGTGAAGAGGTCTACACAAAATGAAACAAGCTATGGTGCCGTGTAGAAGTTACATTTTCTCTGCGGGTCTCTTAGCAATAATTAACGTTAAGAAAAGGGAACAAGGGTCTGAATCCTGGGGTGGATCCTCGTATGGACGCTGACTAGGATCCATAGACTTCTCTTCTAGATTTCTATGACTGTAATGCTGACTGCATGCTTAGGAAAATTCAAGTGTTTGATGCCTTTTTGAAGTTGCAAGCACTGTCTGTCTTAGTCCTGTGCCTATCACTGTATTTCTAGTTTACATTAATACCATGAGGACCAGAGTAGAGCTGTGATCTTACATGTATACCGTTGTGTGCACTCAGCAGCCGCTCACTTTTTTTATTTTTTACTGTGGAAAATCTTATTTTCTTTATTCAAACCAAAGTGATTTTTTCTCTTAAATGTTTCTACTTGTCTCTCTTAAATGTTTCTACTCGTCTCTCTTAAATGTTTCTACTCGTCTTTGTCAGTCAATGTTTATGTCCAACATTCCAAAAACACGAAGGCATAATTGCTCTTCCCTTTCGTTATAGGGCAAGGCAAAATGCCAAGGACCAAATTGCAGATCTTATAAAGGAATTGTGTAATATTTGATATGTGATATAGCACAGGATCCATAAGCCTTGGCTTGTTGGAACCACTCTGTATACCCACAGCTGTGAGTACATCACGTGTTTCCATTTCATTGATTTTATAGAGAAGTCTGATACATTCCGTTCACCAACAGCGGTTGGTTTATAGGACTTATTAGTGAATTAGAGTAAGCTTTTTACATGTATATGTACACAATGTTTAGTAATATAATAAACCTGTTTACTGTAAAGCTGTAAAACAATAAACTTCATACCTTGCTGAGGTCAAAATTGTCTTCAGGGTCATACCCTTTAAATTAATACCCCAGAAAGAAAAATAAACCACATGATGTAGTGGATATCCCATACAAAACGATCAGGTTTTAGTTTATGGGTGATTTACATTGCACTGTGTGTACAGCAGACATGAGAACAGAGCTTCTCCCTGGCACTGAGAGGCAGCTGTGTCCTAGCACTGACAGATGCTCTAGATTTACTAAACCAGTTGCAAGTAAATAAATCTGGGGTTTGCATCTGGGAAGCTGCCTCTTGTTTGTTATTCCACCCCAGAATACAAAAACCTCTGCAGAAACACAATATATACAATTCATTCCAAATACACAAAATGCAAATAAATGCCTTTAACTAGATGTTTGCTGTCCACTAAATTCAAATTTTGCTTATTACCATTTTCGAATAACCAACCTTTATATAACATGATGATGATCAGATATAACCATTTCTATCAATTATTATAGACTTTGTTTTTACTTAAATGGGGTTTGTATATATTTTAATAATTACTTACATTCATAGCTAAAGAAAAGTTCTGTAAAAAATAATAAAGGGTGTTATTCTGCAAAGTAATATAAAATGGGTTTTAAATCTGTAGAACTTTTAATTATAATATAAATATACACAAATAGTCAAAACATTCCTAATATTTAAGAGCTGGAAAGCTTTGAGTGGTCCTTGTTAATATTAATGTGCATATAGTATATGTGTATATGTGTGTCTGGTGTGTATATATGTACATTGAGATGTTTGATGTTATCACTTCTATTTCCTGTGTGTGTTTACTGTCACCCAATGTGACTTACAGAAATGGATAAGTGTTTCATACATGCATGCTTATTTCACAGTGATACCAAGCTGCCCATGTCACGTGACTGGGAAGGTCCTACCATGACCAGTCATGGAAGCCCCTAGGCTTCTGTAGGAGATAAAGCCATAAAGCCATTACTTGATGTCTCGTAAAGTCCGTTTTGTATATGTTCATTCTGTCATGCACATGTCTATATAAAATCCAACCAACTCCGTTCTAGAGGTTCTGCTAGGGATAAATCTGAAAGCAACCAAAATTGGCCAAAATATTGAAGTTGAAAATGTGAAGTTATAATAATATGGTACAAGAACAAAGTGATGATATATTCGGCATTATATTTACTTTTGCAAAAGTCACCACTTTGCACTTTACCTAAAAGTCAAAATGGAAAAAGGTCTCACGAAAGACATGGAATGTCCACCTACGACCTCTGGAGATTGCAATACGTATCTGAAAATGTAACTATTAATGGTCTTACTATAATTGAGTTCTTAGTTTGCTGCAATTTTTTTTTTCACAAGGTTCCTGGGTACCTGACAACCAATATGGTCACCATCACAGCTTCTGTAATTAGTGTTGTCACCCAGTTTTGTGAGTAGGTAATCAATTTATAATATCTCCATCATTACTGCATTGCTAGGCTGATTTGCATTTGATTTCCTAGCTTTTCACAGATATAAGAAACAGATACATAGGGATGTTTGTATTTCATTATGATTTTTGCTGATTAATGTTTCTGTTTCATTCTTTTGTTTTTATTCTATATAATTCTAAACAAATGAAATCTTGTCTATTTGGCAAGCTTGGCAGATCCCTATTATAGAACCTGGTTTTCTTTGAAGCCATATTCCTTTGTAGGGATGAGTAAATCACTTGTGCATGGTTCAGATTTCACAAGTATTCTGTTTCCATCTTAAAATCTAAATTTGTAAAAATAAATTGGTTTAATATATATATATATATATATATATATAATTGTAAGGTAAAACTACCATCATAAAAGAAAAAATTCCCACACTACATGTAACTAAAATGTACCAACAAATAAAATGTAAAAAAAGAATGTCGAGTTATGTTCACATATGTGTTGGAGCCTCCATCACAGGAAAAAAGGCATAAAAAATATATAAAAAAGTTCCACAGCATTCTAAGTTTGTCTGGTAAAACAATGACGGACACCCAATAGCTCCATAATGGTTAAAGAGGTCTGCCGATAGCTATTGGTGCCCATCATGTGATAGATCCTGTGATTGAGCCAATCACCTGAACTGTGAACAGAACCTTATATGACAAAAATGTAACAAACAAAATCGTAAAACTAAATTTGGGAAACTGAGCCAATAACCGATTTACTCACCTCTACGGCTATAACTGCAATATTACTTCATGATATGAATTGCGTGAAAGTGAGTTGGATTTTGTAAATGTCAAAATACCTGTACTAAAAATGGGTTCCTTACATGCAGATGTTTTTGGGGTTTTTTATGCTATAAATCCACCTCATACTATTAATTAATAAAACTTATTGAACACCAAAACAGTGTACTGATAACAATAACCGTAGTCTTACTTCCAATAAGTAAGAGGAAGTCATAACGATCACCATCTGGTTTCTTACCAATGTCTGCACCTCATTTCTGAATCCATAGTTGCATGAAGTGGTGCGGAGAATGTATAATCTGTTGTGTTAGGCGGCACAAACTAACTGCCAACTTGGTCCCAATGCTGAGATAATCTTGTGTGTATTTTTCATTCATTTTCAAATTTATCTCAAAAGAAGATGGAGAATTACACCAAGGAAGACAAAAAGGCAAACTTGTAAAAACACAGTGGAAGTCCTAGACTAGGACCAGAATAAATGGCTACCATGGCATGCAACATTGACATGTTACTATATTTAACTGATACATTATTTTGTAAAGTAGATGCATCTAGTACCATGACAGTTTGTGTCCTGAGAAAAATTCAGTTCACCAGCTACTTAAAGGGAATATGACATCAGGTCTTTTCCAACTACTCTGAGAGCAGTATATTATAGAGCCAAAGACCCTGATTCCAGGGATGTATCACTTACTGGGATGTTCAGTGTAGTTTTGATAAAATCACTGATATATTAGCAGATTATCACAAGAGGACTAATAAATCTGCTGCAAAATAGTCCTCCATATTCATGATAGCTTTCTGAGTCTCGACACATGGGCAAAAAGCTCCAATCAGTGGTGTGGGCGGGGTTAGTGGTGTGGGCGGGGTTATACAGAGCTCAGCACTCAGAGAGCTGGTAGATTTGCAGCAGATAAAACATTAATTTGATCAAAATGACAGAAAAACGCTTGGTAAGTGACTCATTAATGGCGTCAGGATCTCTCAACCTACATGATGCTGCTCTCAGATAAGATAGCAAAAATCTGTTGACTGATTCCCTTTAAAAAAATTGATATGCAGCTGAGTTAATTATTGGTCCACAAGGTTTTCAGATGTAATTACAAATTTTTCTGAAAGAACTATAAGCCTTATTATATATATATATTCATTTGTAAGAAAAGTAAGTGAACCCCTTGGAATTATCTAAATTTCTGCACTGATAAGTGGAAAATATGATCTGATTGTGATCTAAATTATTTTGTTAGACTAATATGTCTTTCATGTCTTTGAGTGACATGAAATCATCCACAGTGCAGGAAGATAAAGGATAAAAACCTCCACATTGTTGGTTTCTATAAGATCTATTTAGCGCAAGGTGGAGATGCCAATAACGAATAAAATCAGAATGGCAAATATGAATATTAATTCAAAAATAAGTGAAGAATTATAATTAGGCCAGTGTTTTACAATTAGTCACGTTTTGGGCTTAGTGGCCCTTTATCAAGCCAGCGGTGCAGGAAATGGGGACCTAAGTTTTGATGTGTTTGGTATGTAGCTAACACATAGCGAATTAGGTCCCAGTTTCCTCATCATTGCACTAAAAAATCTGCACATATTTTTGCATCTTTGTATTGGAATACTTGTTTGCTGTCCTATTTGTACTATTTATTGGTTTCTCCTCCTGATTCTAGAGTGTTGAACCAACTGGAACTTGCACCATATTTAATTACTACATACAACAAGAGTCTGCTTATACATATACCTAAATAGATTAAGGAGGACATGAGATTTGATGTGTGGGTTTCAACGGTTTTTGGCTATTAAATAAAGATACACAAAGCCTGGTTACTGACATGTCAAGAAATATTGGTTAGTGTGAAACCTTCTTTTCAGAAGACCTGAAAAAAGTGTAATATGCATAATACATAAGGCTGAAATGGTCTACAAAAACTAAAGTCCTGGGTGTACAGGAATTTCTGACAAGATTAATTGGTTATAGTGGAGAAAAATTTGAATCCCTAGTAGTGGGCACTAGTGATGAGCGAGTGTGCTCGTTACTCGAGATTTTCTAAGCATGCTCGGGTGTTCTCTGAGTATTTTGGGCGTGCTCAGAAATTAAGCTTGAGTTACCGCAGCTGAATGATTTGCGGCTGTTAGACAACCTGAACACATGCTGGGATTGCCTGTCTATTAGGGAATCCCCACATGTATTCAGGCTGTCTAACAGCCGCAAATCATGCAGCTGCGCAGACACAAACATAATCTACGAGCATGCCCAAGATACTTGGAGAACACCCGAGCATGCTTTGAAATCTCGAGTAACGAGCACACTGGTGTTATGACCTGGTGGTCAGGACAATAATGGACCTGGTGGTTAAGAGCACACGGAATGACCTGATAGTTACTGATAATAAGGACGAGCTCTGGGACGTGGGAACTCTGCTGACCGCAATCCCTAATCCTATCACGCACACTAGAAATAGCCGTGGATTGCTCCTAACTCTCCCTATGCAACTCAGCACAGCCTAAGGAACTAGCTAGCCCTGAAGATAGAAAAATAAAGCCTACCTTGCCTCAGAGAAATTCCCCAAAGGAAAAGGCAGCCCCCCATATATAATGACTGTGAGTAAAGATGAAAATACAAACACAGAGATGAAATAGATTTAGCAAAGTGAGGCCCAACTAACTGAACAGACTGAGGATAGGAAAGGTTGCTTTGCCGTCAGCACAAAAACCTACAAAAAGACCACGCAGAGGGCACAAAAAGACCCTCCGCACCGACTCACGGTGCGGAGGCGCTCCCTCTGCGTCCCAGAGCTTCCAGCAAGCAAGACAACAATAAAAATAGCAAGCTGGACAGAAAAATAGCAAACCAAAGAAAAACAAGCAGGAACTTAACTTCTGCTGGGAAGACAGGTCACAAGAACGATCCAGGAGTGAACAAGACCAATACTGGAACATTGACAGGTGGCATGGAGCAAAGATCCAAGTGGAGCTAAATAGAGCAGCCAGCTAACGAATTAACCTCGTCACCTGTGGAAGGAAACTCAGAAACACCCACCAGAGGATGTCCATGGACAGAACCAGCTGAAGTACCATTCATGACCACAGGAGGGAGCCCGACAACAGAATTCACAACAGTACCCCCCCCTTGAGGAGGGGTCACCGAACCCTCACCAGAGCCCCCAGGCCGACCAGGATGAGCCAAATGAAAGGCACGAACCAGATCGGCAGCATGAACATCAGAGGCAAAAACCCAGGAATTATCTTCCTGACCATAACCCTTCCACTTGACCAGGTACTGGAGTTTCCGTCTCGAAATACGAGAATCCAAAATCTTCTCCACCACATACTCCAACTCCCCCTCAACCAACACCGGGGCAGGAGGATCAACGGATGGAGCCACAGGCACCACGTATCTCCGCAACAACGACCTATGGAACACATTAAGGATGGCAAAAGAAGCAGGAAGGGCCAAACGAAATGACACAGGATTGATAACCTCAGAAATCTTATACGGACCAATGAAACGAGGCTTAAACTTAGGAGAGGAAACCTTCATAGGAACATAACGAGACGACAACCAAACCAAATCCCCAACACGAAGTCGGGGACCCACACAGCGCCGGCGGTTAGCAAAACGTTGAGCCTTCTCCTGGGACAATGTCAAATTGTCCACCACATGAGTCCAAATCTGCTGCAACCTATCCACCACAGTATCTACACCAGGACAGTCCGAAGACTCAACCTGCCCTGAAGAGAAACGAGGATGGAAACCAGAATTGCAGAAAAAAGGAGAAACCAAAGTAGCCGAGCTGGCCCGATTATTAAGGGCGAACTCAGCCAACGGCAAAAAGGACACCCAATCATCCTGATCAGCAGAAACAAAGCATATCATATGTTTCCAAAGTTTGATTAGTTCGTTCGGTTTGGCCATTTGTCTGAGGATGGAAAGCCGAGGAAAAAGACAAATCAATGCCCATCCTAGCACAAAAGGATCGCCAAAACCTCGAAACAAACTGGGAACCTCTGTCAGAAACGATGTTCTACGGGATACCATGTAAATGAACCACATGCTGGAAAAATAATGGCACCAAATCAGAGGAGGAAGGCAATTTAGACAAAGATACCAAATGGACCATCTTAGAAAAGCGATCACAAACCACCCAAATGACTGACATCTTTTGAGAGACGGGGAGATCCGAAATAAAATCCATAGAAATATGCGTCCAGGGCCTCTTCGGGACCGGCAAGGGCAAAAGCAACCCACTGGCACGAGAACAGCAGGGCTTAGCCTGAGCACAAATCCCACAGGACTGCACAAAAGAACGCACATCCCGTGACAAAGACGGCCACCAAAAATATCTAGCCACCAAATCTCTGGTACCAAAGATTCCAGGATGCCCAGCCAACACTGAACAATGAATCTCAGAGATAACTCTACTAGTCCATCTATCAGGGACAAACAGTTTCTCCGCTGGGCAACGGTCAGGTCTATCAGCCTGAAATATTTGCAGCACCCGCCGCAAATCAGGGGAGATGGCAGACAAAATTACCCCCTCTTTGAGAATACCCGCCGGCTCAGGAACACCCGGAGAGTCAGGCACAAAACTCCTTGACAGGGCATCAGCCTTCACATTCTTAGAGCCCGGAAGGTACGAAACCACAAAATCAAAACGGGATAAAAATAACGACCATCGAGCCTGTCTCGGATTCAACCGTTTGGCAGACTCAAGATAAGTCAAATTCTTGTGATCTGTCAAGACCACCACGCGATGCTTGGCTCCTTCAAGCCAATGACGCCACTCCTCGAATGCCCACTTCATGGCCAACAACTCTCGATTACCAACATCATAATTACGCTCAGCAGGTGAAAACTTTCTAGAAAAGAAAGCACATGGCTTCATCACCGAGCCATCAGAACTTCTTTGCGACAAAACAGCCCCTGCTCCAATCTCAGAAGCATCAACCTCAACCTGAAACGGGAGCGAAACATCTGGCTGGCACAACACAGGGGCAGAAGAAAAACGACGCTTCAACTCCTGAAAAGCCTCTACAGCTGCAGAAGACCAATTGACCACATCAGCACCCTTCTTGGTCAAATCAGTCAACGGTTTAGCAACACTAGAAAAATTAGCGATGAAGCGCCGATAAAAATTAGCAAAGCCCAGGAACTTTTGCAGGCTCTTTACAGATGTCGGCTGAGTCCAATCGTAAATGGCCTGGACTTTAAGAGGGTCCACCTCGATAGTAGAAGGGGAAAAAATGAACCCCAAACATGAAACCTTCTGAACTCCAAAGAGACACTTTGACCCCTTCACAAACAAGGAATTCGCACGAAGGACCTGGAACACCATTCTGACCTGCTTCACATGAGACTCCCAATCATCCGAAAAGACCAAAATATCATCCAAATACACAATCAGGAATTTATCCAGGTACTCTCGGAAGATGTCATGCATAAAGGACTGAAATTTTGATGGAGCATTGGAAAACCCGAATGGCATAACCAGGTACTCAAAATGGCCCTCGGGCGTATTAAATGCTGTTTTCCATTCATCGCCTTGTTTAATACGCACAAGATTATACGCCCCTCGAAGATCTATCTTGGTGAACCAACTAGCCCCCTTAATCTGAGCAAACCTTATCATCAACTGCAAAAAATGTCTGACTGCTGTGCTTGCCAACAAGGGTTTTGCCAGCAAGTATTAAGTCTTGTTTGCCAGAGGGGTCAAATACTTATTTCTCACTGCCAAATGCAAATAAATTCATAGAATTTATACAATGTGATTTTCTTGCTTTTATTTTTGATATTCTGTCTCTTAATGTTAAAATTAACCTACCCTTAAAATTATAGACTCTTCATGTCTTTGTCAGTGAACAAACTTAGAAAATCAGCAAGGGATCAAATACTTATTTCTCCCACTGTACATACTAGATAATCGGGCACATACACACATACCATACTGTATATACATACATATTACATATAAACTATATATACACTGGCTCATAAACACAGCCACATGCACACATTCTATATATACACAGGCACGTACACAAATGCTATTTATACAAAGGCACATACTATATATACACATGCACATACTCATATATATTATGTACTGTATATACAAATGTATATATACAGTTGAAACTAGAAGTTTATATACACTATATAAAAAGACACAAATGCATGTTTTTCTCAAGCTCTGACATGAAATCAAAATAAACCTTTCCCGTTTTAGGACACTTAGGATTACCATAATTATTAATATTTGCCAAATGCCAGAATAATGAGAGAGAGAGAATGTTTTAAGGCATTTGTATTACTGCAAAGTCAAAAGTTTACATACACTTCATATGGTTTATATAGTGTATGCAAACTTCTGGTTTCAACTGTATATATACACATGCGCACACAGGCACATGCATGTATACTATACTATATATATATATATATATATATATATATATATATATATATACACACACACACACAGGCACTTACACAAATACTCTATATACATAGGTGTATACTATACATACACATACAAATATACAGGTGCTTCTCACAAAATTACAATATCATAAGAACTTAATTTCAGTTCTTTAATACAAAAAAGTGAAACTCATATTAAATAGAGTCATTACAAAGTGATCTATTTCAAGTGTTTATTTCTGTTAATGTTGTTGATTATGGCTTACAGCCAATGAAAACTCAAGAGTCATTATCTCAGTAAATTAGAATACTATTATTAGAAAAATAATTTTAAATTCTAAAATGTTGGCCTACTGAAATGTATGTTCAGTAAATGAACTCAATACTTGGTCGAGGCTCCTTTTGCATCAATTACTGCATCAATGTGGTGTGGCATGGAGGCGATCAGCCTGTGGCACTGCTGAGGTGTTATGGAAGCCCAGGTTGATTTGATAGCAGCCTTCAGCTCATCTGCATTGTTGGGTCTGGTGTATCTAATATTCCACTTGACAGTACCCCATAGATTACTCCATAGATTCTATATGGGGTTAAGGACAGGCGAGTTTGCTGGCCAATCAAGCACAGTGATATGTTGTGAGTTCTGTTTTTGGGCTCCCTCTGGTGGTTACTGATGGTACTGGGTGACTTGTGTTCTCTGCGGTCTCTGGTGTCCACCTGTTCCATCAGGTTATGGGAGTTTCCTATTTAACCTGGCTTTTTTGTCATTTCCTCGCCGGCTATCAATGTAATCAGCGTGTCTTTTTCCCTCTGCTCCCTGCGTCTGTTATCTTCAGGACAAGCTAAGTTTTGATTTTCCTGTTCCACGTTTTGCTTTATTTTTGTCTTAGTCCAGCTTGCAGATATGTGATTCCTTGCTGCTGGTTGCTCTAGTGGGCTGAAATTACTCCTCATGTTCCATGAGTTGGCACATGAGTTCAAGTAATTTCAGGATGGTTTTTTGAAGGGTTTTTCGCTGACCGCGCAGTTCACTTTTGTATCCTCTGCTATCTAGCTTTAGCGGGCCTCTATTTTGCTGATTCTATTTTCATAACTACGTATGTGCTTTCCTCTCATTTCACCGTTATTACATGTGGGGGGCTGCTATTTCTGTGGGGTGTTTCTCTGGAGGCAAGTGAGGTCTGTGTTTCTTCTAATAGGGGAAGTTAATCCTTCGGCTGGCGCGAGACGTCTAGGAATCATCGTAGGCACGTTCCCCGGCTACTGCTAGTTGTGTGTTTAGGTTCAGGATCGCGGTCAGCTCAGGTTCCATCACCCTAGAGCTTGTTTTGTTTTTGTGCTTGTCCTTTTGTGATCCCCTGCCATTGGGATCATGACAGTGATACTGTTGTTTTTAAACCCAGTATTAGTATTTTTGGCAGTGTGGAGTACTATGGACAGGTGCCAAGTCCTGCTGGAGGATGAAATTTCCATCTCCAGAAAGCTTCTCAGCAGATGGAAGCATGAAGTGCTCTAAAATTTCCTGGTAGACGTCTGCGCTGACTTTGGTCTTGATAAAACACAGTGGATCTACACCAGCAGATGACACGGCTCCCCAAACCATCACTGTGTAAACTTCACACTAGACCTCAAGCAGCTTGGATTGTGTGCCTCTCCACTCTTCCTCCAGACTTTGGAACCTTGATTTCCAAATGAAATGCAAAATTTACTTTCATCTGAAAACAACAGTCCAGTTCTTTTTTGCTTTGGCCCAGGTAAGACGCTTCTGGCCTTGTCTATTGGTCATGAGTGGCTTCACACAAGGACTGCGGCGACACTTGTAGCCCATGTCCTGGATACGTCTGTGTGTGGTGGCTCTTGAAGCAATGACTCCAGCAGCAGTCCACTCCTTGTGAATCTCCCACAATTTTTTGAATGACCTTTTTTTAACAATCCTTTCAAGGCTGCGGTTATCACGGTTGCTTGTGCACCTTTTTCTACCACACTTTTTCTTTCAACTCAACTTTCCATTAACTTTCCATTCTTTAGCAATGACCTTTTGTGGCTTTCCCTCCTTGTAGAGTGTGTCAATGACTGCATTCTGGACATCTGTCAAGTCAGCAGTCTTCCCCATGATTGTGGAGCCTACTGAAACAGACTAAGGAACCTTTATAAATGCTTAGGAAGCCTTTGCATGTGTTTTTTGTTAATTATTTTAATTTACTGAGATAATGACTTTTGGGCTTTCATTATCTGTAAGCCATGATCATCAACATTAACAGAAATAAACACTTGAAATAGATCACTTTGTTTGTAATGACTCTATTTAACCCCTTTCTGCCTTTGGATGTACTATCCCATCCATGCGACATGGGACTTAATTCCCATGGACGGGATAGTACGTCACGGGGGAGTGCGGCAGATCGCGTCCGGGTGTCAGCTGATTATCACAGCTGACATCTGGCACTATGTGCCAGGAGTGGTCATGAACCGCTCCCAGCACTTTAACCCCCGAAACACTGCGATCAAACATGATTGCAGCATTCTCGTGGCATAGGGAAGCATCACGCAGGGAGGGGGCTCCCTGCGTGCTTCTCTGAGACCCTCAGAACTACGCAATGTGATCGCGTTGTTTCGAGGGTCTACTCCATTCTCCTCCCTGCAAGCCCCCCAATATGGCTGCAAGGGTCCTTCCGGGTCCTGCAGGGAGGCGGCTTGTCCGTGCCCGCTGAGAGCAGGCACCGTCAAGCCTCCAGCACTGCTTGTCAGAACGCTGATCTGACACAGTGCTCTGCAAAGTGTCAGATCAGCGATCTGACACTGTATAGGGATGTCCCACCCTGGGACAATGTATAAAAGTAAAAAAAATATATTACACTGTGTAAAAATATTTGTAAAAAATTCCTAAATAAAGAAAAAAAATAAATATTGTTCTAATAAATACATTTCTTTATGTAAGTAAAAAAAACAGCAAAAGTACACATATTTAGTATCGCCGCGTAGATAACACGACCCGTCTTATAAAACTTTTCCACTAGTTAACCGCTTCAGTGAACACCGTAAAAAATTGTAAAAAATGAGGCAAAAAATACTTTATTATCATACTGCCAAATAAAAAATGGAATAACACGCGATCAAAAAGAAGGATATAAATAAACATGGTACCGCTGAAAACATCATCTTATCCTGGAAAAAATGAGCCGCTAAATAACATCATCAATTAAAAAATAAAAAAGTTATATTTTTTATATAAAATAGTTTTTATTGTATAAAAGCGCCAAAACATAAAAAAAATTATATAAAAGAGGTTTCGCTATAATCGCACTAACCCAACGAATAAAACAGCTTTATTACTTTTACCACACGTGGATTGGAATAAACGCCCCCCCAAAAGAAATTCATGAATTGCTGGTTTTTGTTCATTCTGCCTAACAAAAAAGCGATCGAAAAATATCATGTGCCTGAAAATGGTTCCAATAAAGCCGTCAACTCGTCCCACAAAAAAGACCTCAAGTGACTCTGTGAACCAAAATATGGAAAAAATATAGCTCTCAAAATGTGGTGACACAAAAACTATTTTTTGCAATAAAAAGCGTCTTTTAGTGTGACGGCTGCCAATCATAAAAACCAGCTCTAAAAACCTACTATAAATAGTAAATCAAACCCCCCTTTATCACCGCCTTAGTTAGGGAAAAATATTAAAATAAAAAAGTATTGATTTCCATTTTCCCATTAGGGTTAGAGTTAAAGTTGAGGCTAAAGTTATGGTGGTGGTTGGTGCTAAAGTTAGGGTTGGGGCTACAGTTAGGGTTAGGGTTGGGGCTAAAGTTAGGGTTAGGGTTGGGGCTAGAGTTGGGGTTAGTATTTGGTTAACATTTATGGTTGGTTTAGGCGGGTGTCTCAGTTAGGGGTGTAGTTAGGGTTATGATTAGGGCTGGGATTAGGGTTAGGGGGGTTGGGGTTAGGTGTCTGTTGGGGTTGGGATTAGGGGTGTGTTTGGGTTGGGTGTGGTTAGGGTTATGGTTAGGGTTGGGATTAGTGTTAGGGGTGTGTTGGGGTTAGGGGTGTGTTGGGATTAGGGGTGTGGTTAGAGTTATGGTTAGGGTTGGGATTGGGGTTAGGGTTGGAGTTTGAATTGAGGGGTTTCCACTGTTAAGGCACATGACGTCTGATCTCAATTCCATCCAATTCTGTGTTGAAAAAGTAAAATGGTGCTCCTTCCCTTCCGAGCTCTGCGGTGCAAATTTGACAACTTTTGGTGTCCAATTTCTCCTGTTGCCCTTGGGAAAATACAAAACTTAGGGCTAAAATATAATTTTTGTGGAAAAAAAAGATTTTTTATTTTCACGGATCAGCGTTATAAACTGTAGTGAAACACTTGGGGGTTCAAAGTTCTCACAACACATCTTGATAAGTTCATTGGGGCATCTAGTTTCCATTATGGGGTCACTTGAGGGGGTTTCTACTTTTTAGGTACATCAGGGGCTCTGCAAATGCAACATGACGCACGCAGACCATTCCATCTAAGTCTGCATTCCAAATGGCGCTCCTTCCCTTCCAGCCTCTGCCTTGCATCCAAACCATAGAGGTGGAGCCGCATATTCATGACTGCAATGAGCGGTAACTGACCGCTCAATACAGGAAGAAGATGCAGCGGTGGAAGAAGCAGGGACGCGCGGAACCGCGCCAGGAGCAGGTAAGTATACGGGGAGGGAGCGCTGCGCGATATTTACCTGCTCCTCGCTCCGGTGCGACTCCGTCTCCAGCGACCTCTGGCAGTGACGCTCAGGTTAGAGGGCGCGGTGACGTAGTCAGTGCGCGCCCTCTGCTGAGCGTCAGTGCTGGAGACGGAGCCGCACAAGGAGCAGGTAAATATTGAAAGCGCCGGCATCCTGAGCGAAGAGAGGTGAGTATATGATTATTTTTTATTGCAGCAGCAGCAGCATTCTATATCGCACAGCTTTATAAGGAGCATCTATGGGGTAATAATCAACGGTGCAGAGCAATATATATGGGGCACAGCTTTATATGGAGCAGCTATGGGGCCATAATGAACGGTGCAGAGCATTCTATATGGTACAGCTTTATATGGAGCATCTATGGGACCATAATGAACGGTGCAGAGCATTATATATTTAAGTAAAAAGGGCAGCACACTGCAGCGCCAAAACATGCAAACTTGAAAACACAAAATTTGAACTGCATTACTGCACTAGAAATATGAAAAATGAGAGAATTTGAGTCCAAGAAGAGGTTTCACATGTACCCATTCAGATGGAGACGTTTATTCTCAGTGAGGTAGGTCAAGCGTAGTACCTCGTATAAGAGAGATGCCGTAAAGTGGCTACGAGGTACACATAAATATGGCCATTTTTATGCGCTAAAAGCTCTCATTTTTCATATTTCTAGTGCAGTAATGCAGTTCAAATTTTGTGTTTTCAAGTTTGCATGTTTTGGCGCTGCAGTGTGCTGCCCTTTTTACTTAACTATATACGAGTTGGCGACTCTGGGTTCAGCACCTGTTCACACTCAGTCTATGTTTGGATGTGCAGGTCAGGTTTTTGAAATGTATTCTTTAGCCTTCTGATCGTGCACTCCCCGCCTCCTAGCCACAGGTGTTTTAATTATAGTAGGTCCAATACCCCTCCACAGAAAGAGAGAATTTGAGTCCAAGAAGAGGTTTCACATGTACCCATTCAGATGGAGACGTTTATTCTCAGTGAGGTAGGTCAAGCGTAGGACCTCGTATAAGAGAGATGCCGTAAAGTGGCTACGAGGTACACATAAATATGGCCATTTTTATGCGCTAAAAGCTCTCATTTTTCATATTTCTAGTGCAGTAATGCAGTTCAAATTTCGTGTTTTCAAGTTTGCATGTTTTGGCGCTGCAGTGTGCTGCCCTTTTTACTTAACTATATACGAGTTGGCGACTCTGGGTTCAGCACCTGTTCACACTCAGTCTATGTTTGGATGTGCAGGTCAGGTTTTTGAAATGTATTCTTTAGCCTTCTGATCGTGCACTCCCCGCCTCCTAGCCACAGGTGTTTTAATTATAGTAGGTCCAATACCCCTCCACAGAAAGAGAGAATTTGAGTCCAAGAAGAGGTTTCACATGTACCCATTCAGATGGAGACGTTTATTCTCAGTGAGGTAGGTCAAGCGTAGGACCTCGTATAAGAGAGATGCCGTAAAGTGGCTACGAGGTACACATAAATATGGCCATTTTTATGCGCTAAAAGCTCTCATTTTTCATATTTCTAGTGCAGTAATGCAGTTCAAATTTCGTGTTTTCAAGTTTGCATGTTTTGGCGCTGCAGTGTGCTGCCCTTTTTACTTAACTATATACGAGTTGGCGACTCTTGGTTCAGCACCTGTTCACACTCAGTCTATGTTTGGATGTGCAGGTCAGGTTTTTGAAATGTATTCTTTAGCCTTCTGATCGTGCACTCCCCGCCTCCTAGCCACAGGTGTTTTAATTATAGTAGGTCCAATACCCCTCCACAGAAAGAGAGAATTTGAGTCCAAGAAGAGGTTTCACATGTACCCATTCAGATGGAGACGTTTATTCTCAGTGAGGTAGGTCAAGCATAGGACCTCGTATAAGAGAGATGCCGTAAAGTGGCTACGAGGTACACATAAATATGGCCATTTTTATGCGCTAAAAGCTCTCATTTTTCATATTTCTAGTGCAGTAATGCAGTTCAAATTTCGTGTTTTCAAGTTTGCATGTTTTGGCGCTGCAGTGTGCTGCCCTTTTTACTTAACTATATACGAGTTGGCGACTCTGGGTTCAGCACCTGTTCACACTCAGTCTATGTTTGGATGTGCAGGTCAGGTTTTTGAAATGTATTCTTTAGCCTTCTGATCGTGCACTCCCCGCCTCCTAGCCACAGGTGTTTTAATTATAGTAGGTCCAATACCCCTCCACAGAAAGAGAGAATTTGAGTCCAAGAAGAGGTTTCACATGTACCCATTCAGATGGAGACGTTTATTCTCAGTGAGGTAGGTCAAGCGTAGGACCTCGTATAAGAGAGATGCCGTAAAGTGGCTACGAGGTACACATAAATATGGCCATTTTTATGCGCTAAAAGCTCTCATTTTTCATATTTCTAGTGCAGTAATGCAGTTCAAATTTCGTGTTTTCAAGTTTGCATGTTTTGGCGCTGCAGTGTGCTGCCCTTTTTACTTAACTATATACGAGTTGGCGACTCTTGGTCCAGCACCTGTTCACACTCAGTCTATGTTTGGATGTGCAGGTCAGGTTTTTGAAATGTATTCTTTAGCCTTCTGATCGTGCACTCCCCGCCTCCTAGCCACAGGTGTTTTAATTATAGTAGGTCCAATACCCCTCCACAGAAAGAGAGAATTTGAGTCCAAGAAGAGGTTTCACATGTACCCATTCAGATGGAGACGTTTATTCTCAGTGAGGTAGGTCAAGCGTAGGACCTCGTATAAGAGAGATGCCGTAAAGTGGCTACGAGGTACACATAAATATGGCCATTTTTATGCGCTAAAAGCTCTCATTTTTCATATTTCTAGTGCAGTAATGCAGTTCAAATTTCGTGTTTTCAAGTTTGCATGTTTTGGCGCTGCAGTGTGCTGCCCTTTTTACTTAACTATATACGAGTTGGCGACTCTGGGTTCAGCACCTGTTCACACTCAGTCTATGTTTGGATGTGCAGGTCAGGTTTTTGAAATACAGAGCATTATATATGGCACAGCTTTATAAGGAGCATCTATGGGGCCATAATCAACGGTGCAGAGCTTTCAATATTGCACAGCTTTACATGGAGCATCTATGGGGCCATAATGAATGGTGCAGAGCATTCTATATGGCACAGCTTTATATGGAGCATCTATGGGACCATAATGAACGGTGCAGAGCATTATATATGGCACAGCTTTATAAGGAGCATCTATGAGGCCATAATCAACGGTGCAGAGCATTATATATGGCAAAGCTTTATATGGAGCATCTATGGGGCCATAATGAACGGTGCACAGCATTCTATATGACACAGCTTTATAAGGAGCATCTATGGGGCCATAATGAACGGTGCAGAGCATTATATGTGGCACAGCTTTATATGGAGCATCTATGGGGCCATAATGAACAGTGCAGAGCATTCTATATAGCACAGTTGTATATGGAGCATCTATGGGGCCATAATGAACGGTGCAGAGCATTCTATATGGCACAGTTTTATAAGGAGCATCTATGGGGCCATAATCAACGGTGCAGAGCATTATATGTGGCACAGTTTTATATGGAGCATCTATGGGGCAATAATGAACAGTATGGAGCATTATATGTGGTACAGCTTTATATGGAGCATCTTATGGGGCAATAATGAACGGTGCAGAGCATTATATATGGCACAGCTTTATGTGGAGCATCTATGGGGCAATAATGAACGGTACGGAGCATCTATTTTTATTTTTGAAATTCACCGGTAGCTGCTGCATTCCCTACCCTAGGCTTATACTCGAGTCAATAACTTTTCCCAGTTTTTTGTGGCAAGATTAGGGGGGTCGGCTTATACTCGGGTCGGCTTATACTCGAGTATATACGGTACACAAATATGGCTTCATGTAAGAGTTATCAGAAAAAAACCTCTCTTGCATCCTCACCATAAAATTAATTGTCAGTAGCATGTAAAAGAACATCTAAACAAGCCTGATGCATTTTGGAAACAGAAAAGAATGGATTCAATGACATTTCAACAAATTCTTGATGCAAAGATAGCATAATCTGTAAAAAAGCTGAAGTTGAAAAGAGGATGGATTCTACAAATGAATAATTATCCAAAACACAAGTCAAAATGCACAATAAACTACCTTAAAAGGCTCAAGCTGAAGATTTTACAATGGCCCCACAGTCCCCTGATTTGAACATCATTGAAAATCTAGACCTCAAAATAGCAGTAAATGCAAGATGACCTAGGAATCTCACATAACTGGAAGAATTCTCCAAGTTAGATTGAATTAAAAGCTCTCTAACAAGAAATTGAAAGACTCTTGGCTGGCTGAAAAACATTTCCAAGCTGTGATACATTCAAAAGGGGATGCTACTGGGTACTAACCAAGCAGTGTGCCCATACTTTTGCATCAGCCCATTTTCCTTTTTGTAGTTTTTAAATGTAAAAGATGAAAAAAAATATTTTTTTGCATAAAATGTAAAGTAAATGTGTCATCTTTAACCCCTTAACCCCCAAGAGTGGTTTGCATGTTAATGACCGGGCCAATTTTTGAAAATTCTGACCACTGTCTCTTTATGAAGTTATAACTCTGGAACGCTTCAACGGATCCTGATGATTCTGACAAAGTTTTCTCAAGAGATATTGTACTTCATGATAGTGGTAAAATTTCTTTGATATTATCTGGGTTTATTTGTTGAAAAAATGGAAATTTGGCGAAGATTTTGAAATTTTGCAATTTTCCAAATTTGAATTTTTATGCCCTTAAGTAACAGAGATATATCACATAAAATACTTAATAAGTAACATTTCCCACATGTCTACATTACATCAGCACAATTTTGGAACCAAATTTTTTTTTTGTTAGGGAGTTATAAAGGTTAAAAGTTGACAAGCAATTTCTAATTTTTACAACACCATATTTTTTAGGGACCACATCACATTTAAGGGGTCTATATGATAAAAAATACCCAAGTGTGAAACCATTCTAAAAACTGCACCCCTCAAAACTCAAAACCATATTCAAGAAGTTTATTAACCCTTCAGGTGTTTCACAGGAATTTTTGGAATGTTTAAAAAAAATTAACATTTAACTTTTTTTCACAAAAAATTTACTTCAGCTCCAATTTGTTTTATTTTACAAAGGGTAACAGGAGAAATTGGACCCCAAAAGTTGTTGTGCAATTTGTCCTGAGTACACTGATACCCAATATGTGGGGTAGGGGTAAACCACTGTTTGGGTGCACGCCAGAGCTCGGAAGGGAAGGCGCGCCATTTGACTTTTCAATGCAAACTTGACTGGAATTGAGATAAGATGCCATTTCGCATTTGGAGAGCCCCTGATGTGCCTAAACATTGAAACACCCCTCAAGTGACACCATTTTGGAAAGTAGACCCCCTAAGGAACTTATCTAGATGTGGGGTGAACATTTTGACCCACCAAGTGCCTCACAGAAGTTTATAATGCAGAGCCATAAAAATAAAATATAATATTTTTTCACGAAAATGATATTTTCACCCCCAATTTTTTATTTTCCCAAGGGTAACTGAAGAAATTCAACCACAAAAGTTGTTGTGAAATTTGTGCTAAGTACACTGATACCTCATAAGTGGGGTTATACTACTGTTTGGGCGCATGGCAGAGCTCGGAAGGGAAAGAGCGCCGTTTGACTTTTCAATGCAAAATTGACTGGAATTGAGATGAGACACCACGTTGCATTTGGAGAGCCCCTGATGTGCCTAAGCATTGAAACCCCCCACAAGTGACACCTCTTTGGAAAGTAGACACCGTAAGGAACTTATCTAGTTGTGTGGTGAGCACTTTGACCCACCAAGTGCTTCACAGAAGTTTATAATGCAGAAATGTATAAATAAAAAATCATATTTTTTCACAAAAATGATCTTTTCGCCCCTAATTTTTTATTTTCACAAGGGTAACAAAAGAAATTACACCCCAAAAGTTGTTGTCAAAATTTGTCCTGCGTACGCTGATACCCCATATGTGGGGATAAACCACTGTTTGGGCGCATGGCAGAGCTCGGAAGGGAAGGAGCGCCGTTTGACTTTTCAATGCAAAATTGGCTGGAATTGAGATGGGACGCCACGTTGCGTTTGGAGAGCCCCTGATGTGCCTAAATATTGAAACCCTCCACAATTAACATCATTTTGGAAAGTAAATACCCTAAGGAACTTATCTAGATGTGTGGTGAGCACTTTGACTTACCAAGTGCTTCACAGAAGTTTATAATGTAGAGCCATAAAAAAAAATCATATTTTTTCACAAAAATGATATTTTTGCCCCCAATTTTGTATTTTCCCAAGGGTAACTGAAGAAATTGGACCCCAAAAGTTGTTCTGCTATTTGTCTGAGGACGCTGATACCCTATATGTAAGGGTAAACCACTGTTTGGGTGCATGGCAGAGCTTGGAAGGGAAGGAGCGCCATTTGACTTTTCAATGCAGAATTGACTGGAATTGAGATGGGACGCCAGGTTGAGTTTGGAGAGCTCCTGATGTGCCTAAGCATTGAAACCCCCCACAAGTTGCACCATTTTGGAAAGTAGATCCCCTAAGGAACTTATCTAGATGTGGGGTGAGCACTTTGACCCACCAAGTGCTTCACAGAAGTTTATAATGTTCACCCCCAATTTCTTAATTTCCCAAGGGAAACAGAAGAAATTGGACCCCAAAAGTTGTTGTGCAATTTGTCCTGAGTACGCTGATACCCCATACATGGGGGTAAACCACTGTTTGGGCACATGGCAGAGCTCGGAAGGGAAGGAGCGCCGTTTGACTTTTCAATGCAAAATTGACTGGAATTGAGATGAGACGCCACATTGCGTTTGGGGAGTCCCTGATGTGCCTAAACATTGAAACCCCCCCACAAGTGACACCATTTTGGAAAGTAGACCCCCTAAGGAACTTATCTAGATGTGTTGTGAGAACTTTGAACCCCTAAGTGTTTCACTACAGTTTATAACTCAGAGTCATGAAAATAAAAGAAAAAAATGTCCACAAAAATTATTATTAGCCCCCAGTTTTGTATTTTCCCAAGGGTAACATGAGAAACTGGACCCCAAAAGTTGTTGTCCAATTTGTCCTGAGTACGCTGATACCCCATATGTGGGGGGAACCACCATTTGGACACATGGCAGAGCTCGGAACGGAAAGTGTGCCGTTTGGAATGCAGACTTAGAAGGAAAGGTCTACAGGCGTCACATTGCGTTTGCAGAGCCCCTGATGTACATAAACAGTAGAAACCCCCCACAAGTGACCCCATATTGGGAACTAGACCCCCAAGGAACTTATTTAGATGTGTTGTGAGAACTTTGAACCCCCAAGTGTTTCACTACAGTTAATAACGCAGTGTTAGGGCTAGCAGAACGCACCAAATATTAAGACAGATAGAGTATGGTGCGTTCGCAGCCCGGGGTCCACCGTGCAGAGATGGAACCTGCTGCCAAGTAACGACCGACTATATGGCGGTACTCATAAGTATACACACGTGGGTTAAACTTCACCCAACGTGAAGGAAGCGATCCTGTTGCGTCACAGGACCGCGGAACCGCACATAGAGCGCGAGCAAGTAGTCAGCGAACTCAACCCCAACTAGGATTGAAGTCCGATTAGACCCTTGCTGGCATAACACCGCAACTGGGTGTGTAAGGAAACTAAATAACGATTTTAAGGCACAAGAGTGCATGCGGTGCCGCACTGACGAACGCCACTAACCACCCAGGCTTGGGTAAGGAAAGCACAGAGGAAGTGCACGGCGCCGTACTGGCGGTCACAGCAACTGGACGCTGTAATGTGTGACTCGTGCTGTAGGCTAAGTCGGGCGCTAGATAGCAACCATACACCTTCCGCGAACAGACATTCAATAGGGTAGGGGTATCCAAGGACGACTTGCACTCACAACATACACACATTAACAATTGTACACTAGCGCATGGCCGTGCGATCATGCGCAGTTTATATAGTTGCAGCACAGGAAGTGGCCACAGCAACTTTGCCCTTCCAAGACCTGCCAAGAGGACCAATGGAATGTGCTGCAGAGCCTGAGCACATGACCCTCGATCTCCAACGGGAGATCTTGCCCTGGGCATGCTCAGTGTGTGCAGACAAGGACTTAGTCCCAGAGAAGTCCGCTCGCTGCTGACCAGCACTGACTTTAATGGCAGAAGCTGAAGAAGCAGCAGTAACTCTCTGTACAGCGTGAGACTGAGCAAGACGCTGGGACCGACGTCCCTGCTGAGCAGACTCCACTGCGGCTGGATAAGAATGGGAGACCGCAGCGGAGATGGCTCGAGATTCCCCCTGTGCAGAAGCGGGAACTCGAGACCTAACACGCAGAGCCATGAAAATAAAAAATCTTTTTGTTTCCGCAAAAATGATTTTTAGCCCCCAAAATTTTTATTTTCCCAAAAGTTGTTGTCCAATTTGTCCTGAGTACGCTGATATCCCATATGTTGGGCTAAACCCCTATTTGGGTGCACGGAAAGGAGGAAGCACTGTTTTACTTTTTCAACGCAGAATTGGCTGGAATTGAGATAGGACGTCATGTCACGTTTGGAGAGCTCCCCAATTCTAACTGAAACCTAAGCACACCCCTAACCCTAATCCCAACCCTAACCATAACCCTAATCACACCTCTAACCCGAATATGCCCCTAATCCCAACCACACCCCAAACACCAGCACACCAAGAAACCCAACACACCCCTAACCCTAATCCCAACCCTAATCACACCCCTAACTCTAACACAACCCTAATCTCAACGGTAACCCTAACCACACCCCTAACCCTGACACACCCCTAACCTTAATTCCAACCCTAATCCCAACCCTAAATGTAATCCAAACCCTAACCCTAAATTTAGCCCCAACCCTAACCCTAACTTTAGCCCTAACCCTAACTTTAGCCCCAACCATAACCCTAACTTTAGCCCCAACCCTAAACCTAACTCTAGCCCCAACTCTAATTGTAGCCCTAACCCTAACTTTAGCCCCAGCCCTAACCCTAACCCTAACTGTAATAGGAAAATGGAAACAAATACATTTTTTGTAATTTTATTATTTTTCCCTAGCTAAGGGGGTGATAAAAGGGGTTTGATTTACTAATTATAGCTGGTATTTTAGCGGATTTTTATGATTGGCAGCTGTCACACACTAAAATACTTTTTTTATTGCAAAAAATAATTTTTGCGTCTCCACATTTTGAGCTATAATTTTTCCATATTTTGGTCCACAGAGTCATGTGAGGTCTTGTTTTTTGTGGGACGAGTTGACGTTTTCATTGGAATCATTTTCGGGCATGTGACATTTTTTGATTGCTTTTTATTCCGATGTTTGTGAGGCAGAATGACCAAAAACTAGCTATTCATGAATTTCTTTTGGGGTGGTGTTTATACCATTCTGCGTTTGGTAAAATTGATAAAGCGTTTTATTCTTCGGGTCAGTACGATTACAGCGATAACTCATTTAAGTTTTGCCGCTTTTATACAATACAAACTATATTATATAAAAAATAATTATTTTTGCATCACTTTAGTCTGAGGACTATAACTTTTTTATTTTTTCGCTGATAATGCTGTAATGTGGCTATTTTTTTGCGGGAAAAGATGTCGTTTTCAACGGTACCATGGATATTTATATCCGTCTTTTTGATCCCGTGTTATTCCAGTTTTTGTTCGGCTGTATGATAGTAAAGAGTTGTTTTTTGCCTTGTTTTTTTTGTGACGGTGTTCACTGAAGGGGTTAACTAGTGGTACAATTTAATAGGTTGGGTCGTTACGGACATGGTTAAATATGTGTACTTTTATTGTTTTTTTTAGATAAAGAAATGTATTTATTGGAACAAAAAAATTTTTTTCGTTATTTAGGAATTTTTTTTTTTTTTTTTTTTACACATGTAAATATTTTTTTTTTACTTTGTCCCAGTGTGAGACATCACACTATAGTGTCAGATCATACAGGCACTGCAGAAGGCTTGCAAGTGCCTGCTCTGGGCAGGCGCTTGCAAGCCACCTCCCTGCAGGACCCGGAAGGCCCCCCGCGGCCATTTTGGATCCGGGGCCTGCAGGGAGGAAGAGGTAGGAGACCCTCGGAGCAACGCGATCACATCGCGTTGCTCCAAGGGTCTCAAGGAAGCACGCAGGGAGCCGCCAGAACGCTGCGATCGTGTTTGATCGCAGTGTTCCGGAGGTTGATGTGTCGGATCTCAGGGGGAGGGTGGATTTTATGTCGAGCTGCAGGATGGACCTCTTACTGGTTCCAGGGCCCATCGGGATATGCAGCAGCTTCCAGTGAGCTAGTTTGACCCCTAGCCACATACAATCTATATTATAGAGCTTATGGCCCTTTTCTAGTTGAAAGGGTCCCCTTTCTCCCTCTGGTCCCCTGATGCAGCTGCACCTTCTGTGCCAGCTCTATATCCTCCTCTGGTATCTACACGTACAAACATAAGGGTCAGATTTTAATTCTCTTCCAGCTGGCACAGCTATTGATAAAGGGCTCTATATCCATAAGTAAATTCCACCCAGAGTAAAATACTGATAAGACTTTTTTTTACGAACATCACTTAGTATATACACAGGTAGATGATGGTTTCCATTTATAACCACTCTGTAGCACTATGGCAACTGTTGATGCCCAACAGACTCCTTCTAAAGTCTCTTGAGTTCCATTGTGGCTTCAATGGATCTGATGGCAAAAATAGTATGCAATGTTATTCTTCACATTAAAGTCTAATAGAATTTGCAACTGAGAATCCAATGTTAACACTGCCTTGGCTGATTCCGCAAGTTTATTAACAAATGTTATTTTAAAAGCAAAAAGACACAAATGATTTCTTCTTTAGTCCATTTATTTCTCCTAAACAATCTTGTCCTGATATTTAAGAATTTCAAATATTATGTAGTGACTCAAGATTGGATGTTATAAATTGCAATTATTACGAGCTGTCATCTTTATGTAGGTAGTAGAGTTGAGCGACCTTGACCTTTTTAGAGTCGAGCCGGGTTTCGCGAAACCCGACTATCTCAAAAGTCGGGTCGAGTGAAATCGCCCGATTATGACGTAAAGTCGGGATCGACCGAAACACGAAACCCAATGCAAGTCAATGGGGCAGCATAGTCGGCAGTGAGTGGGGGCCAGGAAAACACCTAGAGTGCCCATTTTAATGTCAAAACCATCCATTCTTCTTAATGAAGCTTGTCAAGCGTAATTTACCTTATAATAATTGGAAGGCATTTGAAATTGGGGGTCATTTGGCTAAAGTTGTGGTGGGTAGGGCTGGTTCAAGTAATTAGTGGGCCCAGGAAATCTGGACCACGTCACGGCAGTGGAGCAGGGAGAGGTAAGTATTTCAACTTTGCAAGTGCTGTGAACCTGAGCAAGCAGGGGGGGCCCACTCGTTGGCATTGGCACTGGCACAGGGCCCCTCAAAGTACAGCGGTGTGTTTGCACGGCGGGGGCGCCTCCCACCGGCAGCAACACTTTTGCGTACCATGAGAGGCCCTGTGCCAGTGACGTCGCCAACTAGTATTCCTCCCCCCACCTGATGAAGGAACCTGCACTTTCATCTGCACCTTCCTCTTTTGTCCCCGTGTAAGGTGGTATGGTATGCGGGAAGGGGGACCTGACTTTCAGCAGGGTCACAATCTTGCAGTGTAGCGTGCACGGGAAATGTTGCGTTATGGGTCAATGTACCAGCAGACTCATCTATCACTGGCTGGGCAATGGGCAGGATGAGGAGGAAACACAGATATAGGCCCAAAGAATAAAGTGGGCTAAATGCAATTCAAAATTGGTAACACAGGACTAATCAGGGGGCATTGCAGTGGAGGACAACTGGAATGAGAGGCTGACACAGAGAGTAGGCCCAAATCAGTAAGTAGTCGAAATGCAGTTCAAAATTGGCAACAGTAGTAAACAGGCGGCACAGCTTTGTTCAGTGGAGGAGAACAGCAAGGAGTGGCAGACACCGATAGTAGGCCCCAACCCAACTAGTAGGCCAAATGCAGTCTAACATTAACAACTACTTAACGAGCGCCTGAAAACGGAATTTCAGGACAGGAAACCAGGAGAACAGCAAGGAGCGGCAGACACCGATAGTAGGCCCCAAACCAACTAGTACGCCAAATGCAGTTGTTCCGTTTAACCACAATTTAATGAGAGCCTGAAGATAGAAGTTCAGGAAAGGCAACCTGGAGAACACCTTGGAGTGGAACACACCATCTCTCTACACCCCATACCCAATTTGTAGGCCTAATGCAGCGTAGTTTCCAACAACTACTAAACGAGAGCATGATGATCGAAGCATTGGCGAGGAAACCTGGGGAACACCTTGGAGTGGAACACACCATCTCTCTACAGTGGAACACACCATCTCTCTACACCCCATACCCAATTTGTAGGCCTAATGCAGCGTAGTTTCCAACAACTACTAAACGAGAGCCGGAAGATCGAAGCAATGGAGAGGAAACCTGGGGAACACCTTGGAGTGTAACACACCATCTCTCTACACCCCATACCCAATTTGTAGGCCTAATGCAGCGTAGTTTCCAACAACTACTAAACGAGAGCCGGAAGATCGAAGCTCAGGAAAGGCAACCTGGAGAACACCTTGGAGTGGAACACACCATCTCTCTACACCCCATACCCAATTTGTAGGCCCAATGCAGCGTAGTTTCCAACAACTACTAAACGAGAGCCGGAAGATCGAAGCAATGGAGAGGAAACCTGGGGAACACCTTGGAGTGTAACACACCATCTCTCTACACCCCATACCCAATTTGTAGGCCTAATGCAGCGTAGTTTCCAACAACTACTAAACGAGAGCCGGAAGATCGAAGCAATGGAGAGGAAACCTGGGGAACACCTTGGAGTGGAACACACCATCTCTCTACAGTGGAACACACCATCTCTCTACACCCCATACCCAATTTGTAGGCCCAATGCAGCGTAGTTTCCAACAACTACTAAACGAGAGCCGGAAGATCGAAGCAATGGAGAGGAAACCTGGGGAACACCTTGGAGTGTAACACACCATCTCTCTACAACCCATACCCAATTTGTAGGCCTAATGCAGCGTAGTTTCCAACAACTACTAAACGAGAGCCGGAAGATCGAAGCAATGGAGAGGAAACCTGGGGAACACCTTGGAGTGTAACACACCATCTCTCTACACCCCATACCCAATTTGTAGGCCTAATGCAGCGTAGTTTCCAACAACTACTAAACGAGAGCCGGAAGATCGAAGCTCAGGAAAGGCAACCTGGGGAACACCTTGGAGTGGAACACACCATCTCTCTACACCCCATACCCAATTTGTAGGCCCAATGCAGCGTAGTTTCCAACAACTACTAAACGAGAGCCGGAAGATCGAAGCTCAGGAAAGGCAACCTGGGGAAGACCTTGGAGTGTAACAAACCCTCTCTCTACACCACGGAAGGGCTGATTCTTAGGAAGGAAGGCTGTCGGAAAGAAGCAGGGCGCGTCCGAGGGTGATTATATTCTTATTAGGTATATACTCACCCTCGGACGCGCCCTGCTTCTTTATTTGTAATGAATGTTTATTTGCAATGTGGTTTTGACTTACTCTATTTTTTTGGTAAATAATGATTTTATTATTTTCATTGTTTTGCATCTTCTTGGCAATAATATAAAGAAGACGCGACAGGACAACACTCGGTGGATGCCATATCTGTGTTTAAAATTGAAAAAACCTTTCAGTTAACTACTTGCAGGAGAAAGTTATTGTAGCTGGTGGCCATTTTTAGTACTGTACCAGATTTTTGTTGTATGTGTTTGTTTTTAATGTTAAAATGTCTGCATTTGATATCTCTCCAGTATTTTCTTTTTTATAAGCAAAATACTTATTTTTATATTTTCTGATGTTGGTTCCAGGGGTACACGGGCAGCAGTGGTGTGGTCAGTGGAGGCCTAGTGGAAGGAGTGACCGCAGACAGGCATCGAAGATCTAAAATAATAACACATGGCTGTAGGCAATTTTAAATTGGTTCCAGGGGTACACGGGCAGCAGTGGTGTGGTCAGTGGAGGCCTAGTGGAAGGAGTGACCGCAGACAGGCATCGAAGGCCTAAAATAATAACACATGGCTGTAGGCAATTTTCAATTGGTTACAGGGGTACACGGGCAGCAGTGGTGTGGTCAGTGGAGGCCTAGTGGAAGGAGTGACCACAGACAGGCATCGAAGGCCTAAAATAATAACACATGGCTGTAGGCAATTTTAAATTGGTTACAGGGGTACACGGGCAGCAGTGGTGTGGTCAGTGGAGGCCTAGTGGAAGGAGTGACCGCAGACAGGCATCGAAGGCCTAAAATAATAACACATGGCTGTAGGCAATTTTAAATTGGTTCCAGGGGTACACGGGCAGCAGTGGTGTGGTCAGTGGAGGCCTAGTGGAAGGAGTAACCGCAGACAGGCATCGAAGGCCTAAAATAATAACACATGGCTGTAGGCAATTTTAAATTGGTTCCAGGGGTACACGGGCAGCAGTGGTGTGGTCAGTGGAGGCCTAGTGGAAGGAGTGACCGCAGACAGGCATCGAAGGCCTAAAATAATAACACATGGCTGTAGGCAATTTTAAATTGGTTCCAGGGGTACACGGGCAGCAGTGGTGTGGTCAGTGGAGGCCTAGTGGAAGGAGTAACCGCAGACAGGCATCGAAGGCCTAAAATAATAACACATGGCTGTAGGCAATTTTAAATTGGTTCCAGGGGTACACGGGCAGCAGTGGTGTGGTCAGTGGAGGCCTAGTGGAAGGAGTCACCGCAGACAGGCATCGAAGGCCTAAAATAATAACACATGGCTGTAGGCAATTTTAAATTGGTTACAGGGGTACACGGGCAGCAGTGGTGTGGTCAGTGGAGGCCTAGTGGAAGGAGTAACCGCAGACAGGCATCGAAGGCCTAAAATAATAACACATGGCTGTAGGCAATTTTAAATTGGTTCCAGGGGTACACGGGCAGCAGTGGTGTGGTCAGTGGAGGCCTAGTGGAAGGAGTCACCGCAGACAGGCATCGAAGGCCTAAAATAATAACACATGGCTGTAGGCAATTTTAAATTGGTTACAGGGGTACACGGGCAGCAGTGGTGTGGTCAGTGGAGGCCTAGTGGAAGGAGTAACCGCAGACAGGCATCGAAGGCCTAAAATAATAACACATGGCTGTAGGCAATTTTAAATTGGTTCCAGGGGTACACGGGCAGCAGTGGTGTGGTCAGTGGAGGCCTAGTGGAAGGAGTGACCGCAGACAGGCATCGAAGGCCTAAAATAATAACACATGGCTGTAGGCAATTTTAAATTGGTTCCAGGGGTACACGGGCAGCAGTGGTGTGGTCAGTGGAGGCCTAGTGGAAGGAGTGACCACAGACAGGCATCGAAGGCCTAAAATAATAACACATGGCTGTAGGCAATTTTAAATTGGTTCCAGGGGTACACGGGCAGCAGTGGTGTGGTCAGTGGAGGCCTAGTGGAAGGAGTGACCGCAGACAGGCATCGAAGGCCTAAAATAATAACACATGGCTGTAGGCAATTTTAAATTGGTTCCAGGGGTACACGGGCAGCAGTGGTGTGGTCAGTGGAGGCCTAGTGGAAGGAGTCACCGCAGACAGGCATCGAAGGCCTAAAATAATAACACATGGCTGTAGGCAATTTTAAATTGGTTACAGGGGTACACGGGCAGCAGTGGTGTGGTCAGTGGAGGCCTAGTGGAAGGAGTAACCGCAGACAGGCATCGAAGGCCTAAAATAATAACACATGGCTGTAGGCAATTTTAAATTGGTTCCAGGGGTACACGGGCAGCAGTGGTGTGGTCAGTGGAGGCCTAGTGGAAGGAGTCACCGCAGACAGGCATCGAAGGCCTAAAATAATAACACATGGCTGTAGGCAATTTTAAATTGGTTACAGGGGTACACGGGTAGCAGTGGTGTGGTCAGTGGAGGCCTAGTGGAAGGAGTAACCGCAGACAGGCATCGAAGGCCTAAAATAATAACACATGGCTGTAGGCAATTTTAAATTGGTTCCAGGGGTACACGGGCAGCAGTGGTGTGGTCAGTGGAGGCCTAGTGGAAGGAGTCACCGCAGACAGGCATCGAAGGCCTAAAATAATAACACATGGCTGTAGGCAATTTTAAATTGGTTCCAGGGGTACACGGGCAGCAGTGGTGTGGTCAGTGGAGGCCTAGTGGAAGGAGTCACCGCAGACAGGCATCGAAGGCCTAAAATAATAACACATGGCTGAAGGCAATTTTAAATTGGTTACAGGGGTACACGGGCAGCAGTGGTGTGGTCAGTGGAGGCCTAGTGGAAGGAGTGACCACAGACAGGCATCGAAGGCCTAACATAACAAAAATGTCAATACAATGGTATTGTCAGTGGCAGGCATTGAAGGATGTCAGCGCATAGACTAAACATTGGTGGAGCTGTGAGATAATTTTGCAAGTGGTAGAGCACTGTTTGAGCTGGGGTGGGGGGAAACTGTCTTGTGGCCGGCGGTACAGGCCCAGGGCCCCTCATATTACAACGGTGTGTCTGACGTTGAGTGCGCACCACCACCGCCAGAGACACTTTATTGTACTAGGAGGGACCCAGTGGCAGTGCCGTCGACCAAAAGCGGGCTCACCCACCTCTTCAGACAAACTGCACTCTCACGGGTGCTGTCGCCAAGTGTCGATACCACGGCCCCGTGTGGGGAGTTTGGCCATTTAGTGAGGTGTAAACATGTCGTATGCTGGACAATCAGGTGCAGAAAATTACGAGATTGGAAAAGGCATTCAGAATAGTCCACAGGCAAGACCTTTTCATAGGAAAGCTAGGTGTCAGCCGGGCAAGGTGGGGCAAAAGATTTCGAAATCCAGTTGTGGTTCATTTTAATGAAGGTTAGATCATCTACATTTTGGGTAGCCAGACGAGTCCTTTTTTCTGTTAGTATTGAACCTGCAGCACTGAATACTCTTTCTGATAGGACACTAGCTGCCGGGCAAGCAAGCTCCTGCAATGCATATTCTGCCAATTCTGGCCAGGTGTCTAATTTGGATGCCCAGTAATCAAATGGGAATGACGGTTGAGGGAGAACATCGATAAGGGATGAAAAATAGTTTGTAACCATACTGGACAAATGTTGTCTCCTGTCACTTTGAATTGATGCTGCAGTACCTGTCTTGTCTGCGGTCATAGCAAAATCACTCCACAACCTGGTCAGAAAACCCCTCTGGCCAACGCCACTTCTGATTTCTGCCCCTCTAACTCCTCTGGTCTGCTGGCCCCTGCAGCTCGTGTGAGAACGATCACGGGCGCTGTGTGCAGGGAATGCCAGAAGCAAACGGTCAACAAGAGTTGATTGTTTGGTTGCTAATATTAGTTCCAAGTTCTCATGTGGCATTATATTTTGCAATTTGCCTTTATAGCGAGGATCAAGGAGGCAGGCCAACCAGTAATCGTCATCATTCATCATTTTAGTTATGCGTGTGTCCCTTTTGAGGATACGTAAGGCATAATCCGCCATGTGGGCCAAAGTTCCAGTTCTCAAATCTGCGGTTGTGCTTGGTTGAGGGGCAGTTTCAGGCAAATCCACGTCACTTGTGTCCCTCAAAAAACCAGAACCCGGCCTTGCCGCGCCACCAATTTCCAGTGGCCCCGGAAAAGCTTCCTCATTAAAAATATAATCATCCCCATCATCCTCCTCGTCCTCCTCCTCCTCTTCGCCCGCTACCTCGTCCTGTACACTGCCCTGGCCAGACAATGGCTGACTGTCATCAAGGCTTTCCTCTTCCTCAGCTGCAGACGCCTGATCCTTTATGTGCGTCAAACTTTGCATCAGCAGATGCATTAGGGGGATGCTCATGCTTATTATGGCGTTGTCTGCACTAACCAGCCGTGTGCATTCCTCAAAACACTGAAGGACTTGACACATGTCTTGAATCTTCGACCACTGCACACCTGACAACTCCATGTCTGCCATCCTACTGCTTGCCCGTGTATGTGTATCCTCCCACAAAAACATAACAGCCCGCCTCTGTTCACACAGTCTCTGAAGCATATGCAGTGTTGAGTTCCACCTTGTTGCAACGTCTATGATTAGGCGATGCTGGGGAAGGTTCAAAGAACGCTGATAGGTCTGCATACGGCTGGAGTGTACGGGCGAACGGCGGATATGTGAGCAAAGTCCACGCACTTTGAGGAGCAGGTCGGATAACCCCGGATAACTTTTCAGGAAGCACTGCACCACCAGGTTTAAGGTGTGAGCCAGGCAAGGAATGTGTTTCAGTTGGGAAAGGGAGATGGCAGCCATGAAATTCCTTCCGTTATCACTCACTACCTTGCCTGCCTCAAGATCTACAGTGCCCAGCCACGACTGCGTTTCTTTCTGCAAGAACTCGGACAGAACTTCCGCGGTGTGTCTGTTGTCGCCCAAACACTTCATAGCCAATACAGCCTGCTGACGTTTGCCAGTAGCTGCCCCATAATGGGAGACCTGGTGTGCAACAGTGGCAGCTGCGGATGGAGTGGTTGTGCGACTGCGGTCTGTGGACGAGCTCTCGCTTCTGCAGGAGGACGAAGAGGAGGAGGAGGGGGTGCGAACGGCTACAGCCAATTGTTTCCTAGACCGTGAGCTAGGCAGAACTGTCCCAAACTTTCTGTCCCCTGTGGACCCTGCATCCACCACATTTACCCAGTGTGCCGTGATGGACACGTAACGTCCCTGGCCATGCCTACTGGTCCATGCATCTGTTGTCAGGTGCACCTTTGTGCTCACAGATTGCCTGAGTGCATGGACGATGCGCTCTTTAACATGCTGGTGGAGGGCTGGGATGGCTTTTCTGGAAAAAAAAGTGTCGACTGGGTAGCTCGTAGCGTGGTACAGCGTAGTCCATCAGGGCTTTGAAAGCTTCGCTTTCAACTAACCGGTAGGGCATCATCTCTAACGAGATTAGTCTAGCTATGTGTGCGTTCAAACCCTGTGTACGCGGATGCGAGGCTAAGTACTTCCTTTTTCTAACCATAGTCTCATGTAGGGTGAGCTGGACTGGAGAGCTGGAGATCATGGAACTAGCGGGGGTGCCGGTGGACATGGCAGACTGAGAGACGGTGGGAGATGGTATTGTTGCCACCGGTGCCCTAGATGCAGTGTTTCCTACTACGAAACTGGTGATTCCCTGACCCTGACGGCTTTGGCCTGGCAAAGAAACCTGCACAGATACTGCAGGTGGTGCGGAAAATGGTGGCCCTACACTGCCGGAAGGGATGTTGCGTTGCTGACTAGCTTCATTGGCCGAGGGTGCTACAACCTTAAGGGACGTTTGGTAGTTAGTCCAGGCTTGCAAATGCATGGTGGTTAAATGTCTATGCATGCAACTTGTATTGAGACTTTTCAGATTCTGTCCTCTGCTTAAGGTAGTTGAACATTTTTGACAGATGACTTTGCGCTGATCAATTGGATGTTGTTTAAAAAAATGCCAGACTGCACTCTTTCTAGCATCGGATACCTTTTCAGGCATTGCAGACTGAGCTTTAACCGGATGGCCACGCTGTCCTCCAACAGGTTTTAGCTTTGCCACGCGTTTTGGGCAAGATACGGGCCCGGCAGATGGAACCTGTTGCGATGTTGATGCCTGCTGCGGCCCCTCCTCCTCCGCTTCAGAACTGCTGCCGCCTGCACCCTGTTCCCCCAATGGCTGGCAATCGGGGTCAAGAACTGGGTCATCTATTACCTCTTCTTGTAGCTCGTGTGCAACTTCGTCTGTGTCACCGTGTCGGTCGGTGGTATAGCGTTCGTGATGGGGCAACATAGTCTCATCAGGGTCTGATTCTTGATCAGCACCCTGCGAGGGCAATGTTGTGGTCTGAGTCAAAGGACCAGCATAGTAGTCTGGCTGTGGCTGTGCATCAGTGCACTCCATGTCAGATTCAACTTGTAATGGGCATGGACTGTTAACTGCTTCACTTTCTAAGCCAGGGACGGTATGTGTAAAGAGCTCCATGGAGTAACCCGTTGTGTCGCCTGCTGCATTCTTCTCTGTTGTTGTTTTTGCTGAAGAGGACAAGGAAGCGACTTGTCCCTGACCGTGAACATCCACTAACGACGCGCTGCTTTGACATTTACCAGTTTCACGAGAGGAAGCAAAAGAGCTAGAGGCTGAGTCAGCAAGATAAGCCAAAACTTGCTCTTGCTGCTCCGGCTTTAAAAGCGGTTTTCCTACTCCCAGAAAAGGGAGCGTTCGAGGCCTTGTGTAGCCAGACGACGAACCTGGCTCCACAGCTCCAGACTTAGGTGCAATATTTTTTTTCCCACGACCAGCTGATGCTCCACCACTACCACTACCCTCATGACCAGCTGACAATGAACGCCCCCGGCCACGACCTCTTCCACCATACTTCCTCATTGTTTTAAAAACGTAAACAAACTAACGGTATTTGTTGCTGTCACACAAATTACACGGTGAGCTATAACTTCAGTATGATTTAGCTACCTCTTTACAGGTGAGTGAGACCACAACGAAAATCAGGCACAATGTTACACACTCTGTTGTTGGTGGCAACAAATGAGAGAGATGCCACACACGCAGGACTGTCACTGAAGCACAAATGTAAATATTAATCTCCCACTGATTTGATTTTTTTTTTTTTTTTCAGGGAGACTTTAGGAAAAAAAAAAATAGAATAAAATGATTTTTTCAGGAAGAATTTAGAAACCAAAGAAAATAAAATGATTTTTTCAGGGAGAATTTAGAAAACAAATAAAACAAAAAAAGGCTTTCTATGGCCCACTGAGTGAGAGATGACGCACACAGGAGTCAGGAGTGGCACACAAGCCCAGAGGCCAATATTTATCTCCCACTGATTGATGTAGTGATATTTTCAGGTAGATTTTGGAACCCAAATCAAGCTAAAAAAAAATAATAGGCTTTCTATGGCCCACAATTGGAGAGAGAGAGAGAGATGGCACACCCAGGAGTCAAGACTGGCACACAAGCAGAAAGGGCAATATTAATCTCCCACTGATTTGTTTTTGTTTTTTTGTTTTTCAGGGAGACTTTAGGAAAAAAAAAATAGAATAAAATGATTTTTTCAGGAAGAATTTAGAAACCAAATAAAATAAAATGATTTTTTCAGGGAGAATTTAGAAAACAAAACAAAAAAAGGCTTTCTATGGCCCACTGAGTGAGAGATGACGCACACAGGAGTCAGGAGTGGCACACAAGCCCAGAGGCCAATATTTATCTCCCACTGATTGATGTAGTGATTTTTTCAGGTAGATTTTGGAACCCAAATCAAGCTAAAAAAATAATAGGCTTTCTATGGCCCACAATTGGAGAGAGAGAGAGAGATGGCACACCCAGGAGTCAAGACTGGCACACAAGCAGAAAGGGCAATATTAATCTCCCACTGATTTGTTTTTTTGTTTTTTTTTTCAGGGAGACTTTAGGAAAAAAAAAAAATAGAATAAAATGATTTTTTCAGGAAGAATTTAGAAACCAAATAAAATAAAATGATTTTTTCAGGGAGAATTTAGAAAACAAATAAAACAAAAAAAGGCTTTCTATGGCCCACTGAGTGAGAGATGACGCACACAGGAGTCAGGAGTGGCACACAAGCCCAGAGGCCAATATTTATCTCCCACTGATTGATGTAGTGATTTTTTCAGGTAGATTTTGGAACCCAAATCAAGCTAAAAAAAATAATAGGCTTTCTATGGCCCACAATTGGAGAGAGAGAGAGAGATGGCACACCCAGGAGTCAAGACTGGCACACAAGCAGAAAGGGCAATATTAATCTCCCACTGATTTGTTTTTTGTTTTGTTTTTTCAGGGAGACTTTAGGAAAAAAAAAATAGAATAAAATGATTTTTTCAGGAAGAATTTAGAAACCAAATAAAATAAAATGATTTTTTCAGGGAGAATTTAGAAAACAAATAAAACAAAAAAAGGCTTTCTATGGCCCACTGAGTGAGAGATGACGCACACAGGAGTCAGGAGTGGCACACAAGCCCAGAGGCCAATATTTTTCTCCCACTTTTTTTTTTTTGTTCCAGGGAAAATTTATAAACCCAATAAAATAAATAATAAATAGGCTTTCTATGGCCCACTATCTGAGAGACAGAGAGAGATGGCACGCTTAGGACTGGCACACAAGCCCAAAGGCCAATATTAATCTCCCTTTTTTTTTAAGGGAGAATTTATAAAACCAAAAAAAAATAAATAAATAGGCTTTCTATGGCCCACTATTTGTGAGAGAGATGGTACGCTCAGGACTGGCACACAAGCCCAGAGGCCAATATTAATCTCCCACTTTTTTTTTTTTTTCCAGGGAAAATTTATAAACCCAATAAAAAAAATAAAAAATAAATAGGCTTTCTATGGCCCACTATCTGAGAGAGAGAGATGGCACGCTTAGGACTGGCACACAAGCCCAAAGGCCAATATTAATCTCCCACTGATTGATTTATTGATTTTTTCAGGTAGAATTTAGAACCCAAATAAAGCAAAAAAAAAAAAAATGGCCTTTCTATGGCCCACTGAGTGAGTGATGATGCACACAGGAGTCAGGAGTGGCACACAAGCCCTGAGGCCAATATTTTTCTCCCACTGATTGATGTAGTGATTTTTTCAGGTAGATTTTAGAACCAAAATCAAGCAAAAAAATAAATAGGCTTTCTATGGCCCACTGAGTGAGTGATGATGCACACAGGAGTCAAGAGTGGCACACAAGCCCTGAGGCCAATATTTTTCTCCCACTGATTGATGTAGTGATTTTTTCAGGTAGATTTTATAACCCAAATCAAGCAAAAAAATAAATAGGCTTTCTATGGCCCACTGAGTGAGAGATGACACAGACAGGGATGGCACTCTAGCAGAAATGTCAATCTTAATCTCCCACAAAAAAAAAAAAAAACAGGGAGTGTCCTTCAATTACTATCTCCCTGCAGTAATCTCAGCCAGGTATGGCAGGCAGCAATAAGGAGTGGACTGATGCACAAATTAAATAAAAAGTGTGGACAAACAAACAAGATAGCTGTGCAGAAAGGAAGGAACAAGAGGATTTGTGCTTTGAAAAAAGCAGTTGGTTTGCACAGCGGCGTACACACAGCAATGCAGCTATCAGGGAGCCTTCTAGGGCAGCCCAATGAGCTACAGCGCTGAGGGGGAAAAAAAAAAAAAATGTAGCTTCCACTGTCCCTGCACACCGAAGGTGGTGTTGGGCAGTGGAAATCGCTACAGCACAAGCGGTTTGGTGGTTAATGGACCCTGCCTAACGCTATCCCTGCTTCTGACGAAGCGGCAGCAACCTCTCCCTAAGCTCAGATCAGCAGCAGTAACATGGCGGTCGGCGGGAACTCCCCTTTATAGCCCCTGTGACGCCGCAGACAGCAAGCCAATCACTGCAATGCCCTTCTCTAAGATGGTGGGGACCAGGACCTATGTCATCACGCTGCCCACACTCTGCGTTTACCTTCATTGGCTGAGAAATGGCGCTTTTCGCGTAATTGAAACGCGACTTTGGCGCGAAAGTCGCGCACCGCATGGCCGACCCCGCACAGGGGTCGGATCGGGTTTCATGAAACCCGACTTTGCCAAAAGTCGGCGACTTTTGAAAATGAATGACCCGTTTCGCTCAACCCTAGTAGGTAGTACTTACATGACATATTCCACAGTGCTGTACAGAAAATGTACTCGTATCAGTCACTGTCCCCAGTGGGGCTCACACTCTAATTTGCTTATCTTAAGCAGACACACGCTCTACAGCTAATTTTATACCACCCACAACATTATTATGTTGTACCTGTTTGGATGCTAATAAGTTTACTTAAGGAAAGGAATAGATCCTCAGTAAATAATGAGATGCAATATTCACAATTATGTTACTAATTCTATAAAGTGCTGTGTTGCCTATGATAAGCAAGGCTGGATTAAAAGGATTTTACATTTCAATGAACTACCAGCATCTCTAGTGCTGCAGTTATTAAAGGACCCTAGGAAAATGAATGCTTAGATTAGAAACCAGACTGAATATTGAAATATGGAAAAGGGAACCTGCTACCATGAATACAGTCCAATCTGCAGACACATGGTATAGAGCTGGGGAAGCTGACTAGACTAATAGATAGTTGTGAAAAAAATAGAAATTAGGAAATAAGCCTCGCCGTGTGATATATAGTTGGTTGCTTCTCAATAGTGCAGCCAGGATCCAAGTCCGTTGACCATCGGATACATTTAGGAAAAAGGAGAGACAAAAAGGATCCATAGGCTGGATATAAATTAAATTTGCTTTTTACTTTTTTCCATTAAAAAGGAAAAATGTGTTATCCAGACAGATTAAAAAGAATCCAACATTGTAACGCGTTTCTGGCTGTAGCCCTTAGTCCCTTTTTAATGGAATAAAATAAAAAGCAAATTTTATTTATATCCAGCCAGTGGATCCTTTTTTCTCTCCTTTTTTCTAATAGATAGTTGTGTTAGAAAAGATTCAGTATAACCTGTGATTTCATCATTGAATCCTCTGCTCTTTCTGGGCGGTCCTATCAGTGATTGACAGCTGCCTCTGCATGCACACTGATACAAAGAAAGCTGTCAGTCACTGATAGGACCAAAAATACTAGAAAGAGCACAGGATTAAATGAATAAAACACATGTTATACCAAGTGTTTGCTCACTAAACTACATATCAATCTGCTCAGCTCCCTGCTCTATAACATGGTGCCTGCAGATAGGACTGCATTTTCATGGTGACAGGTTCCTTTTATGTTGAAATTATATGAAAGTGCATGTCAATGTGGTGCCTCTGAGGGTCCAGTCGCCACAGAGGTACTGCATCTCAGCCAGAGGTGTGGTGCCCCAACTCTCTGCTAAGGAGGGGACACTGTAGAGAACCCTAACACTTGCACCCATCACTAGACCTCTCCAGGTCATAGAGGGAGGAAGTGGAGAAATTGGAGAAAAAGGAAAGAGTGAGGAAGTGAGGAGTCTGTGGGGAGGAAGAGAGGAGAGCAGATGTGAGGAGTTGGAGCTGGGGACTAGAGCTGGTAGGAGCTCGTCCCAGCACAAGAAAGAGAGAGAGAGAGAGAATAGAAGACAAAGAAGGGAGAGAAGCTCCCAGAAGGAAGGAAGGGGGTTCTAGGGGCACAGGAAGTGCAGAAGTCACCTGTGGGGCCCCCATCCAGGCTGGACAGCATCAGGTGTAGGGACTAAGTCACAGTAGGGGAACCGGCCCCTGATCTAGTGGAGGAACTGCAAGCCCCAGCTAGGAACCTGGAGGCTGTCGTGTCTGCATGTGCAACAGCCGCATGCACATCTATTTCGCTGAAAAGGTAGACACAGAAGGTAAAGGGGACAGTGAAAACATCGCCCAAAAGGACCCACGACTACCGGCTCAGGACACTGGGTGTGAAGCGCAGGGCAGGAGAGGTGAGAGCCAGGGCATTGAGTCAGCCAGGAAAGGCACATACTAAGGGGGTTCTGGACAAGTGCCCCAAGTTACTAGACACTTTCCTGGACCACTGAACATTGAACTGGAGGACACAGCAACCCAGCTGGGGAATAACATCTGAACTGTGGGTAAAACGTGAAGACTGCACCCTGCTGTGTCTTCTCAGTTCTTTCCTGCATCACTTTCCCTGCACATCTACTACCATCAGAACTTTACTATGCACCTTTAACTGCCCTTGGGCCCCGCTCCACCTGGGGGGAGCAGAATCATCCCAGCTGCATTACCATCGGCCTCAGTGGACTCTTTAGCAGCGTCGACCATCTATAGCCGAACACCACAGGTGGCGTCACGAAAAATCCCTCTTTCTGTAAAGACTTTACTCCCATTATTCTTTTTTTACCCATTTAATTGCACGCCCATGACCGCAGACCGCGTCTCTACTGCCGTGTCCACCTCTTTAAGAATCATCCAACCCGGTTCCGAGTACCCCACACCCCTGTTGCAAAAACTTGGCGTCACAAACAGGATGGACCTTCCCAGCAAGTTGGGTCTTGTGCGCTCTGGACTTTATTGAAATGTTCAACTACTGCCATTGTCGTGCCACGTGGCATGTGGGAAATGGAAGAAATGAGTTATCATGGGCAGAGCCCAAGGAAGGGTGCGAAAACAGTACCGCCCACTGTAGAAACCACCATGGAGAAAGAACTTTTCCATCTGTGAGACAGATCTGCCTCCTGATATGGCTCGTGGGAGAGAAGGGAAAAAGGTACTGACCTCGGAAGAGAGCAATGAAGAAGCGTGCGAGAAAGCGTGGGACCAGCATGGCAGAACGCTACCCGCTAGACGCAATGGCAGACGTTGGTCGAAAGCCTCGAGAGTGTACAGAGGGAGAAGTTGATTTCCCTGACCAGCGAGATGAAGCCCCAGACCAACTGCAAGCGGTGGATCAGGAGCTCCTTGGCGTTGAGATGGAGGAGCTGACACGCCAACTTATGCGGTCACAGCTGGCCATGGTGACAGCATGGAAGGAAGCTCTGCTGAAAAGGGTGACAACACTGAAGAAAACCCTGCAGCAAGTGCCCTCAACCTCAGCGGAGGCAAAGGAGGAGACCGGCACCAGAAGAGCAGGTATGAACATTGGTGTAGTAAAAATTAGGTCACCGCGCTACCTTGCTCCTAGATGGTGGACTAATTAAGCTGAAATATTGAATGGTTCCCACAGAAACAATAAAATAAGCACTTACTGTGTTGCTGAAGTGCCGGTGCTATGTCTGTGGGGACGAGATCACGTGGTGGAGCGCTGAGTAGATTGGAGCAGCCGCTCCTCTGTGTGTCCGAAGTTGCAGATCCAAACGGTGGCATGGAACGGCAGGGCTGCGGGGAGCGTCCTCCCCTCTTAGCGCCTAGCCACCACGCGCGCCAGAGATATGAACAAGCGGCGTCCCGGCCAAGGGCGCCGCTACACTGCAGCGGGAAAAAAGCGGGGCGTGGTCTGGGTGACATCACCCGGAGCTGCAAGGAATGAGCAGGAGACGGGTGCCGAGCAGGGCCTCTTTTGCCTACGCGTTTCGAAGGTCACCGGACCTTCTTCGTCAGGGCTAGAGGTCCCGGCTGTCTACTGCTCTATATATGGAGAAAGCACCGCCCACTTTTCATAGAAAAAATGCCTGTGTATGTGTGTGAAAGTGTCTGAATGTGAGTCTGTCACAAAGAGAAAAGCTATGAAACTAATAGAGTGCCTTAAGAAAATAAGCTGTCTGCACTCCTTTGGGTAAATATGGACATAATAATAACTTTAAAAAATGCTTTTTATTAAATTCCATTTAAAAGAGAAGATATTATAAAAACCAAATATGTGAAAAGATGGGATAAGGAACAAGTAATTTCATACATGTATATACAGTTAGGGCCAGAAATATTTGGACAGTGACACAAGTTTTGTTATTTTAGCTGTTTACAAAAACATGTTCAGAAATAAAATTATATATGTAATATGGGCTGAAAGTGCACACTCCCAGCTTCAATATGATAGTTTCCACATCCAAATCGGAGAAAGGGTTTAGGAATCATAGCTCTGTAATGCATAGCGTCCTCTTTTTCAAGGGACCAAAAGTAATTGGACAATGGACTCTAAGGGCTGCAATTAACTCTGAAGGCGTCTCCCTCGTTAACCTGTAATCAATGAAGTAGTTAAAAGGTCAGGGGTGGATTCCAGGTTTGTGGTTTTACATTTGGAAGCTGTTGCTGTGAGCAGACAACATGCGGTCAAAGGAATTCTCAATTGAGGTGAAGCAGAACATCCTGAGGCTGAAAAAAAAGAAAAAATCCATCAGAGAGATAGCAGACATGCTTGGAGTAGCAAAATCAACAGTTGGGTACATTCTGAGAAAAAAGGAATTGACTGGTGAGCTTGGGAACTCAAAAAGGCCTGGGCGTCCACGGATGACAACAGTGGTGGATGATCGCCGCATACTTAATTTGGTGAAGAAGAACCCGTTCACAACATCAACTGAAGTCCAGAACACTCTCAGTGAAGTAGGTGTATCTGTCTCTAAGTCAACAGTAAAGAGAAAACTCCATGACAGTAAATACAAAGGGTTCACATCTAGATGCAAACCATTCATCAATACCAAAAATTAGACAGGCCAGAGTTAAATTTGCAGAAAAACACCTCAAGAAGCCAGCTCAGTTCTGGAAAAGTATTCTATGGACAGATGAGACAAAGATCAACCTGTACCAGAATGATGGGAAGAAAAAAGTTTGGAGAAGAAAGGGAACGGCACATGATCCAAGGCACACCACATCCTCTGTAAAACATGGTGGAGGCAACGTGATGGCATGGGCATGCATGGCTTTCAATGGCACTGGGTCACTTGTGTTTATTGATGACATAAGAGCAGACAAGAGTAGCCGGATGAATTCTGAAGTGTACCGGGATATACTTTCAGCCCAGATTCAGCCAAATGCTGCAAAGTTGATTGGACGGCGCTTCATAGTACAGATGGACAATGACCCCAAGCATACAGCCAAAGCTACCCAGGAGTTCATGAGTGCCAAAAAGTGGAACATTATGCAATGGACAAGTCAATCTCCAGATCTAAACCCAATTGAGCATGCATTTCACTTGCTCAAATCCAGACTTAAGACGCAAAGACCCACAAACAAGCAAGACCTGAAGGCTGCGGCTGTAAAGGCCTGGCAAAGCATTAAGAAGGAGGAAACCCAGCGTTTGGTGATGTCCATGGGTTCCAGACTTAAGGCAGTGATTGCCTCCAAAGGATTTGCAACAAAATATTGAAAATAAAAATATTTTGTTTGGGTTATGTTTATTTGTCCAATTACTTTTGACCTCCTAAAATGTGGAGTGTTTGTAAAGAAATGTGTACAATTCCTACATTTTCTATCAGATATTTTTGTTCAACCCTTCAAATTAAACGTTACAATCTGCACTTGAATTCTGTTGTAGAGGTTTCATTTCAAATCCAATGTGGTGGCATGCAGAGCCCAACTCGCGAAAATTGTGTCACTGTCCAAATATTTCTGGCCCTAACTGTATCTATGTATATATAAAAATTGATAAAAAAAAAAATGTCATTGTTTATTAAGAAAATTTATTTATTTATTTATATATAAGACCCTAATCAATAATGATAAAAAAGGGGAGGGGGAATGTAACCACAGAATTATGGTGGCCACCCAGGGGAAATAAGGAAGGAAGAAGGGGAAGAAAGAAATAAACAGGGAAAGAGACGCTTGTAAAATGTCATACAAAAATAAATAGCTATTTAAAAGCATAAAGCTCTAATTCATGATTCAGACCCCTAGGGGCCAAGCTGTCCAGCATAAAAATCCCCCTTGATTCGGTGCGTGACATTAATTTGATATAGTCACCTCCCCTCCAATTCTTATGTACTACCTGGATACCGCAAAATATTAATCCCTTAGTGGACCTATCATGATACTCCCTAAAATGCCTCGAAAGAGGGTGGCCTATAAAGCCTTTCTCTATATTATTAAAATGTTCCTTCAGACGGTCTCTCAGTTAGCGCTTAGTGCGGCCAACATAAATTTTACCACAGAGGCATTTAATCAAGTAAATAACTACTGACGACCAGCATGATATATGTTCTTTGATTGTAAATTCCTGGGTGCCGTTAGAATTAAAAAATTTAAGTTGTTTAGTTTTTTTTAAATTTGTACGCACACAGCAGGAGCAAGTGCCACAAGGTACAAAACCTGGATTCTGTGAGGATGTACTCTTAGTGGGGCCCTTGTTGGTTGTTGGAGCTATAATGTTGCCTATTGTGATTTTCGGAAAACAAACTTAGGGCGTTTAGGTAACAATTCCCCTATTACTTTATCCGACTGAAAGATTGACCAGTACTTATAAATAATTCTTGTAAATTGTTCATATCCGTGATGAAATTGCGTAATGATGGGTAGCTGATAAATTTGTTTAGGGATATCAGTTGGAATAGATTTGTCCCTTGTCATATTTTGTATCAGAGTATCTCTCGATGTTTCATATATCTCTTGATTAGCCACATCTAACAAATCTTTGGGATATCCTTTTTCTAAAAATTGTCCAGTAAGGTGCTCTGCTTCTGTCATGTAGTCCTGTATTTTGGTACAATTGCATCTTACCCGGGTAAATTGACTTTTGGGGATATTAGTCAACCAAATAGGTAGATGGCAGCTATTTATATCAATGAATCCGTTAGAGTCCACTGATTTACGGTGACACTTAGTAACCGATTATTTTCGATGAAGATGTTCAAGTCTAAAAAATTTATTTTGGTTTTACTAGTAGTGGCCGTAAATTCCAACCCAAAGTCGTTGGAATTGAGGTTGGCAATAAATGCATCTAGTTCTCTTTGGGGGCCATTCCAAACAAATAGCACATCATCGATAAATCGTCTCCACATGATCAAACCGGTATTAGGGCTTTCTGTGAGTGAAATATGTAGCTCCTCCCATTTGGCTACATAAATGTTTGCGTAGCTGGGAGCAAAACGAGTGCCCATGGCCGTGCCCCATGTTTGGAGGTAGAACTTTGCCGTCATGAATAAAATAATTATGTTCTAAAATAAATAAAATACTTTCCACAATAAACTGGATCTGTGTTTCCTTGTAGATAGCCAGTTTAATAAGATAATGTTCTGCCGCTTCACACCCTTTTGAATGGCCTATTACTGTATACAGTGATTTAATATCCAATGTCCCCAAAATAAAGCCACTTTCCCATAGTATTTTTTCCAATAATTGGAGCACCTGACTGGTGTCTTTGAGGTAGGCGGGAATAATGGGCATACATTTCTGGAGGTGTGTGTCGACATAACGTGATAAGTTGGATGTCAAACAGTTAATGCCCGAAATGATAGGCCTCCCAGGTGGACGCGTTACATCTTTATGGACTTTAGGAAGGTAGTAGAACACTGCCACACTGGGGGTTTTGTTCATTGTGAATAAAAATTCTTTTTTACTTACAATACCTAAAGCTTTACCTCGTGATACTAAAACGTTTAGATTTTTTACATAGCGTTCAGTAGGGTCACTGTTTAGTTTCCTGTAAGTGATCTCATCATTCAGGAGTCTATCAGATTCCTCCTGATATGTGGTCTTGTTGAGAATAACAATCCCACCCCCGCCCTGTTTCTCATGAATATATACAGACCTCGTTATCCAACCCCTCTGCGTTTCATCCCGTACAAGAATATTCAGGCGCATTCCGGTCTTTTGACACTGCAGTTACACAAGATATTAGGAAAATAAAGAAAAAAAAACCAAAATATATCTCTCAAAACCTAAATAATCTTGAATGAAAGGCACTGCTAGACCTCCAAGTAAACAATGATATTATTATACGCCCAGCAGACAAAGGGGGTGGGATTGTTATTCTCAACAAGACCACATATCAGGAGGAATTCTCTTAGGAAACTAAGAGTACATCCTCACAGAATCCAGGTTTTGTACCTTGTGGCACTTGCTCCTGCTGTGTGTGTACAAATTTCAAAAAAACGAAACAACTTAAATTTTTTAATTCTAACGGCACCCAGGAATTTACAATCAAAGAACATATATCATGCTGGTCGTCAGGAGTTATTTACTTGATTAAATGCCTCTGTGGTAAAATTTTTGTTGGCCGCACTAAGCGCAAACTGAGAGACCGTCTGAAGGAACATTTTAATAATATAGAGAAAGGCTTTATAGGCCACCCTCTTTCGAGGCATTTTAGGGAGTATCATGATAGGTCCACTAAGGGATTAATATTTTGCGGTATCCAGGTAGTACATAAGAATTGGAGGGGAGGTGACTATATTAAATTAATGTCACGCACCAAATCAAGGGGGATTTTTATGCTGGACAGCTTGGCCCCTAGGGGTCTGAATCATGAATTAGAGCTTTATGCTTTTAAATAGCTATTTATTTTTGTATGACATTTTACAAGCGTCTCTTTCCCTGTTTATTTCTTTCTTCCCCCTCTTCCTTCCTTATTTCCCCTGGGTGGCCACCATGATTCTGTGTTTACCATTCCCCCTCCCGTTTTTTTATCATTATTTATTAGGGTCTTATATATAAATAAATAAATAAAATTTTTTAAAAAACAATGAATTTTTTTTAGCAATTTTAATAGATATATACATGTATGAAATTACTTGTTCCTTAACCCATCTTTTCACGTATTTGGTTTTTATAATATCTTCTCTTTTAAATGGAATTTAATAAAAAGTATTTTTTAAGGTTATTATTATGTCCATATTTACCCAAAGGAGTGCAGACAGCTTATTTTCTTAAGGCACTCTATTAGTTTTATAGATTTTCTCTTTGTGACAGACTCACATTCAGACACTTTCACACACATACACAGGCATTTTTTCTATGAATAGTGGGCGGTGCTTTCTCCATATAAAGAGCAGTAGACAGCCGGGACCTCTAGCCCTGACGAAGAAGGTCCGGTGACCTTCGAAACGCGTAGGCAAAAGAGGCCCTGCTCGGCACCCATCTCCTGCTCATTCCTTGCAGCTCCGGGTGACGTCACCCAGACCACACCCCCCTATTCCCCGCTGCAGTGTAGCGGCACCCTTGGCCGGGACGCCGCTTGTTCATTTCTCTGGCGCGCGTGGTGGCTAGGCGCTAACAGGGGAGGACGCTCCCCGCAGCCCTGCCGTTCCACGCCGCCATATGGATCTTCAACTTCGGACACACAGAGGAGCGGCTACTCCAATCTACTCAGCGCTCCACCACGTGATCTCGTCCCCACAGACATAGCACCGGCACTTCAGCAACACAGTAAGTGCTTATTTTATTGTCTCTGTGGGAACCATTCAGTATTTCAGCTTATTTAGTCCACCATCTAGGAGCAAGGTAGCGTGGTGACCTAATTTTTACTACACTAGTTTTTTCTGTATATGTGACAGGCTTGGCACAGTAGCTGTTTAGGCACCAGCAGCTTCCCTCATCTCCACGCTTCACATCGTTTGGCGCGCCGGTGTATTTTCTATATCTATTTCTTCAGGTATGAACATTGCCCCGGTAGCAGAGAAGAATATTGGGATCTCCCAACCTGTTGCACTTAAATAGAAGTGTTATTTAAAATAATGTTATGTTAAGCACTTTTAATATGCTTAGCACTTAATATTTAAAATGTAATGTTTAAGAAAAAGAACCTCCCATAAAGGGAAGATGAGTTAATGTGTTACCTGTTACCTGTTGAAATGCATTTCGCAATTTTTTTGTATGTATTCAACTGTTTTGCTTTGCTCCAGCCTGGGACATGCTGTGTTTAATGGGGGGGGTGGGGGTATGTTGTGCCCCTGAGGGTACAGTCACCACAGAGGTACTGCATCTCTCTGGTAAGGAGGGGACACTGAACAGAACCCTAACACTTGCACCTATCACTAGACCTCTCCAGGCCAGGGAGGAATTGGGTAGAGGGAGGGGGTGGAGAAAGTGGAGAAAAAGGGAGGAGAGAGTTAGGAAGTGAGGAGTCTATGGATATGGGGAGGAAGGGAGGAGAGCAGACGTGAGGAGCTGGAGCTGGGGACTGGAGCTGGTAGGAGCTCGGCCCAGCACAAGAGAGAGAGAGAAGAGAACAGGAGATAAAGTATGGAGAGAAGCTACCAGGAAGGAAGGGGTCCGAGGGGCACGGGAAGTGCAGAAGCCACTCGCGGGGCCCGCATCCAGGCTGACCAGGGTCAGGTGGAGGGACTAGGTTGCAGTAGGGGAACCGGCACCTGATCTAGTGGAGGAACTACAAGCCTCAGCTAGGCAAGTGCGACAGCCACATGCACATTTATTTAGCTGAAAAGGTAAACACAGAAGGTCAAGGGGACAGTGAAAACGGCGCTAGAGGAAGGCTACTGATTTCTACCTGGACAAGGGGAATCTGGATTTGCCTCCAAACCGGCCGGACTCTGCCTGCCCTGTGGTCTGTGCTCTGGACTGTGGATGCTGAAGCATTCAGTAAAAAAGTAAAGAGACTGCAACCTTGTGTCCTCGTTCTTCACTGCGCCTCACACCATCCACCATCTATACACTGGGAAGCCCTGGGGATATACTTCACCTGTGGGAAGGTATACCATCTAGCTGCCATAACATCACCCTAGCGGACCCCTAAGCAGCGTCTGTCACCCTGACCGAATATCACAGGAGGCGTCACAAACATATCCCTTTAAAGATCTTTCCCTTTAACACGGACGTTCCCAGGGCCACGGACCGGGTCAGCCACCGTGACATCCCCATGAGAACCGAAGGACCTGATACCGAGTACCCCTAGCCCTTGGAAGCGCTCCAATACCACCATGTCCAACCCCACCAGCTCCGCAATAAGAAGTGTATCAAAGTGGATATACAGCCTCAACAGGAAACTACAGGAGTTGTGCCAGCTTCGACGGATTGAATACAGGGCAACTGACACTCTGTCGGATTTCATTCAAAAACTGGTCCTTTGTTATGCCCAAAACATCATGGTGGACAATGAGTTTGACTAATTGAACTGCCTGCCAAATCAACCCAGTCCCAAGCAGCCTGAATCCAGAAGTTGTTGGTCACATTGGCATCTGGAACCTCAAACAGGAGAAAGAGTTGAAGTAGTTGTTCCATTGGTATGGGCTGATCTGTACCATCGAGCTAAAGAGTCGATGGGAACTTGGTGCCACACCATTTGCCTTCTTCAGCCTCCAAGATGTGTAATTTGAAGCCGTTATATCCATGAAGATCCCGTTTTAGGAGAGACTGCCATCTGCTGGCCAGATGAAATCAAGTGGAACTAAACTGTGTTGGAAGATTTGCAGGGGGAACGACTTTGCCTGCTGAACATGATCATGTGAAACACAGGAAGGACTTAGTTAATATGAGAGCCCTGTATGCCAAACTAGGGACAGATTTGGCACCAGGAAAGAAAGCAGAGCAGATGTGCTCCAGGAATGTCACTGAGGCCAGCATAACAGGCCTCAGCAGAACGTCAACACCAACAAAGTGTCATTCCTTGCCTGAAAAAGTCTGGATCCTGTTCAGGAGGACTCTGAGTTTCATCTGCACTAGTCAGGACCAGGATCTGCACCCGACGCCAGTAAAATTCAAGAGACCAGACTTCGCCTGTCAAGAGCTGAGGCCTAGTCTGCTTCACTCCATTCCTAAGACACCTCCATCACAGGTCAAGCCAAGAAGATCCGTGATGAGACTGCAGCATGCAAGACCTGCTTGCAACTGCAGAGGGACAGCACATGTGAGCAGGGCTGTCACTCCCAGCCATCATCTTCGGTACTGGGGTCAGCTGGAATTACGGTCTCAGGTTAGGAGGGGCCTGTTGTTGCATGTGAAGCTCAACCAGCAACCAGTGAAAACCCAGTGACCCCTGCTGGAGCCAGATATGCAGGTAGAGAACTTAAGTGGTCGCTTCCACGATTGGCATACCATTATTGTGAGCAGATTATTAATGTTAGATAGAGAAGTACTTTCTTTGCGTTTACAAGTTTATTGTTATCTTAGTTTGAATGTTAATCAGTCTAATTTCTAACACTAGATGTTCAGTTGCTGCATATAAATAGAACTATAATCATCCCTAACTATTTCCACCTCGTGCCTCTATGTGTTGCATCCAGACACCTGCATTACAGATCCATGGGATGTGGAGGGCACCATGGGTGGACGCAATGGATTCGAGTTTGGTTCTCATCAACTATGTGTGAAGTTTCCCAGGGGGAGGATATGGAGGACTCCGTAGGTGGAACGGATCCCCTTCCCTGGAGAATTGAATACAGAATCCTCGTCTCAGGGCTTCACCCCTCAGGGAGCTTGCAGGATCATAAAGATCATATGAAAGGTCAGCTGGAGATGTCTGCTATGCTATTGTACCCAAGGATGAAATGGTAATTGTGGAGTTTATTTGTATCAAATACATTGAATATGCTTTGAGGAAACTGGTTGATACAACATTTAATTCTCATTAAAGTAAATCCTCACATCCATGTATTTGGTGAAAGATATGCTGATGGACTGTCCACAGCAAGTGAAGAAGGTTGATAGGAAGCATATTACCTCTAATTAAGAATGGGGAGAAATGTGACAACATCATATTTATTTTTAATTATGCAAGATGTATTGCTCAGTTGGCCCAGGGACATGTGCTATTGTTCATATGAGCCTGACCATTGACACTTGCTGTAAGTGGAATTGATGTTTGTTGATTTGGTGAATTGTTGCTGACTACCTATTATATCAGTACTTGCAGCTTATTGTTCTACTATCTTTGAGAGACAAAGGCACAGGTCAACTGAACAATCGATATTTATTAATTTGGTGAATACCTGCTGACAAACTATTGTATCAATCTATGTAGCTCGTTGTTCTGCAAACATTGAAGGACAAAAAATGTGGTTAATTGAACACTAGAACAATGAAAGATGACCTCTTCCCAGAACCATTCAAACCTGTGGAAAATCGCCTGTAGGGCAGATGTCGATTTGAAAAGAGACCTATATCCTTCTACAGAGAGACTCTATAGGACAGCTGCCAAGGCACCATGGCTCCAAAAGGAGAAGCACAGATTTGATCCACTGCCCAGTGAACCCATGGAGACATTTGGAGAACCCAGGTGCTAGTGGTTTGGGTGGTTGGCCCAGGAAGCCCTGAAGTTGCAGATGATCTAACTCCCGGCAAGCAATTTGAAGGGTCAGTCATTTGCTGTATATACTGTCTCATGGTGGTTCAATAATTTATTGCCAGTAGAGTAGTAGAGTTAAGCGACTTTTACTTTTTTCGGATCGAGTCGGGTTTCGCGAAACCAGACTTTGTTAAAAGTCGGGTCGGGTGGAATCGGCCGATTATTGCGAAAAGTCGGGGGCCAACTGAAACACGAAACCCAATGCAAGTCAATGGGGAATCAAAGTCGGCAGTGAGTGGAGGACAGGAAAACACCTACAGTGCCAATTTTAATGCCAAAAACATCAATTCTTATTACTTAAGCTTGTCAATCTTAATTTACTTTATAATAATAGTTAGGCATTAAAAACTGGGGATCATTTGGCTAAAGTTGTGGGGGGGGGTAGGGCTGGTTCAAGATTTTCATGGGCCCAGGAAACGCAGAATACATCACGGCGGTGGAGCAGGGAGTGGTACGTATTTCAACTTTGCAAGTGCTGTGATCCTGAACAAGCAGGGGGGCCCACTCGTTGGCACTGGCACAGGGCCCCTCATAGTATGGTGGTGTGTTTGACGATGGGTGGCGCCTCCCACTGCCAGAGACACTTGCGTACTATGAGGGGCCCTGTGCCAGTGACGTCGCCAACGAGTATGCCCCTCCACCTGATGAAGGAACCTGGACTTTCATCTGCACCTTCCTCTTTGTCCCCCTGTAAGGTGGTATAGTATGCGGGAAGGGGAACCTGACTTTCAGCAGGGTCAGATTCTGGCTGTGTAGAGTGCAAGGGGAATGTAGCGGTCTTGGTCAATGTACCAGCAGACTCATCTAACAGTGGCTGGGCAATGGGCAGGATGAGGAGGAAACACAACAATAGGCCCAAATAATAAAGTAGGCTAAATGCAGTTCAAAATTGGTAACAGGACTAAACAGGCGGCATTGCTTTGTTCAGTGGAGGAAAACTGTAATGAGTGGCAGACACAGTTAGTAGGGCTAAATGTCTGCCAAAAAATTGTTGAGGACAGAGCCCCTATATATTTTAACTATGATCTATCATTTCAACAAATTTGTATTGGCAGTGCTATTGAAGGATTTAACAGCACAAACTACACAGTGGTGGAGCAGGAAAGGTAAGTATTGCAAGTGGTAGAGCACTGTTTGAGCTGGGGGGAACACTCTCTCGTGGGCGGCGGTACTGGCACAGGGACCCTCATATTACGACGGTGTGTCTGACGTTGATTGTGCACCACCACCATCAGAGACACTTCATTGTACTATGAGGGACCCTGTGCCAGTGCCTTCGCACAAGAGTGGGCCCACCCACCTGTCCAGGCAAATGGCACTCGCACGGGTGCTTGCGCCAGGTGGTGACCACGGCCCTGTGGGGGGAGTCAGCCCATTTAGGGAGGTATAAAAATGGCCTATGGTGGACATTCAGCAGCTGCAAATGGAAGAATTGGAGAAGTTAGTAAGAGGAGGCCAAAAGCCAGACATTTTTCAGGCAAGCTACGTGTCAGCAGGGGAAGGTGGGGCAAAGTTATTTGAAATCCATGATTGGTTCATTTTAATGAAGGTTAGATCATCAACATTCTGGGTAGCCAGACGTGTCCTTTTTGCGGTCAGTATTGATCCAGCAGCACTGAAGACTCATTCTGATAGCACACTAGCAGCAGGGCAAGCGAGCTCCTGTAGTGCATATTCTGCTAATTCAGGCCAGGTGTCTATTTAGATGCCCAGTAATCAAAGGGGAATGACCTGTGAGGGAGAACATCGATAAGGGAGGAAAAGTAGTTCGTAACCAAACTAGACAAATGCTGTCTCCTGTCACTTTGAATCGATGCAGCAGTACCTGTCGTGTCAGTGGTTATTGCAAAATCACTCCGCAACCTGGTCATAACACCCCTCTGTCCAACGCCACTTCGGATTTGTGCACCTCTAACACCTCTGCCATGTTGCCCCCTACAGCTCGTGTGAGAACCATCACCGCCGCTGTGTGCTGGGAATGCCTGAGCCAAACGGTCTACAAGAGTTGCTTGTTTGGTAGCCAATATTTGCTCAAGGTTCTCATGTGGCATGATAATTTGTAATTTTCCTTTATATCGTGGATCCAGGAGGCAGGCCAACCAGTAATCGTCATCGGTCATCATTTTGATAACGCGGGGGTCCCTTTTTAGGATACGCAAGGCATACTCAGCCATGTGGGCCAATGTTCCAGGTGTCAATTCACTGCTTGTGCTGGGTTGAGGAGCACTTTCTTGCAAATCAACATCACTTGTGTCCTGCAAAAACACTGTACCTGACCTTGCAATGCCACCAGTGTCTATTGCCCCCTGAGAAACATCCTTCTCCCATAAATATTCATCCCCATCATCCTCCTCCTCTTCGTCCACCACCTCGTCCTGGAGAGTTCCCTGAGCAGAAAATGGCTGACTGTCATCAAGGCTTCCCTCCTACTCGGCTGCAGACGCTTGCTCCTATATGTGTGTCAAACTTTGCATCAGCAGATGCATTAGGGGGATGCTCAAGCTTATGATGGCATCGTCTGCACTTACCAGCCATGTGCATTCCTCAAAACACTGAAGGACTTGACAGAGGTCTTGTAGCTTCGACCACTGCACACCAGACAACTCCATGTCTGCCATCCAAGTGCCTGCCAGTGTATGTGTATCCTCCCACAAATTAATTACAGCATGCCTCTGTTCGCACAGCCTCTGAACCATGTGCAGTGTGGAGTTCCACCTTGTTGCAACGTCTATTATTAGGCGGTGCTGGTGAAGATTCAGCGATCACTGATGGTTCAGCATACAGCTGGAGTGTACGGGCAAACGGCAGATGTGCAAGCAAAGTCTTCGCACCTTCAGGAGCAGGGCTGGTAACTCCGGATAATTTTTGAGGAAGCACTGCACCACCAGGTTCAAGGTGTGAGTGAGGCAAGGTATGTGTTTAAGTTCTGAAAGGTCTATAGCAGCCATAAAATTCCTTCCGTTATCACTGACTACCTTGCCTGCCTCAAGATGTACACTGCCCAGCCATGACTGAGTTTGTTGCTGCAAGTACTTGGCCAGTACTTCCGCGGTGTGTCTGTTGTCGCCCAAACACTTCATTTGTAAAACAGCCTGCTGACGCTTACCACTAGCTGTTCGATAATGGGACACCTCGTGTGCAACACTGGCAGCTGCGGATGGAGTGGTCGTGCGACTGCGCTCTGTGGACAAGCTTTTGCTTCTGGAAGAGGAGGAGGGGTGGCGAACGCCTACAGCCAACTGTTTCCTAGACCGTGGGCTAGGCAGAACTGTCCCAGTATGGCTGTCACCTGTGGACCCTGCATCCACCACATTAACCCAGTGCGCCATGATGGACACGTAACGTCCCTGGCCATGCCTACTGGTCCATGCATCTGTTGTGAGGTGCACCTTTCCACTGACTGATTGCCTCAGTGCATGGACAATGCGGTCTTTGACATGCTGGTGGAGGGCTGGGATGGCTTTTCTCGCAAAGAAGCGCCGACTGGGTAGGTCATAGAGTGGTACTGCGTAGGCCATCAGGTCTTTGAAAGCTTCGCTTTCAACTCACCGGTAGGGCATCATCTCTAATGTGATTAGTCTAGCAATGTGAGCGTTCAAACCCTGTGTACGCGGATGACAGGATGAGTACTTTCTTTTTCTAACGAGAACCTCTTGTAGGGTAAGCTGGACTGGAGAGCTGCATATGGTGGAACTAATGGTGGTGGTGGTGGACATGGCGGATTGAGAGAGGGTTGGTGATGGTATTCTTGATGTTGGCCTACATACAGTGTTTCCTACCAATAATCTTGTGTTTCCCTGACTGCTTTGGCCTTGCGACGATACCTTCACATTTGCTGACGGTGGTGTCCTAACCGGTGGGCTTACAGTGAGGGAAGCAATGTAGCGTTGCTGACTACCTTCATTCTGAGCAGATGCACCAACGGGACGTTTGGTAGTTACTCCAGGCTTGCAAGTGCATGCTGGTTAAATGTCTAAGCATGCACGTTGTATTTAAATGTTGAAGATTCTTCCCTCTGCTAAAGGTTTTTGAGCATTTCTTACAGATAACTTTTGAATGATCATTTGGATCTTGGTTAAAAAATTGCCACACTACACTCTTCATACTATGGAATACCTTTTCAGGCATTGCATGCTGTGCTACTTTCACCGGATGGCCACGCTGTCCTAAAACTGTTATTGTTTTTGACAAACGTTTTTGGCCTGATACGGGCCTGCCAGATGACAGCTGTTGCGATGTAGACGGCTGCTGCGGATCATCCTCCTCCGCTTCTGAGCTACTGACAGCGGTACCCTCTTCCCCCAATGGCTGCCAATCTGGGTCAACAACTGGGTCATCTATCACCTCCTCTTCAATGTCATGTGCACCTTCCTCTGTGTCACCGTGTAAGGTGCTATAGCATTCATGACGGGGCACCATAGTCTCATCAGGGTCAGATTCTGGCTCAGTACACTGCGAGGGCAATGTAGTGATCTGAGTCAATGGAACAGCATAATAATCTAGCTGTGGCTGTGCATCAGTGCACTCCATGTCCGATTCATCTTGTAATGGGCAGTTAACAATTTCCGTTTCTAACCCAGGCATGGTATGTGTAAAGAGCTCCATGGAGTAACCTGTAGTGTCGCTTGATGCATCCTTCACTTTTGATTTGGGTGAAGGACACAAGGAAACGTCTTGTTCCTGACCGGGAGCATCCACTGACAACTCGCTGCTTTTATATTTGGAACTTTCTGAAGAGGAGGTGAAAGAGCAAGAGGCTGAGTCAGCAAGGAAAGCCAAATCTTTGTCCTGCTGCCTCGGCTTTAAAAGCTGTTTTTCTACTCCCAGATAAGGGAGCCTTCGAGGCCTTGTATAGCCAAACGATGATGTTGGCTCAACACCTCCAGCCTTAGGTGCTATTGTGCTTTTGCCACTACCACCAGATGCACCAACACCACCACCACCATCAGTACCAGCTGGCAACCACCGCCCACGGGCTCTTCCACCAGACTTCCTCATTTTTTGGAAAATCTAACCAAAATAACAACCGTTATATGGTACTGTAAAACAAGGTAGAAGGTGTATATAAACTTGTTGAGAATTTAAATCTCCCTTTTTTGGGGGGAGACTGAACCAAAACTCAGGCCCTGTTCATAAAACAACACAATGTAAGTGGCAAAGTGGCTGGCTGGTATACGACAAACTAACAGGACTGAAGTATATCCACTTTGTGAGAATCTGAATCTCACTTTTTTGGGGGAGACTGAACCAAAACTCAGGCCCTGTGCATAAAACAACACAATGTAAGTGGCAGAAAGTGGCTGGCTGATATATGACAAACTAAGAGGACTGAAGTATATCCACTTTGAGAGAATATGAATCTCACTTTTTTGGGGGGGAGACTGAACCAAAACTCAGGCCCAGTGTATAAAACAACACAATGTAAGTGGCAGAAAGTGGCTGGAAGATATATGAAAAAATACAAGGACTGTAGTACAATTTCAATCTCCCTACAATGATCTCAGGACAAGTATGGCAGCAATAAAAAGGACTGCTGCACACAAAAGTGTGGACAAATAAAAAAGATAACTGCAGAAAGGAGCAACAGGATTTTTGCTTTTAAAAAAGCAGTTGGTTTGCACAGCAGCGTGCAAACAGCAATGCAGCTATCAGGGAGCCTTATAAGGCAGCCTAATAAGCTACAGAGCTGATGCACAAAAATCTAGCCTCCACTGTCCCTGCAAAAAAATGGTGGTGTTGGACAGTGGAAATCGCTACAGCACAAGCAGTTTGGGGGTTAATCTTCCCTCCCTTACTATATCCCCACTCCTGATGAAGCTGCAGCAACCTCTCCCTATGCTAAGATCGGCAGAAGTAAGATGGCGGTCGGTGTCCACGCCCCTTTATAGCCCCTGTGACGCTGCAGAAAGCAAGCCAATCACTGTTATGCCCTTCTCTAAATGGTGGGGACCCAGACCTATGTCATCACACTGCCCACACTCTGCGTCCTCCTTCATTGGCTGAAAAATGGCGCTGAAAGCGTCATATGAAACGTTACTTTCTTGCGCTGATTGGCGACCTCATGGCCGATCCCACACTAGGATCGGGTCGGGTTTCATGAAACCCGACTTTGCCGAAAGTCGGCGATTTTTGAATTTGTCTGATCCGTTGTGCTCAACCCTAATTGCCAGTATTGCCACACTGTGTTGCCTAAGCAGTAGAGATGAGTAATTAGCTATTCGCCTTGGTATATTCGAGTGCCCAGCATGTTAGGTGCCTTATATTCAGCCAATGAACATGCTGGGCTGACTTGCCAATCACAGTAATGCAGGTGCCATCTTTTGTGTGGCATTACTGTGGTTAGCTGGCCTTCCAGCATCATATTTAAAGGATGCTGGCGCCATCTTGTCCAGATTGTAGCTGGAAACAGTGTAGGGAGAGTTTAGTTTGAGTGTAGGGACAGTGAAAGTACAGTAGTGTAGGGAGAGTGATAAGCATTTATACTGACCATCTATTCATTCCAAAAAGCTCTTTTAAGAGCTGAAGATTGTGAAGAGATTAGATTAATTGTTAGGTGGGAATTTCAGTAGTAGTGAGTAGGGTTGAGCGACCTTGACCTTTTTAGAGTCGAGTCGTGTTTCGAGAAACCCGACTATCTTAGAAGTCGAGTCGAGTGGAATCGGCCGATTATGGCGAAAAGTCGGGTATCGCCCGAAACACAAAACCCAATGCAAGTCAATGGGGGAGCATAGTCGGCAGTGAGTGGAGGCCAGGAAAACACCTACACTGCCCATTTTAATGGCAAAAACATCCATTCTTGTTACAGAAGCTTGTCAATCGTAAATTAGCTTATAATAATTGGAAGGCATTTGAAATTGGGGGTCATTTGGCTAAAGTTGTGGGGGGTAGGGCTGGTTCAAGTAATTAGTGGGCCCAGTAAATCTGGACCACGTCACGGCAGTGGAGCAGGGAGAGGTAAGTATTTCAACTTTGCAAGTGCTGTGATCCTGAGCAAGCAGGGGGCCCCACTCGTTGGCATTGGCACTGGCACAGGGCCCCTCAAAGTACAGCGGTGTGTTTGCACGGCGGGGGCGCCTCCCACTGGCAGCAACACTTTTGCGTACTATGAGAGGCCCTGTGCCAGTGACGTCGCCAACTAGTATTCCTCCCCCCACCTGATGAAGGAACCTGCACTTTCATCTGCACCTTCCTCTTTTGTCCCCGTGTAAGGTGATATGGTATGCGGGAAGAGGAACCTGACTTTCAGCAGGGTCACAATCTTGCTGTGTAGCGTGCACGGGGAATTTTGCATTATGGGTCAATGTACCAGCAGACTCATCTATCACTGGCTGGGCAATGGGCAGGATGAGGAGGAAACACAGATATAGGCCCAAAGAATAAAGTTGGCTAAATGCAGTTCAAAATTGGTAACACAGGACTAACCAGGGGGCATTGCAGTGGAGGACAACTGGAATGAGAGGCTGACACAGAGAGTAGGCCCAAATCAGTAAGTAGTCGAAATGCAGTTCAAAATTGGCAACCGTAGTAAACAGGCGGCACAGCTTTGTTCAGTGGAGGAGAACAGCAAGGAGTGGCAGACACCGATAGTAGGCCCCAACCCAACTAGTAGGCCAAATGCAGTTGTTCCATTTAACCACAATTTAATGAGAGCCTGAAGATAGAAGTTCAGGAAAGGCAACCTGGAGAACACCTTGGAGTGTAACACACCATCTCTCTACACCCCATACCCAATTTGTAGGCCTAATGCAGTGTAGTTTTCAACAACTACTAAACGAGAGTCGGAAGATCGAAGCAATGTGGACGAAACCTGGGGAACACCTTGGAGTGTAACACACCGTCTCTCTACACCCCATACCCAATTTGTAGGCCTAATGCTGTGTAGTTTTCTACAACTACTAAACGAGAGTCGGAAGACCGAAGCAATGTGGACGAAACCTGGGGAACACCTTGGAGTGGAACACACCATCTCTCTACACCCCATACCCAATTTGTAGGCCTAATGCAGTGTAGTTTCCAACAACTACTAAACGAGAGCATGAAGATCGAAGCAATGGACAGGAAACCTGGGGAACACCTTGGAGTGTAACACACCATCTCTCTACACCCCATACCCAATTTGTAGGCCTAATGCAGCGTAGTTTCCAACAACTACTAAACGAGAGCCAGAAGATCGAAGCTCAGGAAAGGCAACCTGGAGAACACCTTGGAGTGGAACACACCATCTCTCTACACCCCATACCCAATTTGTAGGCATAATGCAGTGTAGTTTCCAACAACTACTAAACGAGAGCATGAAGATCGAAGCAATGGAGAGGAAACCTGGGGAACACCTTGAAGTGTAACACACTATCTCTCTACACCCCATACCCAATTTGTAGGCCTAATGCAGTGTAGTTTCCAACAACTACTAAACGAGAGCCGGAAGATCGAAGCTCAGGAAAGGCAACCTGGAGAACACCTTGGAGTGGAACACACCATCTCTCTACACCCCATACCCAATTTGTAGGCCTAATGCAGCGTAGTTTCCAACAACTACTAAACGAGAGCATGAAAATCGAAGCAATGGAGAGGAAACCTGGGGAACACCTTGGAGTGTAACACACCATCTCTCTACATCCCATACCCAATTTGTAGGCCTAATGCAGTGTAGTTTCCAACAACTACTAAACGAGAGCCGGAATATCGAAGCTCAGTAAAGGCAACCTGGAGAACACCTTGGAGTGGAACACACCATCTCTCTACACCCCATACCCAATTTGTAGGCCTAATGCAGCGTAGTTTCCAACAACTACTAAACGAGAGCATGAAGATCGAAGCAATGGAGAGGAAACCTGGGGAACACCTTGGAGTGTAACACACCATCTCTCTACACCCCATACCCAATTTGTAGGCCTAATGCAGTGTAGTTTCCAACAACTACTAAACGAGAGCCGGAAGATCGAAGCTCAGGAAAGGCAACCTGGAGAACACCTTGGAGTGGAACACACCATCTCTCTACACCCCATACCCAATTTGTAGGCCTAATGCAGTGTAGTTTCCAACAACTACTAAACGAGAGCATGAAGATCGAAGCATTGGCGAGGAAACCTGGGGAACACCTTGGAGTGGAACACACCATCTCTCTTCACCCCATACCCAATTTGTAGGCCTAATGCAGTGTAGTTTCCAACAACTACTAAACGAGAGCATGAAGATCGAAGCATTGGCGAGGAAACCTGGGGAACACCTTGGAGTGGAACACACCATCTCTCTACACCCCATACCCAATTTGCAGGCCTAATGCAGTGTAGTTTCCAACAACTAGTAAACGAGAGCATGACGATCGAAGCAATGGAGAGGAAACCTGGGGAACACCTTGGAGTGTAACACACCATCTCTCTACACCCCATACCCAATTTGCAGGCCTAATGCAGTGTAGTTTCCAACAACTAGTAAACGAGAGCATGAAGATCGAAGCAATGGAGAGGAAACCTGGGGAACACCTTGGAGTGTAACACACCATCTCTCTACACCCCATACCCAATTTGCAGGCCTAATGCAGTGTAGTTTCCAACAACTAGTAAACGAGAGCATGAAGATCGAAGCAATTGAGAGAAAACCTGGGGAACACCTTGGAGTGTAACACACCATCTCTCTCTACACCCCATACCCAATTTGTAGGCCTAATGCAGTGTAGTTTTCAACAACTACTAAACGAGAGCATTAAGATCGAAGCAATGGTGAGGAAACCTGGGGCACACCTTGGGGAGGCAGACACCGTTAGTAGGCCCTACCAAAGTTGTACCCCCAATGCAGTTTTAAAATTCCTAGAGGCTGAAAACAAGACTATTGACGCTCAGCTTTTTTCAAAGGAACACAGCTGAATTGAGTGGCGCAGACAGACACAGGTAGTAGGACTTAAACCAAAAATGTGGCTCACTGCAGCTTAAAAAAGTTACAGGGGTACACAAGCAGCAGTGCTCTGGGCAGTGGAGGACAATTTCAATAGTGGACGGCAGACAGACTTTGTACGCCTACTATTAAAAAAAGGATGCTCTATGCAATTAAAAATAGGTTCCAGGGGTCCACGGGCAGCAGTGGTGTGGTCAGTGGACGAGTATTGGAAGGAGGGACCGCAGACAGGCGTAGTAGGCCTAACATAACAAAATTAGGCTGTAGACACTGTAAAATTGGTTCCAGGGGTACACGGGCAGCAGTGGTGTGGTCAGCGGAGGAAAATTGGAATTAGGGACTGCAGACAGACTTTGTAGGCTGTCCCCTGTGGACCATGCATCCAACACATTAACCCAGTGCGCCGTAATGGACACGTAACTTTTTGTGGACATGCCTACTGGTCCATGCGTCTCTTGTCAGGTGCACCTTTCTACTGTTTGATTGCCTGAGTGCTATGACAATGCAGACTTTTTCATGCCGCTGGAGGGCTGGGATGGCTTTTCTCGCAAAAGAAATGTCGACTGGGTAGCTTGAACCGTTGCACAGCGTAGTTCATCTGGGCTTTCTAAATATAAAACAAAGAAAAAAAGGAGGCTACATGCACTTTCAGCTGGGTTCCAGGGGTACACGGCCAGCATTGGTCTGGTCAGTGGAGAACTATTGGAAGGAAGGACCGCAGACAGGCTTCGAAGGCCTAACATAATAACAGATGGCTGTAGGCAATTTTAAATTGGTTCCAGGGGTACACGGGCAGCAGTGGTGTGGTCAGTGGAGGCCTAGTGGAAGGAGTGACCGCAGACAGGCATCGAAGGCCTAACATAATAACAGATGGCTGTAGGCAATTTTAAATTGGTTCCAGGGGTACACGGGCAGCAGTGGTGTGGTCAGTGGAGGCCTAGTGGAAGGAGTGACCGCAGACAGGCATCGAAGGCCTAACATAATAACAGATGGCTGTAGGCAACTTTAAATTGGTTCCAGGGGTACACGGGCAGCAGTGGTGTGGTCAGTGGAGGCCTAGTGAAAGGAGTGACCGCAAACAGGCATCGAAGGCCTAACATAATAACAGATGGCTGTAGGCAATTTTAAATTGGTTCCAGGGGTACACGGGCAGCAGTGGTGTGGTCAGTGGAGGCCTAGTGGAAGGAGTGACCGCAGACAGGCATCGAAGGCCTAACATAATAACAGATGGCTGTAGGCAATTTTAAATTGGTTCCAGGGGTACACGGGCAGCAGTGGTGTGGTCAGTGGAGGCCTAGTGGAAGGAGTGACCGCAGACAGGCATCGAAGGCCTAACATAATAACAGATGGCTGTAGGCAACTTTAAATTGGTTCCAGGGGTACACGGGCAGCAGTGGTGTGGTCAGTGGAGGCCTAGTGAAAGGAGTGACCGCAAACAGGCATCGAAGGCCTAACATAATAACAGATGGCTGTAGGCAATTTTAAATTGGTTCCAGGGGAACACGGGCAGCAGTGGCATGGTCAGTGTAGTAGTAGTAGAAAGAACGGACCGCAGACAGGCTTCGAAGGCCTAACATAAAAAAATTGGGCTGGCTGTAGGCAATTTTAAATTGGTTCCAGGGGTACACGGGCAGCAGTGGTGTGGTCAGTGGAGGCCTAGTGGAAGGAGTGACCGCAGACAGGCATCGAAGGCCTAACATAATAACACATGGCTGTAGGCAATTTTAAATTGGTTCCAGGGGAACACGGGCAGCAGTGGCCTGGTCAGTGTAGTAGTAGTAGAAAGAACGGACCGCAGACAGGCATCGAAGGCCTAACATAAAAAAATTGGGCTGGCTGTAGGCAATTTTAAATTGGTTCCAGGGGTACACGGGCAGCAGTGGTGTGGTCAGTGGAGGCCTAGTGGAAGGAGTGACCGCAAACAGGCATCGAAGGCCTAACATAACAGATGGCTGTAGGCAATTTTAAATTGGTTCCAGGGGAACACGGGCAGCAGTGGCCTAGTCAGTGTAGTAGTAGTAGTAGAAAGAACGGACCGCAGACAGGCTTCGAAGGCCTAACATAATAAAATTGGGCTGGCTGTCGGCAATTTTAAATTGGTTCCAGGGGTACACGGGCAGCAGTGGTGTAGTCAGTGGAGGCCTAGTGGAAGGAGGGACCGCAGACAGGCTTCGAAGGCCTAACATAAAAAAAATAGGGCTGTTGGCAATTTAAAATTGGTTCCAGGGGTACACGGGCAGCAGTACAATGGTCAGTGGAGGCCTAGTGGAAGGAGGGACCGCAGACAGGCTTCGAAGGCCTAACATAAAAGAATAGATCTGTTGGCAATTTAAAATTGGTTCCAGGGGTACACGGGCAGCAGTACAATGGTCAGTGGAGGCCTAGTGGAAGGAGGGACCGCAGACAGGCTTCGAAGGCCTAACATAAAAATAATAGGGCTGTTGGCAATTTAAAATTGGTTCCAGTGGTACAAGGGCAGCAGTACAATGGTCAGTGGAGGCTTAGTGGAAGGAGGGACCGCAGACAGGCTTCGAAGGCCTAACATAAAAAAATAGGGCTGTTGGCAATTTAAAATTGGTTCCAGTGGTACAAGGGCAGCAGTACAATGGTCAGTGGAGGCCTAGTGGAAGGAGGGACCGCAGACAGGCTTCGAAGGCCTAACATAAAAAAATAAGGCTGTTGGCAATTTAAAATTGGTTCCAGGGGTACACGGGCAGCAGTACAATGGTCAGTGGAGGCCTAGTGGAAGGAGGGACCGCAGACAGGCTTCGAAGGCCTAACATAACAAAACTGTCAATACAATGGTATTGTCAGTGCCAGGCATTGAAGGATGTCAGCGCATAGACTAAACATTGGTGGAGCTGTGAGAGATAATTTTGCAAGTGGTAGAGCACTGTTTGAGCTGGGGGGGGGAACTGTCTTGTGGCCGGCGGTACAGGCCCAGGGCCCCTCATATTACAACGGTGTGTCTGATGTTGGGTGCGCACCACCACCACCAGAGACACTTTATTGTACTATGAGGGACCCAGTGGCAGTGCCGTCGACCAAAAGCGGGCACACCCACCTCTTCAGACAAACAGCACTCTCACGGGTGCTGGCACCAAGTGGCGATACCACGGCCCGGTGTGGGGAGTTTGGCCATTTAGTGAGGTGTAAACATGTCGTATGCTGGACAATTAGGTGCAGAAAATTACGAGATTGGAGAAGTCATTCAGAATAGTCCACAGGCAAGACCTTTTCATAGGAAAGCTAGGTGTCAGCCGGGCAAGGTGGGGCAAAAGATTTCGAAATCCAGTTGTGGTTCATTTTAATGAAGGTTAGATCATCTACATTTTGGGTAGCCAGACGAGTCCTTTTTTCTGTTAGTATTGAACCTGCAGCACTGAATACTCTTTCTGATAGGACACTAACTGCCGGGCAAGCAAGCTCCTGCAATGCATATTCTGCCAATTCTGGCCAGGTGTCTAATTTGGATGCCCAGTAATCAAATGGGAATGATGGTTGAGGGAGAACGTCGATAAGGGATGAAAAATAGTTTGTAACCATACTGGACAAATGTTGTCTCCTGTCACTTTGAATTGATGCTGCAGTACCTGTCCTGTCTGCGGTCATAGCAAAATCACTCCACAACCTGGTCAGAAAACCCCTCTGGCCAACGCCACTTCTGATTTCTGCCCCTCTAACACCTCTGGTCTGCTGGCCCCTGCAGCTCGTGTGAGAACGATCACGGGCGCTGTGTGCAGGGAATGCCAGAAGCAAACGGTCAACAAGAGTTGATTGTTTGGTTGCTAATATTATTTCCAAGTTGTCATGTGGCATTATATTTTGCAATTTGCCTTTATAGCGAGGATCAAGGAGGCAGGCCAACCAGTAATCGTCATCGTTCATCATTTTAGTAATGCGTGTGTCCCTTTTGAGGATATGTAAGGCATAATCCGCCATGTGGGCCAAAGTTCCAGTTCTCAAATCTGCGGTTGTGCTTGGTTGAGGGGCAGTTTCAGGCAAATCCACGTCACTTGGGTCCCTCCAAAAACCAGAACCCGGCCTTGCCGCGCCAACAATTTCCAGTGGCCCCGGAAAAGCTTCCTCATTAAAAATATAATCATCCCCATCATCCTCCTCGTCCTCCTCCTCCTCTTCGCCCGCTACCTCGTCCTGTACACTGCCCTGGCCAGACAATGGCTGACTGTCATCAAGGCTTTCCTCTTCCTCAGCTGCAGACGCCTGATCCTTTATGTGCGTCAAACTTTGCATCAGCAGACGCATTAGGGGGATGCTCATGCTTATTATGGCGTTGTCTGCACTAACCAGCCGTGTGCATTTCTCAAAACACTGAAGGACTTGACACATGTCTTGAATCTTCGACCACTGCACACCTGACAACTCCATGTCTGCCATCCTACTGCCTGCCCGTGTATGTGTATCCTCCCACAAAAACATAACAGCCCGCCTCTGTTCGCACAGTCTCTGAAGCATGTGCAGTGTTGAGTTCCACCTTGTTGCAACGTCTATGATTAGGCGATGCTGGGGAAGGTTCAAAGAACGCTGATAGGTCTGCATACGGCTGGAGTGTACGGGCGAACGGCGGATATGTGAGCAAAGTCCACGCACTTTGAGGAGCAGGTCGGATAACCCCGGATAACTTTTCAGGAAGCACTGCACCACCAGGTTTAAGGTGTGAGCCAGGCAAGGAATGTGTTTCAGTTGGGAAAGGGAGATGGCAGCCATGAAATTCCTTCCATTATCACTCACTACCTTGCCTGCCTCAAGATCTACAGTGCCCAGCCACGACTGCGTTTCTTTCTGCAAGAACTCGGACAGAACTTCCGCGGTGTGTCTGTTGTCGCCCAAACACTTCATAGCCAATACAGCCTGCTGACGTTTGCCAGTAGCTGCCCCATAATGGGAGACCTGGTGTGCAACAGTGGCAGCTGCGGATGGAGTGGTTGTGCGACTGCGGTCTGTGGACAAGCTCTCGCTTCTGCAGGAGGACGAGGAGGAGGGGGTGCAAACAGCTACAGCCAACTGTTTCCTAGACCGTGGGCTAGGCAGAACTGTCCCAAACTTGCTGTCCCCTGTGGACCCTGCATCCACAACATTCACCCAGTGTGCCGTGATGGACACGTAACGTCCCTGGCCATGCCTACTGGTCCATGCATCTGTTGTCAGGTGCACCTTTGTGCTCACAGATTGCCTGAGTGCATGGACGATGCGCTCTTTAACATGCTGGTGGAGGGCTGGGATGGCTTTTCTGGAAAAAAAGTGTCGACTGGGTAGCTCGTAGCGTGGTACAGCGTAGTCCATCAGGGCTTTGAAAGCTTCGCTTTCAACTAACCGGTAGGGCATCATCTCTAACGAGATTAGTCTAGCTATGTGGGCGTTCAAACCCTGTGTACGCGGATGCGAGGCTAAGTACTTCCTTTTTCTAACCATAGTCTCATGTAGGGTGAGCTGGACTGGAGAGCTGGAGATCGTGGAACTAGCGGGGGTGCCGGTGGACATGGCAGACTGAGAGACGGTGGGAGATGGTGTTGTTGCCGCCGGTGCCCTAGATGCAGTGTTTCCTACTACGAAACTGGTGATTCCCTGACCCTGACTGCTTTGGCATGGCATAGAAACCTGCACAGATACTGCAGGTGGTGCGGAAAATGGTGGCCCTACACTGCCGGAAGGGATGTTGCGTTGATGACTAGCTTCATTGGCCGAGGGTGCTACAACCTTAAGGGACGTTTGGTAGTTAATCCAACCTTGCAAATGCATGGTGGTTAAATGTCTATGCATGCAACTTGTATTGAGACTTTTCAGATTCTGCCCTCTGCTTAAGGTAGTTGAACATTTTTGACAGATGACTTTGCGCTGATCAATTGGATGTTGTTTAAAAAAATGCCAGACTGCACTCTTTCTAGCATCGGATACCTTTTCAGGCATTGCAGACTGAGCTTTAACCATGGACTGTTAACTGCTTCACTTTCTAAGCCAGGGACGGTATGTGTAAAGAGCTCCATGGAGTAACCCGTTGTGTCGCCTGCTGCATTCTTCTCTGTTGTTGTTTTTGCTGAAGAGGACAAGGAAGCGACTTGTCCCTGACCGTGAACATCCACTAATGACGCGCTGCTTTTAAATTTACCAGTTTCACGAGAGGAGGCAAAAGAGCTAGAGGCTGAGTCAGCAAGATAAGCCAAAACTTGCTCTTGCTGCTCCGGCTTTAAAAGCGGTTTTCCTACTCCCAGAAAAGGGAGCGTTCGAGGCCTTGTGTAGCCAGACGACGAACCTGGCTCCGCAGCTCCAGACTTAGGTGCAATATTTTTTTTCCCACGACCACCTGATGCTCCACCACTACCACTACCCTCATTACCAGCTGACAATGAACGCCCCCGGCCACGACCTCTTCCACCAGACTTCCTCATTGTTTTAAAAACGTAACCAAACTAACGGTATTTGTTGCTGTCACACAACTTACACGGTGAGCTATAACTTCAGTATGATTTAGCTACCCCTTTACAGGTGGGTGAGACCACAACGAAAATCAGGCACAATGTTACACACTCTGTTTTTGGTGGCACCAAATGAGAGAGATGCCACACACGCAGGACTGTCACTGAAGCACAAATGTTAATATTAATTTCCCACTGTTTTTTTTTATTTTTTTTTTTTTTTTTCAGGGAGACTTTAGAAACAATATAAAATAAAATGATTTTTTCAGGAAGAATTTAGAAACAAAATAACATAAAATGATTTTTCCAATGACAATTTAGAAACCAAATATAAAAAAAAGGCTTTCTATGCCCCACTGAGTGAGAGATGCCACACACAGGAGTCAGGAGTGGCACACAAGCCCAGAGGCCAATATTGTTCTCCCAATGATTGATGTAGTGATTTTTTCAGGTAGATTTTGGAACCCAAATCAAGCTAAAAAAAAATAGGCTTTCTATGGCCCACAATTGGAGAGAGAGAGAGAGAGAGAGATGGCACACCCAGGAGTCAAGACTGGCACACAAGCAGAAAGGGCAATATTAATCTCCCACTGATTTTTTTTTTTTTTCAGGGAGACTTTAGAAAAAAAAAATAATAGAATAAAATGATTTTTTCAGGAGGAATTTAGAAACCAAATAAAATAAAATGATTTCTTCAGGGAGAATTTAGAAAACAAATAAAACAAAAAATAGGCTTTCTATGGCCCACTGAGTGAGAGATGACGCACACAGGAGTCAGGAGTGGCACACAAGCCCAGAGGCCAATATTTATCTCCCACTGATTGATTTAGTGATTTTTTCAGGTAGATTTTGGAACCCAAATCAAGCAAAAAAAATAATAGGCTTTCTATGGCCCACAATTGGAGAGAGAGAGATGGCACACCCAGGAGTCAAGACTGGCACACAAGCAGAAAGGGCAATATTAATCTCCCACTGATTTGTTTTTTTTTTTTTTTTTTTCAGGGAGACTTTAGAAAAAAAAAATAATAAAAAAAAATGATTTTTTCAGGAAGAATTTAGAAACCAAATAAAATAAAATGATTTTTTCAGGGAGAATTTAGAAAACAAATAAAACAAAAAATAGGCTTTCTATGGCCCACTGAGTGAGAGATGACGCACACAGGAGTCAGGAGTGGCACACAAGCCCAGAGGCCAATATTGTTCTCCCAGTGATTGATTGTTGTGAATTCTGTGGCTGAATTCACTCCTGTGGTCACAAGTGGTACTGCAGCTTCTGAGCTTCCTCCCTCAGGTGTTCTGGTGAGCTCGTTAACTGCTTCATTACTTAACTCCGCCTGATGCTGCTATCCTTGCTCCTTGTCAATGTTTCAGTGTTGGATCTGAGCTTCTCCTGATTGTTCCTGTGTCCTGCTGCTCTGTATAGCTAAGTGCCTTTTGCTTTTTTGTTGCTTTTTTTCTGTCCAGCTTGTCTTTTGTTTTGCTGGAAGCTCTGAGACGCAAAGGGTGTACCGCCGTGCCGTTAGTTCGGCACGGTGGGTTTTTTTTGCCCCCTTTGCGTGGTTTTGCTTTAGGGTTTTTTGTAGACTGCAAAGTTCGCTTTACTGTCCTCGCTCTGTCCTAGAATATCGGGCCCCACTTTGCTGAATCTATTTCATCCCTACGTTTTGTCTTTTCATCTTACTCACAGTCATTATATGTGGGGGGCTGCCTTTTCCTTTGGGGAATTTCTCTGGGGCAAGTCAGGCCTATTTTTCTATCTTCAGGCTAGCTAGTTTTTTAGGCTGTGCCGAGTTGCCTAGGTAGTTGTTAGGCGCAATCCACAGCCGCTTTTAGTTGTGTTTAGGATAGGATCAGGTGTGCAGTCTACAGAGTTTCCACGTCTCAGAGCTCGTTCTTGTATTTTTGGGTATTTGTCAGATCACTGTGTGCGCTCTGATCGCTAAGCACACTGTGTTTCTGGATTGCCTTCATAACACCTGTCATTAGCAAACATAACAGTACAAGGAGCCGCAACTAATGATTCTCAATAGAGGGAAAGAAAAAGTTCTGACATCATTTTTTTTTTTTTCTGCTCTGTGTTCACTTTTTTTTTTCCCCTAGACATTTGGGTGATTCTGGACACAGGTGTGGACATGGATATTCAGGGTCTGTGCTCTTCAATGGATAATCTCGTTATAAATGTACAAAAAATTCAAGATACTATTGATCAGAAATCTATGTTAGAACCAAGAATTCCTATTCCTGATTTGTTTTTTGGAGATAGAACTAAGTTTCTAAGTTTCAAAAATAATTGTAAGCTATTTCTGGCCTTGAAACCTCATTCTTCTGGTAATCCTATTCAACAGGTTTTGATTATTATTTCTTTTTTGCGCGGCGACCCTCAAGACTGGGCATTTTCTCTTGCGCCAGGAGACCCTGCATTGAGTAGTGTCGATGCGTTTTTCCTGGCGCTTGGATTGCTGTACGATGAGCCTAATTCAGTGGATCAGGCTGAGAAAAATTTGCTGGCTTTGTGCCAGGGTCAGGATGATATAGAAGTATATTGTCAGAAATTTAGGAAATGGTCAGTACTCACTCAGTGGAATGAATCTGCGCTGGCAGCTTTGTTCAGAAAGGGTCTCTCTGAGGCTCTTAAGGATGTCATGGTGGGATTTCCTATGCCTGCTGGTTTGAATGAGTCTTTGTCTTTGGCCATTCAGATCGGTCGACGCTTGCGCGAGCGTAAATCTGTGCACCATTTGGCGGTACTGCCTGAGGTTAAACCTGAGCCTATGCAGTGCGATAGGACTATGACTAGAGTTGAACGGCAGGAATACAAACGTCTGAATGGTCTGTGTTTCTACTGTGGTGATTCCACTCATGCTATTTCTGATTGTCCTAAGCGCACTAAGCGGTCCGCTAGGTCTGCCGTCATTGGTACTGTACAGTCCAAATTCCTTCTGTCCATTACCTTGATATGCTCTTTGTCGTCGTTTTCTGTCATGGCGTTTGTGGATTCGGGCGCTGCCCTGAATCTGATGGATTTGGATTATGCTAAACGTTGTGGGTTTTTCTTGGAGCCTTTGCGGTGTCCTATTCCATTGAGAGGAATTGATGCTACACCTTTGGCCAAGAATAAACCTCAATACTGGGCCCAGCTGAC